>NC_073640.1:19108333-19413888 GCF_029407905.1 Bubalus kerabau
AAACAAACCGAAAACAATTAAGAAAATGTCAGTTGCTCAACTTTCATTCGTATTCAACTCTTTGCGACCCTATGGACTGTAGCCCTCCAAACCCCTCTCACCATGGGATTCTCCAGGCAAGAATACTGGAATGGGTTGGCATGCCCTTCTCCAGGGGGTCTTCGCAATCCAATGATTAAACCTACATCTCTTACATCTCTAGCATTGGCAGGCAAGTTCTTTACAACTGGTGTCATCTGGTAAGCCCCATATCAACAATTACTTTAAATGCAAATGGTTTAAATGCTTCACCCAAAAGACACAGACTGACTGAATGGATACAAAAACACCCATACATATGCTATCTACAAGAAACCAACTTCAGACCTAGAGACACATACAGACTTAAAGTGAGAGGGTAGAAAAAGATATTCCATACAAATGGAAATCAAAAATAAGCCAGAGTAACAATTCTCATGGGCTTCTCTGGTGGCTCAAATGGTAAAAAATCTGCCTGCAATGCAGGAGACCTGGGTTCAATCCCTGGGTTGGGAAGATCCCCTGGAGGAAAGCATAGCATCCCACTTCAGTATTCTTGCCTGGAAATTTCCCATGGGCAGAGGAGCCTGGCGGGTTACAGTCCATGGGGTTGCAAAGATTCAGACACAACTGAACAACAAAACACAGCACAGCAATTCTCATATCAGACAAAACAGACCTTAAACTAAAGAATCTTAAAAGAGACAAAGAAAGACATTACATAAAGATCAAGGTATCAATCCAAGAAGAACACATAACAATTTAAAATATTTATGCACACAACATAGGCGTAAGCACCTCAGTATGTAAGGCAAACACTAACAGATATAAAAGGGGAAATTTACTGTAACATAATAATAGTAGGGGGCTTTTAACACCCCACTTAACACCAGTGGACAGATCATCAAAACAAAATTAATAAGGAAACACAAGCCTTAAATTACACATTAGATTAGATAAACCTAATTGATATCTTCAGGACATTCCATCCAAATGCAGAAGAATACATTTTCTTCTCAAGTGCACATGGAACATTCTTTAGGATAGACCACATCTTGGGTCACAAGTCAAGCCTCAGTATATTTAAGAAAATTGAAATTGTGTCAAGCATCTTTTCTGACCACAATGCTATGAAACTACATATCAGTTACAGGGAAAAAACTGTAACAAACACAAGCACATGAAGATTAAACAACACAAATACATGGAGATTCAGCAATATGTTTATGAATAACCAACAGGTTACTGAAGAAATAAGGGAAATAAACAATTCTTAGAAACAAATGACAATGAAAACACAATGATGGAAAACCTATGAAATGCAGCAAAAACAGTTCTAAGATGAAAGTATAGCAATGCAAAAAAAACAAGAAAAACATCACATAGACAACATAACTTTACAGCTAAAACAACCGGAAAAAGAAGAACAAAAAGACCCCAAAGTTAGTAGAAGGAAAGAAATCATAAAGATCAGAGCAGAAATAAAAAAGAAATGAAGTAAACAATAATAAAGATTAATAAAACTAAAAGCTGGTTCTTTGAGAAGATAATCAAAATGGACAAATCATTAGTGAGATTGGTTAAGAAAAAAGGGAGAAGAATCAAATCAACAAAATTAGAAATGAAAAAGGAGAGGTTACAGCAGACAACACAGAAATACAAAGGATCATAAGAGACTATTATGAGCAACTATATGCCAACAAAATGGACAACCTTGAAGACAAGAACAGATTCTTAGAAAAGTTCAAACTTCCAAGACTAAACTAGGAAGAAATAAATATTATCAGCAAACCAATGACAAGCACTGAAATTGAAACTGTGATTTAAAAATTTCCCCAAAACTAAAGCCCCAGGGCCAACTGACTTCACAGGTGAATTTTATTCAACATTTAGAGAAGAGCTAATGCCTATCCTTTTCAAACTGCTCCAAAAAATTGCAGAGGAAGGAACACTGCCAAACTCATTCTATGAGGTCACCATCACCCTGATATCAAAACCAGACAACGACATCACAAAAAAAAAGAAAATTACAGGCCAGTATCACTGATGAACATAAATGCAAAAATCCTCAACAAAATTCTAGCAGGCAGAAACCAACAATGCATTAAACAGGTAGTACGCTGTAATCAAGTTCTGTTTTTCCCAGGGATGCAAGGATTCTTTATTATATGCAAATAAATCAATGTGATATACTGTATTAACAGATTGCAAGATAAAAACTATATGATAATCTCAATAAATGCAGAAAAAGCTTTTGACAAAATTCAGCACTCATTTATGGCAAAAACTCTTCAAAAAATGGGCATAGAAGGAACCTACCTGAACATAATCAAGGCCATATATGATAAACCAACAGCAAACATTATTCTCAGTGGTGAAAATCTGAAAGTATTTCCTCTGAGATCAGGAACAAGACAAGGGTGCCCATTCTTGCCAATGTTATTCAACATAATTTTAGAAGTCCTAGCCACAGCAGTCAGAGAAGAAAAAGAAATATAAGGAATCCAGATTAGAAAAGAAGTAAAACTCTCAGTTTGTATATGACATGATACTATATACATAGAAAAACCTAAAAATATCAGAAAATTACTAGAGCTAATTAGTGAATTTAGTAAAATTGCAGGATACAAAATCAATACACATAAATCACTTACATCCCTATATACTAACAATGAAAAATCATAAAGAGAAATTAAGAAAAATGCCATTCACCATTGCAACAAAAAGAATCAAATGCCTTGGAATAATCCTACCAAAGAAGCAAGATTTGTGTACAGAAAACTATAAAACCCTGATGAAAGAAATCAAGGATGACATAAAAGATGGAGAGATATTGCATTTTCATGGGTACAAGGAATCAATATTGTGAAAATGACTTTATTACCAGAAACAATCTGCAAGTTCAGTACAATCTCTATCAAATAACCAATGGCATTTTTCACAAAACTAGAACAAAAAAATTCACAATTTGTATGGAAACACAAGAGGCCCCAAATAGCCAAAACAAACTTGAGAAAAAAGAATGGCATTGAAGGAACCAACCTTCTTTACTTCAGACTATACTACAAAGCTGCAATCATCAAGACAGTATGATACTGTCAAGAAAAAAAAGCAAAAATATAGACCAATGGAACAAGATAGAAAGCCCAGAGATAAACCTATGCACCTACAGGTACTTTATATTAGACAGAGGAGGCAAGAAAATGCAATGAAGCAAAAATACTCTCTTCAATAAGTGGTGCCAGGAAAACTGGACAGGTGCATGTAAAAGAATGAAATTAGAACACTCCCTAAAACCATACACAAAGATAAACTCATAATGGATTAAAGGGCTAAATGTAAGACCAGAAACTATAAAACTCTTAGAGGAAAACATAGGCAGAACACTCCATGACATAAATCTCAGCAAGATCCTCTATGACCCACCACCTACAGTTATGGAAATAAAAATAAACCATGGGACCTAATTAAACTTAAAAGCTTTTGCATAGTAAAGGAAGCATATAAACAAAGTGAAGAGACAATGCTCAGGAAGGGAGAAAATAATTGCAAATTAAACAACTGACAAAGCATTTCCAAAATATAAAAGCAGCTTTTACAACTCAATACCAGAAAAACAAACCGCCCAATCAAAAGTTGGGCAAATGGCCTAAACAGACATTTCTCCAAAGAAGGAAAGGAGAAGACCAATAAATACATAAAAATATGCTCAATATCACTCATTATTAGAGAAATGCAAGTCAAAACTGCAGTGAGATATTACTTCACACCTCAGAATGGCCGTCATCAAAAAATTTATCAACAATGGATGCTGGAGAGGGTGTGGAGCAAAGCGAACCTTCTTGCACTGTTCATGGAAATGTAAATTGATACAGTAACTGTGGAGAACAATATGGAGAGTCCTTAAAAAACTAGGGATAAAGCTACCATATGACACAACAGTCCTGCTACTGGACATATACCCTGAGAAAACCATACTGAAAATGACACATGTACCCCAGTGTTCACTGCAACAATATTTACAATAGCCAGGACATGGAAACAACCTAGATGTCAATTGACAGATGGATGGATAAAAAAGCTGTGGTACATATATACAATGGAGTATTACTCAACCGTAAAAAGGAACACATTTGAGTCCATTCTAATGAGGTGGATGAACCTGGAACCTATTATACAAAGTGAAGTAAATCAGAATCAGAAAAACTAATACCGTATATTAACACATATATATGGAATCTAGAAAGATGGTACTGATGAACCTATTTGTGGGGCAGTAGTGGAGATGCAGATATGGAGAACAGACTTGTGAAGGAGAGGGTGAGACAAATGGAGAGAGGAGCATGGAAGTATATAAACTACCATATGTAAAATAGATCAGTAACCTCAGATGTGCAGATGATTCCGGCCTAATGGCAGAAAGCAGAAAGGAACTAAAGAACCTCTTGATGAAGGTGAAAGGGGACAGTGAAAAATCTGGCTTAAAACTCAACATTTTAAAAAAACAAAAAAAACAAAAAAACAACAACATTCTCAAAACTAAGATCATGGCATCTGGTCCCATCACTTCATGGCAAATAGACGGAGAAACAATAGAAACAGTGTCAGACTTTATTTTTTGGGGCTCCAAAATCACTGCAGATGGTGACTGCAGCCCTGAAATTAGAAGATGCTTGCTCCTTGGAAGAAAAGCTATGACCAACCTAGACAGCATATTAAAAAGCAGAGACATCACTTTGCTGACATAGGTCCATATAGTCAGAGCTATAGTTTTTCCAGTAGTCATGTATGGATGTGAGAGTTGGACCATAAAGAAGGCTGAGCACTGAAGAATTGATGCTTTTGAACTGTGATGCTAGAGAAGACTCTTGAGAGTCCCTTGGACCACATGGAGATCAAACCTGTCAATCCCAAAGGAAATTAACCCTGAATATTCATTGGAAGGACTGATGCTAAAGATGAAGCTCTAATATTTGGCCACCTGATGTGAAGAGCTAGCTTATTGAAACAGATTCTGATGCTGGGAAAGATTGAAGGCAGGAGGAGAAGGTGATGACAGGATGAGATGATTGGATGGCATCACTGATTCAATAGATGTGAGTTTGAGCAAACTCCCAGAGATAGTGAAGGACAGGGAAGCCTGACGTGCTGCAGTCCATGCAGTCGCAAAGAATCAGACACTACTGAGCTACTGAACAATAAATAGATAGCCAGTGGGAATTTCTTGTATGACTTAGGGAGCTCATACTGGTGCTCTGTGACAACCTAGAGGTGTCTTATGTGGTGGAGGTGGGAGGGAGTTTCAAGAGGGAGAGGACATATGCATGCCTGTGGCTGATGTTAGTGTATGGCAGAAACCAACACAATATTGTAAAGCCATTATCCTTCAATTAGAAATAAATTTTTTTTTAAATGGGAGGGCAGAGGAAGTGTCCAACTAATATCATAATTAACCTTAAGCTGTTCAGTTGAGTTCAGTTCAGTCACTTAGTCGTCTCTGACTCTTTGCGACCCCATGAATTGTACCACACCAGACCTCCATGTCCATCACCAACTCCCAGAGTTCACTCAAACTCATGTCCATCAAGTTGGTGATGCCATCCAGCCATCTCATCCTCTGTCGTCCCCTTCTCCTCTTGCCCCCAATCCCTTCCAGCATCAGAGTCTTTTCCAATGAGTCAACTCTTCGCATGAGGTGGCCAAAGTACTGGAGTTTCAGCTTCAGCATCATTCCTTCCAAAGAACACCCAGGACTGATCTCCTTTAGAATGGACTGGTTGAATCTCCTTGCAGTCCAAGGGACTCTCAAGAGTCTTCTCCAACACCACAGTTCAAAAGCATCAGTTCTTCGGCACTCAGCTTTCTTCATAGTCCAACTCTCACATCCATACATGACCACTGGAAAAACCATAGCCTTGACTAGACAGACCTTTGTTGGCAAAGTAATGTCTCTGCTTTTGAATATGCTATCTAGGTTGGTCATAACTTTCCTTCCAAGGAGTAAGCGTCTTTTAATTTCATGGCTGCAGTCACCATCTGCAGTGATTTTGGAGCCCAAAAAAATAAAGTCTGCCACTGTTTCCACCGTTTCCCCATCTGTTTGCCATGAAATGATGGGACCAGATGCCATAATCTTTGTTTTCTGAATGTTGAGCTTTAAGCCAACGTTTTCACTCTCCTCTTTCATTTTCACCAAGAGCCTTTTTAGTTCCTCTTCACTTTCTGCCATAAGGGTGGTGTTATCTGCATATCTGAGGTTATTGATATTTCTCCCGGCAATCTTGATTCCAGCTTGTGCTTCTTCCAGCCCAGCATTTCTCATGATGTACTCTGCATAGAAGTTAAATAAGCAGGGTGACAATATACAGCCTTGACGTACTCCTTTTCCTATTTGGAACCAGTCTGTTGTTCCATGTCCAGTTCTAACTGTTGCTTCCTGACCTGCATACAGATTTCTCAAGAGGCAGGTCAGGTGCTCTGGTATTCCCATCTCTTTCAGAATTTTCCACAGTTTATTGTGATCCACACAGTTAAAGGATTTGGCATATTTAATGAAGCATAAGTAGATGTTTTTCTGGAATTCTCTTGCTTTTTCTATGATCCAGCAGATGTTAACAATTTGATCCCTAGTTCTTTTGCCTTTTCTAAATCCAGTTTGTATATCTTAAAGTTCTCAGTTCATGTACTGTTGAGGCCTAGCTTGGAGAATTTTCAGACTTTGAGCATTACTTTGCTAGCGTGTGAGATGAGTGCAGTTGTGCAGTAGTTTGAACTTTCTTTGGGATTGGAATGAAAACTAACCTTTTCCAGTCCTGTGGCTTCTGCTGAGTTTTCCAAATATGCTGGCATATTGAGTGCAGGACTTTCATAGCATCAACCTTTAGGATTTGAAATAGCTCAGCTGGAATCTCATCACCTGCACTAGCTTTGTTCATAGTGATGCTTCCTAAAACCCTGTTGATTTTGAACTCCAGAATGTCTGGCTCTAGGTGAGTGATCACACCATCCTGGTTATCTGGGTCATTAAGATCTTTTTCTTATAGTTCTTCTGTGTGTTCTTTCCAGCTCTCCTTAAAATCTTTTGCTTTTGTTAGGTCCATACCATTTCTGTCTTTTATTGTCCCCATATTGGCATGAAATGTTCCCTTGGTATCTCTAATTTTCTTGATGAAATCTCTGCTCTTTCCCATTCTGTTGTTTTCCTCTATTTCTTTGCATTGATCACTTTGGAAGGCTTTCATATCTCTCCTTGGTATTCTTTGGAACTCTTCATTCAGATGGGTATATCTTTCCTTTTCTCATTTGCGCTTCACTTTTCTTCTTTCCTCAGCTATTTGTAAGGCCTCCTCAACAACCATTTTGCCTTTTTGCATTTCTTTTTCTTGTGGATGGTTTGATCTCCGCCTCCTGTACAATGTTAGGAACCTCCATCCATAGTTCTTCAGGTACTCTATTAGATCTAATCCCTAAAAACTGTTTGTCATTTCCATTGTGTAATCGTAAGGGATTTCATTTCGGTCATACCTGAATGGCCTAGTGGTTTTCCCCACTTTCTTCAATTTAAGCCTGAATTTTGCAATAAGGAGTTTGTGATCTGAGCCACAGTCAGCACCCAGTCTTATTTTTGCTGACTGTATAGAGCGTCTCCATCTTTGACTACAAAGAATATAGAAAGAAAGAAAGTGAAATTGCTTAGTCATATCCGACTCTTTGTGACTCCATGGACTGTAGCCCACCAGGCTCCTCTGTTGATGGGATTCTCCAGGCAAGAATACTGGAGTGGGTTGCCATTTCCTTCTCCAGGGGATCTTCCCAACCCAGGGATCGAACCTGGATCACCTGCATTGCAGGTAGACATTTTATCCTCTGAGCCACCAGGGAAGCCCATAAAGAATATAGTCAATCTGATTTTGCTATTCACCATGTAGTGATGTCCAGGTATAGAGTCACCTCTTGTGATGTTGGAAGAGGGTTTCTGGTATGACCAGTGCTTTCTCTTGGCTAAACTCTGTTAGCCTTCACCCTGCTTCATTTTGTACTCCAAAGCCAAACTTCCTTGTTACTCCACTTATCTGTTGACCTCCTACTTTTGCATTCCAATTCCCTGTGATGAAAAGAACATATTTTTTGGTGTTAATTCTGGAAGGTCTTTAGGTCATCACAGAACCATTCAACTTCAGCTTCTTAGGCATTAGTGGCTGGAGCATAGACTTGGATTACTGTGATACTGAATGGTTTGCCTTGGAAACAGAGATCATTCTGTCGTTTTTGAGATTGCACTCAAGTACTGCAATCAGGTCCCTTTTGTTAACTGTTAGGGCTACTCCTTTTTTTCTAAGGGATTCTTGCCCAGAGTAGTTAGATATAATGGTCATCTGAATTCAGTTTGCCCATTCCAGTCCATTTAGTTCACATTACATCCCTAGGATTTATTTATTTTATAAATGGAAACTTCTACCTTTTTACCACACCATTTTCTTGTTAATTATTGATCTTCTGAAGGAGGTATCTACTTCATGAATTCTTGCCCTTTGTGTGCTTTGGTGTTTGAGTGAAGACAAAAATTAATTTTTATTTTTGGGAATTGTTGGGTGGAATATGCCTTTAACTTTCATTATTATGTGTTTCTACACTTCCTTCCTTCTTTTTATAGAGACAGTAACATGGAAACTTACATTGGTCTATGTTAAATAGATAGCCAATGGGAATTTGCTGTATGACTCAGGGAACTCAAACAGCAGCTCTGTATCAGCATAGAGGTATGGGATGGCGAGGGAGATGGGATGGAGGTTCAAGAGGGAGGGGACATATGTATACCTGTAGCTGATTCCTGTTGATGTTTGACAGAAAACAACAAAATTCAGTAAGGCAATTACCCTTCAATTAAAAAATAATTAAAAAAAAATTTTCAGATTTGCCTTAAAGAAAAAGGACTCATCATTTAAATCTTTACTCTGAAACTATTTTCAAAACATATTTTTGTTTGGGAGACAATAAAATTTGATCAATTTAATTTTTCTAGTAAGTTTATAACAGAGGCCTCTTGCTGAAAGTGGAAAAGGAGAGTGAAAAAGTTGGCTTACAACTGAGCACTCAAAAAACTAAGATCATGGCATCTAGTCCCATCACTTCATGGCAAATAGATGGGGAAACAGTGGAAACATGACAGACTTTATTTTGGGGGCTCCAAAATCACTGCAGATTGTGACTGCAGCCATGAAATTAAGGACGCTTGCTCCTTGGAAGAAAAGCTATAACCAACCTAGACAGCATATTGAAAAGCAGAGACATCACTTTGCCAACAAAAGTCTGTCTAGTCAAAGCTATGGTTTTTCCAGTAGTCATGTATGGATGTGAGAGTTGGACCATAAAAATAGCTGGGCGCCGAAGAATTGATGCTTTTGAACTGTGGTGTTGGAGAAGACTCTTGAGAGTCCCTTGGACTGCAAGGAGATCAAACCAGTCAACCCTAAAGGAAATCAGTCCTGAATATGCATTGGAAGGACTGATGTTGAAGCTGAAACTCTAATACATTGGCTACCTGATGCGAAGAACTGACTCATTTGTAAAGACCCTGATGTTGGGAAAGATTGAAGGCAGGATGAGAAGGGGATGACATAAGATGAGATGGTTGGATGGCATCACCAACTTGATGGACATGAGTTTGAGCAGTCTCTGAGAGTTGGTGATGAACAGGGAAACCTGGCATGCTGCAGGCCACAGGGTTGCAAAAAGTTGGACACACTGATCAACTGAACTGAACTAAACATTTAGAAATTTATTCGTATTTGACCATATATGTAGTGATATATAAATGGATATAGTGATATATAGATATTTGACAGTACTTAAATAAATCATAATTTATACTTAGCGGATGTCACAGACATCAGCAACATTTTTGTGATTCTTGAGTCTGAGTCTCAGCTCTGTTCTTCTAAAACCCTAAGAATTAACACTCAGGTTCATCTCCCTCTATAGCCTGAAAATTCCTTTAAGAATATGTGAGTAGGATTTCCTCCGGTGAGAGGGGCTGCTGGAATCTATTGTTTGGCCAGTAAGTAAAAGTTGACTATTTACAGGCCCACTTCCACCACAGCCATAGTAGAGAGGGGCAGTTTCCATCAGTAAAAGTCATTTCTGCAGAATATGTCTCTAGGCTGTGCCAAAGAGCTATAGGACAGCCTATAATGCTGAACTAGATAAGAAAGTTTCCTGATCATGGTGATGTGGTTTTATTTCCAGGAGAATAGAAAAGGTCATGTATGGTACATATACTGATCAGTTTCATCTTGGTTTATCTTTGAGGATAGTATGCGCATTAAGTCAGGTTCAGAGAAATGGTTAATGATGGGAAAAAAGGCCTGGGCAGTACTTTAAATCATTTCACTTTCAATTGAAAATAAAGGGATCATCTTATGGTCATGTTACCTGCCAGGTTTCTTGGCCTTCTTAATCAATAGGAATTGATCATAAACCAGACAAGAAATTCAGGCAAGGCTTTTTTGGGTTCCCTACTGCAGCAGGGAGGAGCAAGAACAAGTAACATGTTCCCTTGCTCACTCGCTGTGTCAAACTGGTTCTTTATATGTGGTTACGTTAGAGGTGTGTCCAGGGATCAGGCCTGAGGGGTGACTTTAGGTGGTTTACCCACCCCTTTGGTGGTGGTGTCTGCAGGGAGCATGCATTCAGTGCCCTAATCTTGCTCCAGGCTCTTCAGAAGTAGCAGTTGGGTTCCTTGGTTTCTTTGTATCTTTTGTCCAGAATTTACCCCAGTTGTTAGTGCACAGTTATTTTTAGTCTCTTACAGTTTTTTTGTATTTTGTTGCTTGAGGAGATTTTTGTCCAGGTGCCATGACTGCAGCATAGGTCCCAGGTCCCAGCCTGTTTTAGTTTAGATGCCACCTTGGTCATAGGTACCATCTCAGAAGTGTTTGTTGTGGTCATGGAGACCTGAATAGATGGTTTAGTACACTGGAACCACTGCAACTCAAGTCAGGTTGAATCATTGTGTAATGTGTATAGTAGAAAACAATTAGAGAAACTCAGTTTTAAAGTAAAGTTTAAACTGTCAGTCTTAAACTATGGTCTTTAAATAGAGTCAGGATATTACAGCAGAGTTTTAATTTCAGGAAGTGAAAGATGAAAATAAAATATTCCAAGTTAATCAGATACTCTGGAGTTTTTATATATATAAGCATCCTTTCATATTCCTGTGTTTAACTGGAAAGATCAAGAGACTGACAAATTGAGCTGAGGTCAGAATCTCAGAGGTGATGATTAAAAAGACTGCTCATATTATGTGGAGTGTTCAAAGCAATACCGACATACCTAGCTTCCTTTGAAATTTGTAGGCCTAAAATTAATGTGTCTGATAATTTAAAGTAGGTGATAATTGATTCCATATGTAGACCTCCTTGGTGAGTTTTTTAAAAATTTGTTTCTGAATAGAAATAGATGCTCGTGGTTTTTTAGGTGAATTTTATTCTTCTGTAAATCCAGGCCATATACCTAAAAGCTGTGGTGCAGTTTTTAAGATGACAATCAAATAATATCGTTTAATAGCCTTTGATCTTAGTGTAAAAATATGGTTGCATTATGGATTATTCTTCCTTTTGCACACATTTCTTAGAGGCTGGCAGATGAAGAGATCTGAACAAGTACTTTGGTGAATCTAGATAAACGATTTATTCCTGACTAGAAAATAGAACCCTGGAAAAAGAAATGGCAACCCACTCCAGTATTGTTGCCTGGAGAATTCCATGGACAGAGGAGCCTGGCAGGCTACAATCCATGGGGTTGCAAGAGTCGGACACAACTTAGCAACTAAAGAGAGAGAGAATAGAAATTGGCTGTTTATATGAATCAAATGATGACAAGAATTGCCAAATTTGCCATTTCACTTCCTTACTTATAAATTATCCTACTTAGACTGCATCTTTAAAAAAATTCAATTCAAGGTAGACTGATTTGACATGGAATTAACTTTAATTATCAGCCTAAGGATAAATAAATCCCATTCTTTTGTATATTCATTTGACTCCCAACGTCTCATACACATTTATTTCTCTACCCTTTTGTTCTAACTGCTCTACTTGCTCCCCCTGGCCCCCAAATTCAGATCCTGGTTCTGGTCCTCACCTTTTGCATAAAGTACCCCAAGCTTGCTATGTTGTTTTCTGCTGTAAACTTTAGCGTTTGTTCACTCACCTGGTACTTAGTCATGTATTGCCATGTGCAGCACTGTTTTGTTTGATATTCATCTGATTTACGGCTGTATGTCACCTGGGTCAGCTCCTTGGTATCAGAGGTCACGTTCTGTCTCGTGCCCTCAAAGCAGAGGGCACATTACTCTGGCAGTGGCAGCTACTTCATGAAGGTTTGCTGGACTCAATTTTGACAGTAGGGATGAAAAGTAGGGACTTGCAAATAATAGAAAGACAGTTTAGCATTGATCTGGTTGAGAGACAGCCTCATTGATTCCTTGTTCATTTATTGTCAGAGTTAAGAGAAATTTAAGAAATAATATTAGGATCGAGAAATCGTTTTGGTTTGTGAGCTAATACTGTGTACATTTTTCCTGTTAACCCATATTCATACACAGAGTGAGTGTGATATTTGGTTCTAGGGGCTAGTACTACTAGATTTTTATTTCAGTCAGTGTATTTTATCTTCACGGCAAATGCATCTTTGAAATTGGTGAGCAAGGTAATGAAGCAACATAAAATTTGTGATAGTGTTCTTCCTCTTCTCATGTTTTTTTCTGAGTATTCTCTTATAATGGAAGCAGTCTCTGTGTTCCAATTTCATTCTCTGTGTTTTCAAAATATCTAGGTTCTTAATAAAATGACAAAGCCATGTTTATTTAACCGCTGTACTATTAAAGATGGAAAGCACTAATGGCTAAAGAGTAAATTTTTTTCAACTTGGTTAGGAGACCAGTTACTATTTTTGTTTACACTTGGTTTTTTTAATTAAAGCTTTGGTTCTTATGTTCACTTGGTTTTTTTTATTCAAGTTTTTGGTTCTTACTTGAAAGATAATTTTTAATGTGGGAAATTACCTAACGTAGAACTTAAGATGAAGCCTTCTGTGTCAGAGACTTAATTTTGAACCCTTGTTTCTGTTATACTAAGATTTAGCATCATTTTCAGTAAAATGGGGACACTAATGTCCACATAAGGAGATTAAACGAGATAATCCATGTGAAACACAAAACACATTGCCTTACACATAGTGAATAACGGCAAGTATTATGTCCATTATTATTTGAGATTCTTCTGTCTTCATATTTTAATCAAGTAGTTTTTATATCAGAAATTCTAGATATCTAAATTCATTTAGTTTGATCATTCTTTATTAGGTCTGTACAATTCAGATTTTGTGAACCCAAATTAGTTCTTAATTCCTTGTTAGAAGTGTTAGCTAAACTATTTTTTATTTTTATTAAAATAAATATCCTTTATTAATTATCTGGTGATAAATAGATTTTGGTTTATAAGAAAACTGACAGGATGGGGAAAATATAAAAATAACATTTATTTTTTATAATTATAAAAGTAGTATATTATTGCAAGAAATCTGAGAAATACTTGACGGTATTTAAAAAATTAATCTTCTGTAATGCCACTCTCAAATGCAACCAGTGTTAATATTTTTGTAAACTTTTCTTTGCTTGTCTTTGTATTTTTAATTTTATTATTTTTGTAAATTAAGGTAACATTGATTTATAAATATGAAATTTAGTTCAGTCAGATTGCCCAGTTGTCTACAAGTTCTTTTATGTTAATATAGGAAAATTTTTTTCTCTCTCATTCCAGGGCTGTTCTTGGTCAGTTATATTTGTGGATCTCGATGCCCACAATCGCAACCGGCAAACTTTGTGCTCGTTGTTACCCAGAGAATCAAGATCTCATGTGAGATATTTTTATAATAATATGAACCGTTGTTTATGATTGTTGTGTAGTTTTTTTCTTTATCCAAGAAAGTGCTCCAAAGTGTTAGAGGTTGGTAGAAGAGCCAAGAAGAGAGAGTGTTGCCACTCACTCCTCTGGCTTGTGGAGGTCATGTTCAGGAAGTGAGCAGAGCTGAGGAGAAAGCTGCTTTGTTCCTTCAGTTTTTGTAGAGCTGTAGAGAACTATTATATGTATTTTTTCTTTTTGAGAAAGTAGTAACATTATGCCAAAATGAATTTTTTTTTGGTCATGGTTATTATATATTAGAAATGTAAAAAGATATTTTTCATAAGTTAAATTTCTTTTGAATAGAATTGCTTTCCTTATTTCTTTTCTCTCATTCTACTCACCTTTTTCTTTATCTGATAAACTCTTATATGCCTATATAGTACCTGATTGCCAATTTTTGTAGGGATTATTCATGGCTCTATTCTTGAAAACACCCCAAATGGAATAATTTAGTTATTTTAAGATAACTATTTTATAGAAGTAATACAAGATTATGATAGACAAATAGAGTTTACAAACAAGCAAATAATAAGAATATATCCATTCATTTTCCACTGTTCAATTATAATTTTAGGGTGATACATTTGGGTTTGTATGTATTTTTATATACACATATAATACTTTTATTTTACAAAACTGGAGGAATATTGTTCATAATGCTTGATAACCTGTTTCTTTGAATGGACAAGTTTCTGTGTCAGTAACCATTTCTATAATATAAATTTTATTGGCTGCTACTTTACTCAGCCAATTATTGGACATTTAGATTGTTTTCTGGTTTTCACTATTATGAACAAATTGTTATGACAAGCTAGTTGTAATGATTAATTATTGGTGAACATTTTTATACAGTGATGTAACATACTAAAATTTGAGTCCAGTGTTGAACGTTGAAAATACTTCTTATAACTGCATGAAGTTTTATCTCCTTTGTAAGGTTCACTAAACCATGCCGTATAAACACCTGTCTGTCCCTTGAAGCACAGCAGTCTCACTGTCAGTTAGATAACCTTAGTGGCTTTTCATCTCTGTGGTTCTTGGTCTGTGCTGATCATATCACTATAGGCACTTATATTCCCTTCTTTTTCTTCTTACCCCTAGAACACAGATGCTGCCCTGCTCCCCTGCATCAGTTATCCTGCGTTTGCCTTGGATGATGAAGTTCTCTTTAGCCAGACGCTTGATAAAGTGATTAGAAAATTAAAAGGAAAATATGGATTTAAGCGTTTCTTGAGAGATGGATATAGAACATCATTGGAAGATCCCAATAGACGCTACTACAAACCAGCTGAAATTAAGGTATCAAAAATATTCCATATCAGATAGCATAACAGAATGATCAAAAAACACTGTTTCAGGAGATAGACTTCTTGGCTTTGAATTATGGCTCTGCCACTCAGTAGCTGTCTGACCTTGGGCAAGTTAATTAACCTCTCTGAATATAATATTGTTCATTGGTAAAAATAATGTTAGTACCTATATTATTGAGATTTTGTAAGAATTAAATCAATGAATGTATATAAAAGTATTTAGAACTGTGCTTGGCACGTAGTAAACTCTTGATAAACATTAGTGTGAAGGCCCATTTGCTCATACTGGGCCATGCTGATTCATTGAGTGAGTAATTTTTCTTTTGCTCTTTCAAATTTTGCCTGCCTACTATACCATTTGTCTACGATAATAGAAAATATCTATTTGTGATCTAATTTTCAATCTGTTAAGCAAATGCTCTCCTTCTATTTGGCTTATGCACTTCCCTCTAAAATACACTCCTCTAAACATTTAGTTTTAAAGATTTTATATTTCAAATACATATACAGTAGTCACTGCCTGCTACTTCAGTAAAAGACCCTTGGGGAGTCCGTTCTTAAATACTTGTCAAAATGTCCTCTGATCCCTCGTCCATCATTTTCCATTGAGAACATGGAAAAGTTCTCGAAGAATGAAGATATTTCAAGACGGGAGATTCTATTGCATGAGTGTAGCCTCAAGTCTCAAATATCTCAGAGTAAATCACTTTCCTTTTTTTCCTCCACCCCCACCAAAGTGAGGCTTCCCCAATGATAAAGAATCCGTCTGCAATGCAGGAGACACGGAAGATGCAGGTTTGATCCCTGGGTTGGAAAGATCCCCAGGAGAAGGAAATGGCAACCCACTCCAGCATTCTTGTTTGGGAAATCCCAGGACAGGGGAACCTGTCGGGCTACAGTCCATGGGGTAGCAAAGAGTCAGACACGACTGACATGACTGAGCATGCATACATACCCTACATCTGCATTTATTCTAGCTGTTTTTAAGCTTCCCAGAAGATTATAAAACCTCCCAGAAAAGTAAGCATCCATTCACATTGCTGAAGACTATGCTTTCATGGGGTGGGTTGAAAATCATTAAAAAGAAAAAAAAAAACTCCAAACCCCTCCCTACCTGCCTCCTGTTGCCTCTGTCTTTGTTGTCACTTCTAAAGAGCGTGGTGTGTTCTAGTTGTGGACTAGTTGAGCTAGTCCTAGTTGGACTTCAGCTTTCATTACTTTTTCTTTGTTTGTTCCAGGAATACAGAATTGCTGTTAGTTTCTTTAACAAACATTGTCCTTTAATGCATCTCTAGCTTGTACTGCTCTTTTTTCTTTGTGGAGTTCCTGTAGCTCATCTCCCCAGAGAAACTCATCAAGCATTAACTGAAGCATTTCCTTTCCTATAAACCCTTTCCTGACACCCTGGGCAGGCTCAGATGCTTCATGCTCTTGACTCTTGATATATACCGTACATAGACATTTTGTAATGTGCTGCACTTGTTTTATTTACATGCTTATTTCTCCACGAGGGCAGATTTTCTATCTTTTTATATCCATAGCCCTCTGTTTAGTGATGCCTGGCATTACTAAGTACTAAGTAAATATTACTGAATGAATGACTACTGTGTGATGGATTAATAAATGAATGAGTTTTTGAATAATAAGAATTCTGAGAAATTTTTTTTTTAAAGAAGTAAGTACTTATAAAATCAGTCCAGTTTTTTTTATTACAAGAAACTTTCCTATGATGCAAGTGTTCTAATTAATATCATTGTTCTAATATAATTGTTCATGAAATTTTTAATGTTTTATTTTCTGTTTTAGCTGTTTGATGGCATTGAATGTGAATTTCCCATATTTTTCCTTTACATGATGATTGATGGTGAGTTTTTCTCCTGAAATTTAAACTGTAGGATATAAATAGTTTAAAGAAGAGCAGAAATAAAGTATGACTCCTTTCAGCTAGCAAAATAGACTGCACTTAGTGATGTTAACTACTTTACATTTTTATATGCTATTCTTTTGCTTTCTGAGTTAATGTTAAATTATTTAGGGCTTCCCTAGCGGCTCAGATGGTAAAGACTCTGCCTGCAATGCAGGAAACCCTGGTTCGATCCCTGGATTGGGAAAATCCCCTGGAGAACAAAATGGCAATCTACTCCAATATTCTTGCCTGGAAAATCCCATGAACAGAGGAGCCTGGAGGGCTATACAGTCCATGGGGTCTCAAAGAGTCAGACACGATTGAGTGACTGACACTTTAACTTTCACTTACCCTTCTGCTTTCTGAGTTAATGTTAAATCGTTTAAGGAATTTTAAAAATATTTGAAGTATTTTAAAAATGATATAAATATATATTCATCTTTACAAATAATTTTTATGCATAGGAATTATGAACAGTGCAGTTTATGACATTGTGAATGTCTGTCTATAATATTTACACTGAAGAACAGAGAAATTGCAATTAAAATTCAATTTTTAGTTCTAAATGCTAACATGATCTTCTAAAATCAGTGTCCCAGAAAACTATCATATATATTTATTTGCTTTACCTTTTCCCATTTTATTATTTACATATAAAATTACCAAAATAATTCCAATTGGGGTAATTTTTCTAAGGCAAAATTTCTGTGGTGCTTATTGAGCTCAAATGCTATTGGATTTTATATTTTACATTTTAGGTGTTTTTAGAGGCAATCCCAAGCAAGTAAAAGAGTATCAGGATCTTCTGACTCCAGTACTTCATCACACCACAGAAGGTATAGTTGGGATGCTTTTTCAAGACATTCTTTCTACCAGTGTTTCCTTAATGTTCCTTTGAAGTGTATAAATGATTGCCTTTTAAACAGAACAGTTTATATTCAGTTGAAAAAATGAATGGGACTGCAAATGGATTAGAATGAATAATCTTTTAACTTGTTATAATAAACTTGTTTTTTTTATAAAAGGAGCTCATTAGACAAAAGATGGAGATGGAAATGAATTTTACGAGGTCATGGCTATAGTAATAACTATATTTTTGGTTTGCCAGGTGCGCAGGGGTTCTTCATCTGTTACCTACTGTGAAACTCCTTCACTGTATGTAATATGATGATAATAAAAAGTGACTAATTTTTATCCATGTCACCAGAAATGCTTTGTTCACGAATGCTGCCCTGTTTAGAAGGCCACTTAGGGAGGCTCCGCTCTGGCCTAACAGTCCTACCACTGCCAAGAGTATTTTGGCCTCCTCTTTGGAGATGTTTTCAGGGCTTTTTACACATTATTTTGAAATAAATGTCTGCCATAGTTCTAAAGTGTCATTCTTTGATGATGGATTTACTATTTTAGAAATGGTCAGAAGGTCCAGGCTTATGAGTAATATATTGGTTTCAGTTAAGCACCAGCAGGGACCATAAAGGAACACAAATGATTTTTCTGTATGACTCAAAAACTAATTCTCAAAAAAATTCCAAAGGAGAAGTTCCAGATATCTTTGGTGTTTGGATGGATTGGTAAAATAACAACATCTGGAACTTCAAAATTGTGGTGTGTTGATTAAAAAAATGGATGGTCTTGCAGACATGATGCACAAACCAGCAATTACAGCGGTAGGCCCCCATTCCTGTCTTACGTGAAGTTTATGATATTCTTCAGGGTTTTCCACAAATATCTTAGAGTCATTATATTATGTGCTCACCCTTTAAGATATTTATAATGTTAAGGTAGTAAAATGACTATGGAAAACATTGAATTTCAAATAAATATTAATGTTTAAAACAAGTTATTTTTGTCTTTATGCTCCAAATAACCATTAGTCCAATGTGAGACATAATGTAATGAATGTTGTAATGAATATATTTAAAATCCCTGAATCAGGCCTTTTAGTATTCAGTGAAAAATCATTGATGCATTGAGGTAATAGTTTGTGTATCACACTTAGGCTTCATCCTATTGAAAGGGTGATGTTGAAATTATTCTCTGTGTTTCTTAGACCTTTTTTACTGGTTTTAGACAGAGGTATCACTGTTGATTGGTTCATGAATAGAGAAGCAAATTTTACAGAAATCTGTGCAGTATTAGAAAAATTAAGTTCACTGTGGGCTGATGATACAAGAAGTCTTCTGTAGCACTATTAGAAAGTTGGTTTTCCCCCTATTGATATCATCCACAGAGATTCTAGTCTTAAATAATTTTTAGTTTGTACCAAAAAATGTTTTTAAATGGGTTGGTCATGGGAGGAAGATGGATTTTTTTTCTCTTCAATGATACTGAATGGTAAATAATGGGCTTAATGTTTAAAATGGGGATTTCTTTGCTCTCAGCAATTGCTCGGGGTTATAATTCTTCACTTAAGATTATATAGTATCTCATTTGTAAAGCTTCCACAGACTAATCCTATTACAAATAGCTTCTTCTGTAGCTCTAAATATTTGCATACTTTTATATTTATTGATTCACTTAAAGGTGTTAAATGTTGTTAGAAGAGATTATGTACAACTTATGTTATAAGTTGGCTAACTTATAACATATGCTGTTCAAATTAGTTTTAAAGTAAAGAAACTTTTCCCACATTATTGACTGGGAATTTCTGAAAAGAGTCAAATTTTCCTATATTCTATTGGACAACCTTTCTGTCTTTGAAGGGAAAATTCGGGGAGGACACTGATTTGTTATACTTTAAATACTTATTTTTTAAATTCCATAGGTTATCCTGTCATACCAAAGTACTATTATGTGCCAGCTGATTTTGTAGAGTATGAAAAAAGAAACCCTGGTAGTCAGAAGCGATTCCCTAGCAACTGTGGCCGTGATGGAAAACTGTTTCTTTGGGGACAAGCCCTTTATGTCATTGCAAAACTCCTGGGTAAGTGAAGAAGACTGAGAATTTTATTTTCTTTCCTTACTATCAAGATTTTAGAAATAAGTATGTCTTTGTTGGCATTTCTTTTGGATTTGGGTGGTATTTCATGCTGTTGTGGACTTCCCTGGTGGCTCAGATGGTAAAGCATCTGCCTACGATGCAGGAGACCCAGGTTCGATCCCTGGGTTGGGAAGATCCTCTGGAGAAGGAAATGGCAACCCACTCCAGTACTCTTGCCTGGATAATCCCATGGACGGAGGAGCATTGTAGGCTACAGTCCATGGGGTCACAAAGAGTCGGACACGACTGAGAGACTTCACTTCTTCACTTTACTTCATGCTGTTAAGAGGCCTTGAGGGAGTTTTTTTTTTTTTTTAATTGGTGGAAAATTGCTTTACAATGTTGTGTTGGTTTCTGCTGTACAGCACAAATCAGTCATAATTATATGTGATGGCGCTAGTGGTAGAGAACCTACCTGCCAGTGCAGGAGACATAACATGCAGATTGGATCCCTGGGTGGGGAAGATCCCCTGGAGGAAGGTGTGGCAACTCACGCCAGTATTCTTGCCTGGAGAATTCCATGGACAGAGGAGTCTGGGGGTTTACAGTCCATGGGGTCACATAGAGTCAGACACAAGTGAAGCAGCTTAGCACACACACACCCCTGTCTCTTGAGCCTCCCTCCCCTCCCGCATCTCACCCCTTTAGGTCAGCATAGAGGACCAAGCTGGGCTCCCTGTGTGGTATAGCAACTTCCCAGTGTTTTACTCATGCTAGTGTATCTGTGTCAGTGCTTCTTTCTCAGTTTGTCACACTCTCACCTTCCTCTGCTGTGTCCACAAGTCCATTCTCTACTAGGTTCATCAGTACCATTTTTCTAGATTTCATATATCCACATTAATATACTTGTTTTTCTCTTTCTGACTGACTTCAGTCTGTATCAGAGGCTCTAGGTTCATCCATCTCACTACAACTGACTCAAATTTGTTCTTTTAAATGGCTGAGTAATATATTCCATCGTATACATGTACCACATCTTCTTTATCCATTCATCTGTCGATGGACATCTAGGTTGCTTCCATGTCCTGGCTAATGTAAATATTGCTGCACTAAAGAGTGGGGCACATGGGTCTTTTAGAATTGTGGTTTTCTCAGGGTATATGCCCAGTACTGGGATTGCTGGGTCATATGGTAGATTTACTCCTAGTTTTTTAAGGAATTTTCCTACTGCTTTCCATAATGGCTATGTCAGTTTACATTCCCACCAACAGTGCAGGAAGTTCCCTTTTCTTCACATCCTCTACAGCATTTATTCTCTGTGGGGTTTTTTTTGATGTTGGCCATTCTGACTGGTGTGAGGTATTACCTCATTGTAATTTTGATTTGCATTTCTCTAATAATGGGTGATGTTGACCATCTTTTCATGTGTTTATTGGCCATCTGTATGTCTTCTTTGAAGAAATGTCTGTTTATGTCTTCTGTCCATTTTTGATTGGATTATTTGTTTTTCTGATATTTAGCTGTATGAGCTACTTATATATTTTTGAGATCTTTGTCACTTGCTTCATTTGCAATTATTTGCTCGAATTCTGAGGGTTGTCTTTTCATCTTGTGTATAGTTTCCTTTGCTGTGCAAAAGCTTTTAAGTTTAATTAAGTCCCATTTGTTTATTTTTGTTTTTATTTCCATTAATCTAGGAGGTGGGTCAGAGAGAATCTTCTTGCCTATGTTTTCCTCTAAAAATAAAAGTGAAAGTCACTCAGTCATGTCCAGCTCTTTGCAACCCCATGAACTGTACAGTCCATGGAATTCTCCAGGCCAGAATACTGGAGTTGGAAGCCTTTCCCTTCTCCAGGGTATCTTCCCAACCCAGTGATTGAACCCAGGTCTCCTGCATTGCAGGCAGGTTCTTTACCAGTTGAGCCACAAGGGAAGCCCAAGAATACTGGAGTGGGTAGCCTATCCCTTCTCCAGCAGATCTTCCTGACCCAGAAATTGAACCCAGGTCTCCTGCATTGCAGGCAGATTCTTTACCAACTGAACTATCAGGGAAGAACTATATAGTTTCTGGCCTTGCATTTAAATCTTTAATCTATTTTGAGTTTATTTTTGTGTATGGTGTTAGGAAGTGTTCTGATTTCAGTCTATTACATGTAGCTGTCCAGTTCTTCCAGCACCACTTATTGAAGAGGATGTCTTTTTTCCATTGTAAACTCTTGACTCATTTGTCAAAAATAAGATAGTCATAGGTGCATCAGTTTATCTCTATGCTTTCTATCTTGTTTCATCGGTCTGTATTTCTGTATTTGTGCCAATACCATACTGTCTTGATGACTATAGCTTTGTAGTATAGCTTAAAGTCAATAAGGTTGATTCTTCCAGCTCTCTTTTTCTCCTTCAAGATTGCTTTGGCTATTCAGTCTTTTATGTTTCCATACAAATTGTGAATTTTTTTGTTCTTGTTCCATGAAAAATACCATTGGTAGTTTGATGGGGATTACATTGAATTTGTAGATTGTTTTGAGCAGCATAGTCATTTTGACAATATCCATTCTTCCAGTTCAAGAATACAGTGTATCTCTCCATCTATTTGTGTTGTCCTTGATTTCTTTCATTATTGTCTTATAGTGTCCTATATGCAGCTTTTTTGTCTCCCTTGGTAGGTTTATTGTAGGCATTTGATTCTTTTTGTTGCAGTGGTGAATGGGATTATTTCCTGAATTTCTCTTTCTGACTTTTCATTGTTAATGTATAGGAATGCAAGGGATTTCCGTGTATTAATTGTATATCCTGAAACTTTACTAAATTCATTGATTAGCTCTAGTAGTTTTTTTGGTGACATTTTTTAGGGTTTTTCTATGTATAGAAAAACATCTATACATGTATAAAAAATATATTAAAAAATCTGTGTATAGATGTTTGTCATCTGCATCCAGTGAGAGTTTTACTTCTTCTTTTCCACTCTGGGCTCCTTTTATATCTTTTTCTTTGCTCAGTGCCTTGGCTAGGACTTCCAAAACTATATTGAATAATAGTGGTAAGAGTGGGCACCCTGTCTTGTTCCTGATCTTAGAGATTAACCCTTTCACTTTTTCACCAGGGAGAATAATGTTTGCTGTGGGTTTGTTGTATATAGCCTTTATTAAGTTGAGGTAGGTTCCTTCTATGCCAATTTTCTGGAGAGTTTTTATTGTATATGGATCTTCAATTTTGTTGAAAGGTTTCTCTGCATCTATTGAGATGATCATATGGTTTTTATCTTTTAATTTGTTAATGTGGTTTATCACATTGATTGAGTTGCATATATTGAAGAATCCTTATATCCCTGGAGTCAACCCCACTTGATCATGGTGTACGAATCTTTTAATGTGTTGTTGGATTCTGTTTGCTAGAACTTTGTTGAGGATTTTTGTATGTATGTTCATCAGTGATATTGGCATGTAATTTTCTTTTTTTTTTTGTGAAATCTTTGTCTGGTTTTGGTATCAAGGTGACTGTGACCTTATAGAATGAGTTTGGGAGTTTTCATCTTGGAGTTTCTTACCATGTAAAAGTATATTAATATGTCTATTGCACTGAATGATGATGGACAGTTTCTGGGAAGAAAATCAAATAGGTGTGTGGGTACCACTATGATCATTTAGGCGCTGCATTTAGCTTACTGTATAGGTTCCTAGCAGAAGGCTATGGAAACTTTTAGTCTCTTTTGTAAATGTGAAACAATTCTGACTTAGTATAACAACCATGCTTGGTCATAGCTTTATCATCCACTTTGCAAAAGAAATCAGGTATATCAAAGTTCTCTTCTTTCCAATAAATACATGTTGGCAGTTTACTCAGTAAGGGGGAGGCATAATGGGGCCATTATTCATAATCTTTTGAAGAATTATTTTTCAGCTTATCCTAAAACTTCAGCCTAAACATCTTTGGACACATTGAAATGAAGGTTAATTTAATGAACACAAAAAAGCTTTATGCATCTTCATGTGCCATTCCTTGATAAAAATTTTAACATTATTAGTGTTTCCATTAAAAAGGTTATCATATTAGTCAGAATTATTTCATGGCAAACAGTCTGTGAAGCAGATTGATTGTAAATACTGTACCTGCACTAAAAGAAATGCTTACTGTGTGAAACACTTGTCTTTGCTGTTCTTAGCATTACTGCCTAAAACCTGAATTTCTTGGTGCTGTAAGAGTAATCATCTTGGTTTCTTTTTTTATATTCCACTAGGGGAAAGTATTTCAAAGTGCAGATTCCCGATTTAAGCTTTACACAAATTATATATTGAAGAAGAAAATGGGAACCCACTCCTGTATTCTTGCCTTAGAAATCCCACAGGCAGGGAAGCCTGGTTGACTACTGTCCATGGGATTACAAAGAGTCAGACATGACTTAGTGACTGAACATGCATGCAAAAAATGATATATAGGAGCAAACAGAAGCTAACCAAAGAAGAGAAAATTAAGTTATTGCTGTTTTCAGTTTGCTCATTTCCTAACTGTATTTTCTGGGTCTCCATATTTACTTAATGCTAATTTAAGAGTCTGTTGAAAACTGTTCTTCTCTAAAGGGACAGTTCTTGGATAAGGAATTGATATTATTTATACAGATTTTGCTATGAGTTTCTGAAAGAAAAAAAAATCTACACATGAAAAAAAAATCTATACATGAAGTAGTTTTCTTAGAATCAAGTCAAGTTGCTAAGGTTGTCTCTAGTTAGAATTTTATTGCCATCTTATTATCATGAATACAAAGAAGCCTTGTTGATATTAAGCTAAATAAAACATATTTTGGAAGAGGAATAGTAAACCTAAGACAAGAATTTTAACATCAGAATCATGTTTCTGTATATTATACTTGGAAATTACAAGTGAGGATGATGAAATTTTCCTGTGAGTATGAGACTGAAAACTGATACCTGGCTATAATTTGAGATCTACACTGCCTTCATCCTGCTTTTTGCTATATATCCAGCCTGGGATTGATACAGCTAGAAAGATTGCTGTTTGAGCAGAGTCTCAGGATAAAAGTAAGAAGGCTTATTAATTGGGAATATAGAATTGACCATACTCTACATAAGCAGATTGAGCTTTTAAAATAAAGAGGATTGAAAATATCAATCAGTAAAAAAAATTGGACTTTCGTTACTCAAAAATAAATGTATTAAATATAGACAGGTTTTGAATGAAGATAGCATTTTCTTCTCTTAAGATCAGAGTGAACAGAAATAGTCCAGGTCATGCCTTCATCTCTGTTTCATGACCATTTTGAAAAAGAAAATCTTTAAAGAAATAGTCAATTTCTCTTTTTCCTGCTGTACTTCTAAAAAGGCAGTAGAGAACCTGCAAAAGGTGTGTTGCAAACTACGAAACCACATTCTTATCTCCTGCTAAAAAAAAAGAGATGCTGCATATTAATTAGCACTCTGACCTAGCTCTGTGTCATCTGGTTAACAACTCCCTGGTTAAAATGAATAAGATCTTGGAAGATTGAATCATGTAGTTGCTCTTGACTGTTGTATTCTTGCCCCTCCCTGCGCCCTCACTAAGAACCATCCAGTTTCTATGGATGTTAAGATCCCAGCCACCACATTGATGAACAGTCTTATTTATTCATTAAAGGACCCTCAGTTGGATATCTGCTTAACAATATTTTGTGGGCAATTAATAGGAATTATATGGAAATAATAGAACATAAACCTTTAAAAATATTCTATAATATATGGCTTTCACTAATTCGGGTGAAATTTAATATTTTGCTCTATGTATACCTTAATGATGGAGAAGGAAAAGGCAACCCACTCTAGTACTCTTGCCTGGAAAATTCCATGAATGGAGGAGTCTGGTAGGCTACAGTCCATGCGTTCGCAAAGAGTCAGACACGACTGAGTGACTTTCTTTCTTTCTGTAGTTCCTTTTGGAGAGGGAAATGGCAACCCACTCCAGTGTTCTTGCCTGGAGAATCCCATGGACAGAGGGGCCTGGTGGGCTACAGTCCATGGGGTTGCAGAGAGTTGGACACGACTAAGCAACTAACACACACATACCGTAATGAATAATATACAACAAAGCTACGTGACTTTTATTTCACTGTTAGAGCAGAAAGACTCAGTATGCTATTTCCTGGCCCAAGATCTGAACTACCCACTGTGTTCTTAGAAAATAGTTAATTATTACAGTAATTTTTTTATCTTTAGAAAATTTAGACTTTTAGAAAATCAATGTTTGCTGTGAAATAGATAAATAAACCACAAACATGTTAAACCAAATAAAATGTTATTTCAGATATAACATTTGACTTGTCTTAGAATAAAATAATCATTAGTTATACCTTTAATTTTTGCTTACATTTGAAAGTTTAGAAAATGTTCAAGTGAGTCTGTAGAAAGCCATGTACTTTTTTGAGTTTTTTGCATAAATAACCTTAAATATATCTATCACATAAAAGTCATTTGAAAATCATGATCTTTAGATTGAAAATTTTTTGAGGTTAAACTAGAGTAATGTAAGATAACATACAGTTAATGATAACTTTAAAACTTCCCCAAAACCATTATTTAACTGTAATATATTTTCTTATTCAATATTTTTTTAAAGAGAAACTAACATATCAGTTGTTTAGCTTTGACAAAAAAGCCTGACCTCCAGACTTGAGCTTGTGTTTTTAATAAATAATAGACCCCCTCCCCTTATCCACGAGTATGCATTCTATGACCCACCCCTCTGTGGATACCTGAAACCATGGATAGTACCAAATGCTCTATGTACTATGTTTTTTCTTATGTATACATAGCTATGATAAAGTCTAATGTATAAATTAAGCATAGTAAGAGGTTAGCAACAATAGCTAATGATAAAAAAAGAATAATTTTATAATTTAATAATTTATAATAGTATACTGCAATAAAAGTTATGGAATGTGGTCTCCCTCAAAGAAAAAAAATCCTTATTGTACTGTACTTACACCTCTTCTTGTGATGATGTGAGATGATAAAATGCCTACATGATGAAATGAGGTGAGGTGAATGATGTAGGCCATGTGACATAGCATTCGTTTTCTCTTGACCTTCTGAGGAGATGTCAGAAGTAGGATCATCTGCTTCTGGGAATCCTGGATCATGGAGCCTTGACAATGTTGATGGCCCAATGTCAGGAGCAGACCATGTCCATAATTAGAGATCTTGGGCTACCAGGTAGGAGAAGGACTGCCCTGGGTTTTATCGTGCTACTCAGGACACGGGCACAGGATTTCAACACCGTCTGTGCACATGCATGCTGAGTTGTTTCAGTCGTGTCCAGCCGCTGTGTGCGACCCTTTGGACCACAGCCCACCAGGCTCCTGTCCGTGGATTCTCCGGGGAGTGGGTTGCCATGCCCTCCACCAGGGGATTTGCCAACCCAGAGATGGAACCCACATCTCTTACCTCTCCTGCCTTGGCAGACGGGTTCTTTACCACTAGTGTCACCTGGGAAGGGAAGCCCTATGAAGTGTTTATGTCTGGAATTTTGCATTTATTATTTTTGGACTGTGATTGACCACAGGTAACTGAAACTGCAGAAAGTGAAACTGTAGGTGTTCTTGCCTGGAGAATCCCGGGGACGGGGGAGCCTGGTGGGCTGCCGTCTATGGGGTCGCACAGAGTCGGACACAACTGAAGCGACTTAGCAGCAGCAGCAGCATATATGCAACTGACTTTTTTTACCCTTTACATCAGGCACTCATAGTGATGACCTCACTTAGGTACTACTGTAAGGTCCCAAATCATAAAGATTAGAGCGGTTACATACTTTATAAATTAAGATAGGTGAACAGAAGAATTTTTTAGGATAGATGCTTTGAAAACATTAATAAAAATCAAGAGTTAAAACAGGCATGTTCTTTGATTATAATTGAATTACTGAGCTTTTTAATTAACTATTGTTTTTTCTGCAGTGCATGCAAAGTCCTATATGTTCAGTTGAGTAAAATTTTTTTTTTGAATTTCACAAAGGATTCTTTTCTTTTGAGGATGGGTGTTAATTTCCTGTAAGTGTCAACAAGAGACTTTTAAGATGATGATATAGACAAAGCAGTATTTTAAAATATCTAAAATGTCATATGCATATGCAGTTCCCAAATTTTAATTCTTGGGTTCCTAAAGTTCTTTAGTAAGTCATTTTTTGGAACTCAATTCATTTTCCAGTAGAAACTATACTTTAAATGATTTGTAACACCCACCAAACTTTTAACCATGTGATACTGATTATTTCTCTGACATTACTTTGTTTTTCATCCACTTCTTCCTCCCCCTAGTTTCACTTCCTTCTTTCCTTTTCTTTATGTTTTTCTTGGACTGCAGTGGAAAGATCGAGTTTGGGGCCCGTGAACTTAGGAAATCGACAGTTTATGATTTGGAAAGAAGTTCTACCAGTTACTGCTTAAGTGCCTTGAATTTTCTCATCTTCTTGATCATCAGTTTCTTTATTTTGTTTTAAGGATTGACGAGAAAATATACTGAAGCATTTACTGCGGGACAAATACATACTTAAATGATTCTTCTACTTCGTGCCCTTCTTTCTACCCTCCTTCCTCCTTTCAGCCACCATTTGGAAAATAGTACTTGTGAAAACATGTTTCATAGTTCTTGTTAAACAGGCAACTAAGGATGCATATGGGCTCTCTTTATAGGTACTCTGATAGTCACAGAACATCACAAGAAGAAAATGCATCCTTAGATGCTTCTTAACCATTCATCTACTCAGTGAACCAGCTGATATTTATAGAGGCCTTCTCCCTGCTAGTCATTGTGATTGATACACAGTAGCTTTACAAGAATCAAATGTGACAACCTAGGAAATATTTCTTTCTTTCTGAGGGCAGGTTAGTTATTCTAATATGCTGCTTATTCTAATCCCAATGTCTGTAACTAAGACAAGTCCATTTGTATTTGATTTTATGCATGATATTTCTTGACCAAGTGACCTCAAATATAAAAACCACTGATTGAGCCTGGAAATCTGTTTCAAGTTAGTGATCAAGTGCCCCTAGTGTGCATGTGGACATAAGAAACTGAGGTCTTGATTTTCATTGGTCTGCTGAAATTCAAATACAGTTGACACCTTGCTCAGTGTAACCCACAGTTTTGTTAGTGATAAAGAGATAAAAATATACAGGTTTATTTCTACATTGTGGTTGCTAAGAGCTTTCCCAGCTATCACCCTCCAGGAAACTTCAAGTAGAAAGACATCAATTTCTTAACACTTTTATTATCTTTTTCATTGTATCCAAGAGATTGCTAGTGACCTAAAGTAGGATTTCTGTGCAGTAGGCATCACTAACATCTTGAAAGTACATGTAGTAGAGTTTTGCTTTAAAAGTTGCACCTTGAAAGATTTTTCTTCCATGACTTTCTTAAAACTAAAATTTTTACTTGAATTGCCACTAGAGCTAGAAAAATTGTATACAAGTTTTTGATCCTACCCTGGAATATATTAGTAAAATTAAACATGATGCCAGTGATGCCTCAAGCCTGAGACGACTCTATGTATATATTATCAGACTGTTGCCCTGAGATAATACTGCCTTAAAATCTGTCATAGTCTGTGCTCTTCCCTTTACAAATATTATCCTAAGTAATCCTCATCTTCTCTATGAGATGGGTATAATATGCTGTAACCGAAGCTCAGAAGAATTTAGCAGCTCACCCACGGTTATGCAGCCATGACTGATAAACTGCTGATTTATGCAGAAGTCTCCATGGTCATGTGTCACATACAACCTTTGTGGCAGTAAGTGTGCTCATTAAAAGCAAAAATTTTACTAGCATATTAAGATACTGATTTGTATCCTGTTTTTATTTGCATGCTGATGGTTAAAGACATATTTCTCAGTCATTTCTGTGTCCTCTGAGTTACCTAGTTATTTACTTTGCTCACTTAACCTTGGTTTTATAGTTTTTATCATCAGTCTGTGTGAGTATTTTATATATTAGGTATACTTAACCTCTCAGTATTTTCCTAGTTTGCCCTTAAACTTTGCTTGTGCTGCTGTTGTTGTGGTTTTAATAAATACTTATTTATTTATCTGGCTGCCCTGGGCCCTAGTTGCAGCGTTTGAGATCGAGTTCCCTGTGCTGTGCTTAGTCTCTCAGTCGTGTCTGACTCTCTGCAACCCCATGGACTGTAGCCCGCCAGGCTCCTCTGTCCACAGCCAGAGATCAAATCCAACTCCCTGCATTGGAGGCTTGGAGTCTTAGCCACTGGACCATCAGGGAAGTCCCCAACTTGTGCTATTTTTTGATGAAGTAAATTTAAAATCTTTATGTATTAGATCCCTGTTAATTAAGTTAAGAACATTATATAAATTTGGGATTTTTTGGTATAATGTATAAGATTGAGGATCTACATTTTCCTTTTTTTTTCATAGCTCATTTCTTAATATATGAATTGCTAATATGTATCACTGTATCTAAGGATTTTTTCTTTTTACCCTCAACAATTATTGTTTGAGATAAACCAAAGGTATATTTCATAAACCTTTTCTGTGTATAAAAATGTAGATATTAATGAACCTAATCTGTCTTCTAAAGGTTTAAAAACAGCTGTCCCTATTTATATTAATAGAAATACTTGATTCTGTGAGATTTGGTACTGTATTGTCAACTGTAAAAGGCATTGCTCTTTTATCCTTGATTCTTTTTTTAAAATGTTCTGTGGTTGGGCGGGTATGAGTTCTTTCAGGGATCTTACCAGAAAACCAGTGCCATAGTCGGAGCAACGAGCTCTGTTTTTGCCTCCTGAATGATAAAAAATCAATGCAGTAGGGTTGTTGCAGGAAGGAGGACCCCTTCCAGGGCCCGAAACTGAGCTCTTGTCTAACACTCGGAAATGAATTGTCCGAGGAGACACATGTGCTGACAAAGCAAGAGATTTTATTGGGAAAGGGCACCCGGGCAGAGAGCAGTAGGGTAAGGGAATGCAGGAGAACTGCTCTGCCGCATAGTTTCCGGGTGGTCTTTAGCCAATCATTCTAATTCAGAGTCTTTCCTGGTGGTGCTCGCATTGCTCAGTCAAGATGGATGCTAGCGAGAGGGATTCTGGGAAGTGGACGGACACACAGTGTCTCCTTTTGACCTTTCCCAAACTCTTCCGGTTGGTGATGGCTTATTGTATTCCTTACCAGGATCTCCTGTCATGAAACAACTCATGCGAATGGTTACTAAAGGGCCTGGCAGGGTGGGCGGTTTCAGTCAGCGTGCTTCCCCTAACAGGGTGGGGAGGAATGTCTTTTAACTTGATCTTTTAAGGTATTTATCACTTTTACCATATGGAAATTAATGATTATGGCAATTAATGTATCCAGATTTGTTAACCCACCAATTTATTATTTTGTTTAATAAGTCTCTTGAGCGCCTACCAGATGCCAGTGCTATGCTACGTAGTGTGGTATAGACATGAATAAGAATCATACAGCCTGTGGGTTATAGATGAACAGGTGGTATAAATTGGTACATGAAGCTAGATATACAGGTATAGTACAAAAAGAGAAATGAAAAGGAAATGCAAAGAAATAAGCTTTTTCAAGATTTGGTTGTCTATTTGATTCATATCACTGTTAATAAATTAGCACTTATGCTTTCCAAGGATATAAGATTTCTTAATTTATCTGTCATCATTTATAAATAACAAAATAATAAAGATACAATTCATTTCTATAGAATGACAGTGAAACATTAATTATGTAAAATGCTTGTTGGTAATGAAAATTTTTTCACATCTCAGTGATCAGACAAATAAGAAGGGGAAATAATATGCTACTATTTAGAATATCACTGTATTAATCAACCCTGCAGCATAAACTAAACTAATATTAATAAATTGAAATTACATGCCGATATTTGCATAATCAAGCCCATGTTGACTTGGTTTAAATTGCAAAAGTATATTTTTTTCAGAGAGAGAGAATATCCTATAATACACTCCCTGATTGGGGTAGGAAAAGGATGACATACCAAGGCCTAAATTGTTTTTTGTTTCCACCTCTTGGTTATCTTTTCCATCATATAGAATATCAGTGTTCTTAAAGGGCAAGATTAATATGTGGTCAGGAGACTCTGAAGAGACTATTATGTTTGAATCGAAATTCTGTTATTTTCTAGCCATGTGCCAGTTGCTTAACCACTCGATGCCTGTGTTTTGCCATCTGTAAGATAAGGGCGTACTGAGGATTAATGTATGTGAGATGCTTAAACAATGCCAAGAATGGAGTAAGCGCAAAATGATGCTGTGGCTGCTGCCGCAGAGGCAGCAGTGGCTGTGGTGGCCTCTGTGGCTGTTCTGCTGCTGCTTCTCCTCCATTTTCTTACTATTCTGTTATTTTCATTTTTATCACTATGGAAACTATCTTCCAAGAGTTTCTAAGGACACCTTTGTTTTTTGTCTATTAGATAACATTGTACATGTGCCCTGAAATTGCCCCAGGATAGAAATACAGTGGGAAACAGTCCCAAAGCTGTAAAGAATTTACTATCATTTTTGTGGTTGACTCCCTCCTCTGTTTTTCAGAATTATTCACTGCCTAAAAACAGTACCTAAAAAGCTATGGTAGATGGGCTGTAATTTTTTTTTAATATTATGCTTGGATAAATATGTATAAAACTCAGCCTGTTTTTATTTTATTTTATCTTTTTACTTTTTATTGGGGTATAGCTGATTAACAATGTTGTGATAGTTTCAGGTGAACAGCAAAGGGACTCAGCCGTACATAGACGTGTATCCATTCACCCCCAATCCCCCCTGCCATCCAGGCTACCACTTAACAACCTGTTTTTATATAATCAGCATAGAACTGAAGACCAAAATGAAATGAGCATTTTCATAGTTTAATTGCAGTAAAAATAAACACCCACTGACTCATTTTAGGAGAAGTTGGATTCTTTTTTTTGATTTATTATTCAGTTAACTTTCACATGTCTGAGCGTAACAGAAACTTTAAGATATGCTAATTGCTGGGTCAGAGAGTATACTTGCTTTAAATTTGCATACATACTGCCAACTTGCACACCAAAGAGGTTATTCAGAATTAAATTTGAGGATCCTCCCCCCTACACTGCTCCTTCCCAGCATAGTCACCTCCAGGCCCTCAGAGAATCCATGCTACAGAGAGCCTCAGGTGTCACTGGGTCTCTCTGAGGTACATTAGAGCGGAAAACAGCAGAGAACACTGACTTAGTACCTTCTTCCCACCCACCCCTCCCAAACACTCTAAATTGTCTTTCTTGTATCTTTGTATTTTATCCAGAGTTACCACAAGGAACCAAAACATGAAAAAAGCTTCCATATTATAGTATAACAGCAGTCAAAGACATTGCCCTTATGCTGGCCAGTGCCCCCTAAAAAATGCTCCATCTCAGAAACATCTTTTAGAATTTAGTGTTAGGAAACACTGTCTTCCCTCAAGGATCCAGTTTTCTTCCTGAGACTGCAAACGCATGATTTTTAGAACAACTTGGCTGAGTTAAAATTACAAACATTTCACCTATTTAAAGTTTGCATTTCAGTTGTGTTTAGCATATCCACAGGCTTGTGCAACCATGCATGCTAAGTCGCTTCAGTCATGTTCGATTCTTTAAGACCCCATGGACTGTAGCCCGCTATCTGCTGGAGAAGGGAAGGGCTACCCACTCCAGTATTTTGGTGCTTCTCTTGTGGCTCATCTGGTAAAAAATCCACCTGCAATGTGGGAGACCTGTGTTCTATCCCGGGGTTGGGAAGATCCCCTGGAGAAGTGAAAGGCTACCCACTCCAGTATTCTGGCCTGGAGAATTCCATGGACTGTATAGTCCATGGGTCGAAAAGAGTCGGACATGACTGAACGACTTTCACTTTCACTTTCAGGCTCCTCTGTTCCTGGGATTCCCCAGACAAAAATACTGGAGTGGGTTGCCATTTCCTCTTCCAAGGGATCTTCCCAACCCAGAGATCGAACCCAAGTCACTTATGTCTCCTGCACTGGCAGGCAGGTTCTTTACCATTAGAGCTAGCTGGGGCAGGAGAAGGGGTGCAACCATAACCACAATCAATTTTAGAATATTTTCATCACCCCTTGCAAAAAAACCTATACTCCTTTATCAATCATTCCCCACATTACCATTAATCACTTCATCCTTCCACCAGCATTAGACAGTCATTAGTCTACTTTATAGATTTGCCTATCCTGGACATTTTATATATACCTCAAATCATATAATAAACTAACCAAACTGAATCACATGGATCACAGCCTTGTCTAACTGATTGAACTATGAGCCATGCAGTGTTGGGCCACCCAAGTTGGACAAGTCATGGTGAAGAGTTCTGACAAAACATGATCCAGTGGAGAAGGGAATGGCAGACCACTTCAGCATTCTTGCCTTGAGAACCCAATGAACAGTATGAAAAGGCAAAAAGATATGACACTCAAAGATGCACTCCCCAGGTCAGTAAGTGGCCAATATGCTACTGGAGAAGAGTGAAGAAATAACTCCAGAAGGAATGAAGAGGCTGAGCCAAAGTGGAAACAGTGCACAGTTGTGGATGTGTCTGGTTGTGAAAGTAAAGTCTCATGCCATGTGACGTGAAGTGAAATTCACTCAGTCATGTCCATCTCTTTGCGACCCTATGGACTATATAGTCCGTGGAGTTCTCCAGGCCAGAATACTGAAGTGGCTAGCCATTCCCTTCTCTAGGGGATCTTCCAAACTCAGGGATCAAACCCAGGTCTCCTGCATTGCAGGCAGATTCTTTACCAGCTGAGCCACCAGGGAAGCCCAAGAATACTGGAGTGGGTAGCCTATCCCTTCTCCAGGGGCTCTTCCAAACCCAGGGATCAAACCCAGGTCTCCTGCATTGCAGGCAGATTCTTTACCAGCTGAGCCACCAGGGAAGCCCAAGAATACTGGAGTGGGTAGCCTATCCCTTCTCCAGCAGATCTTCCTGACCCAGGAATCAAACTGGGGACTCCTGCATTGCAGGCAGATTCTTTACCTGTTGAGCTACTAGGGAAGTAAAGTCGGGTGCCATAAAGAACAATATTGCATACAAACCTGGAATGTTACATCCGTGAATCAAGGCAAATTCAGATCAGATCAGATTAGATCAGTCGCTCAGTCATGTCCGACTCTTTGCGACCCCATGAATCGCAGCACGCCATCCTATTTCAAATCCTTTTCATCATAGGGGACTGGATTGCAAAAGTAGGAGGTCAAGAGATACCTGGAATAACAGGCAAGTTTGGTCTTGTAGTACAAAATGAAGCAGAGCAAAAGCTAACAGTTTTGCCAAGAGACCACAATGGTCATAGCAAACACCCTCTTTTAACAACACAAGAGACGACTCTACACATGGACATCACTACCTGGTCAATTGCAAAATCAGAGTGATTATATTCTTCGCAGCCAAAGGTGGAGAAGCTCTATACAGTCAGCAAAAACAAGACTAGGGGCTGACTGTGGCTCAGATAATGAACTCCTTATTGCAAAATTCAGACTTAAATTGAAGAAAGTAGGGAAAACCCCTAGGCCATTCAGGTATGACCCAAATCAAGTCCCTTACAGTTAAACAGTGGAAGTGACAAGTAGATTCAAGGGATTAGACCTGATGGAATGCCTGAAGAACTATGGATAGAGGTTCCTAACATTGTACAGGAGGTGTTGGATCAAAACCATCCCCAAGAAAAAGAAATGCAAAAAGGCAAAATGGTTGTCTGAGGAGGCCTTACATATAGCTGAGAAAAGAAGAGAAGCGAAAGGCAAAGGAGAAAGGAAAGATATACCCATCTGAATGCAGAGTTCCAAAAAATAGCAAGGAGAGATGAGAAAGCCTTGCTGAGTGAACAATGCAAAGCAATAGAGGAAAACAATAGAGGGAAAGAGTAGAGATCTCTTCAAGAAAATTAGAGATACTAAGGGAATGTTTATGCAAAGAGGGCACAATAAAGGACAGTAGCAGTATGGACCTAACAAAAGCAGAAGAGATTAAGAAGAGCTGGTAAGAACACACAGAAGAACTATACAAAAAAGATCTTCATGACCCAGATAACCATGATGGTGGGATCACTCACCTAAAGTCAGACATCTTGGAGTGCGAAGTCAACTCCTAACTTCTTGAAGTTAGGAAGCATCACTATGAACAAAGCTAGTGGAGTTGTTGGAATTCCAGCTGAGCTATTTCAAATCCTAAAAGATGATGCTATGAAAGTGCTGTACTCAATATGCTAGCAAATGGAAAATTCAGCAGTGGCCACGGGACTGGAAAAGGTCAGTTTTCACACCAATCCCAAAGAAAGGCAATGCTAAAGAATGCTCAAACTACTGCACAATTGCACTCATCTCACATGCTAGCAAAGTAATGCTCAAAATTCTCCAAGCGAGGCTTCAACAGTAAGTGAACTGAGAGCTTCCAGATGTTCAAGCTGGTTTTAGAAAAGGCAGAGGAACCATAGATCAAATTGCCAACATCCGTTGGATCATAGAAAAAGCAAGGGAATTCCAGAAAAACATTTACTACTGATTCATTGTGTATGCTAAAGCCTTTGTGTGGATCACAGCAGACTGTGGAAAATTTTACAAAAGATGGGAATACCAGACCACCTTACCTGCATCCTGAGAAACCTGTACGTGGGTCAAGTAGCAACAATTAGAATCGGACGTGGAACAACAGACTGACTCCAAATTAGGGAAGGAGTATGTCAAGGCTCCATATTGTCACCATGATTATTTAATTTATATGCAGAGTACATCATGTGAAATGCCGAGCTGGATGAAGCACAAGCTGGAATCCAGATTGCCAGGAGAAATGTCAATAACCTCAGATATGCAGATAATATCACCCTTATGGCAGAAAGCACAAAGGATCTAAAGAACCTCCTGATGAAAGTGAAAGAGGAGAGTGAAAAAAATGGCTTAAAATTCAACATTCAAAAAACAAAGATATTGGCATCATTCTTTTGCTTTTGTATATTCCCTTTCCTAGTACTTTGTGTGGGGGAGAAAACTATTCTTTCCCTACTGAATTGTTTTGGCCCCCTTGTCAAAAATCAGTTGACTGTAATGGAAGGGTTTATTTCTGGACTCTGTCTATTCCACTGATCTCTTATCTTTATGGTAGTACCACATTGTTTTAATTACTGTAGCTTCTACCTTTCATTCTGGATGCCCTTTGTTACTTTTTCTTGCCTTATTTCTGTGACTAGAACTTCCAGTATAAAGTTGAATAGAAGTGGCAAGAGCAAACATCATTGCCTTGATTCCCGATCTTTGGGGCAAAGCATTCTGTTACCATTGAGTATGACATTAGTGATTGGATTTTTCATAGATGCCTTTTTATCAGGTTGAAGAAGTTCCTGTCTGTCCCTAGTTTGCTGAATGCTTTTTACCATGACAAAAGGATGTTGAATTTTGTCAAATGTTTTCCGTGTCTGCTGAGATTGTCATTTAGTTTTTATCCTTTTTTCAGTTGATATGGGGAGTTGCAATAACTGATTTAGGGATGTTAAGCCATTCTTGCATTTATAGGATAAGTCCCATTTGGTCATGATATGTAATAATTTTTGTATGTTACTGGGTTTGGTTTGCTAGTGATTTTATTGAGTAGTTTTGTGTCTATATTCAGAAGAGATTTTGATTTGTGATTTTCTTTCCTTGTGGTGTCTTTGATTTCTGTTTTAGGGTAATAATGGCCTCTTAGAATGAGTTGGAAGGTGTCCCTCTACTGGTTTTTGTAAAATTTTATGGGAGATTGGCTTTAATTCTTCTTTAACTGTTTAATAGAATTCATCAGTGAAGCCACATGATCCTGGACATTTTTTCTGTGAAAAGTTTCAGTCACTAGTTGTTAAACATCTGTTCATATTTTCTTTTCCTCCTTGAATCAGTTTTGGTAGTATGTATTTCTAGGAATTTGCTCATGTTATCTAGGTTATCTAAATTGTTGGCATACATTTTTTGAGAATATTCTCTTGGAATTCTTAAAATCAGTAGTAATGCTCCTAGTTTCACTCCTGAGTAAGTAATTTAAGTCTTTTTTTTTTTTTTTTTTTTCTTGGTTAGTCTATCTAAAGGTTTGTCAACTTTTGAGTTTTTCAAGAGTCTATTTGGTTTCATTTATACTGTACTCCTCTTGCATGCTTTTGATTAATTAGCGCTTTTTCATCTGTTGTCTTAATATGAAATATAACTTATTGATTTGAGAGTCTTCTGTTTTAATATATACATTTACAGCTATGAATTCCCCTTTGAGCATTGCTTTACCTAAATCCCCTACAGTTTGGTATGTTGTGTGTTCTTTTTCAATCATCATCAGAAAGTATATTAGAAAGTATTTCCGAATTTCTCTTTTCCAACCCATTGGTTATTTAGGAATGAGTTATTTAATTTTAGTTTGTGAACTTCTGAGACTTCTTTCTGTTATTGATTTCTAATTTCATTCTATTGTGGTTGAAGTATATACTTTGTATGATTTAAATCCTGTATATTTACTGAAGCTTATTTTATGGTCTGGTATGTGAAAGATGTTGCTTGCATATTGAGAAGGATATATATTTTGCTCTTGTTTAATGGAGTGTTCTATAAACACCTGTTAGGTCTAGTTGGTTTATAGTGTTGTATAGATACATTGTTGATCTAGTAATTTCCCTTCTTTTTTTTCAGCTGATGAATTAATTAGTCCTAAAGACATTGATCCTGTTCAGCGTTTTGTCCCTCTACAGAATCAACGAAATGTGAGCATGAGGTTTTCCAATCAGGTAAAGAGATTTTATTTTATGATTTAGACTCATCCAGACAGTTAAAGCTTAATTAAAGCATAAATTTTATTCTAAATGGGTTTTTATTGTTCCTTGTGAGAGCAAGGCATTTCTCTGTTCTGGTTAGTTAAGATTTACTTGTGGTAAAGGTTATTTGTTAATGAGAAGGTATGAGTCGGATGTTTCCAACAAGATGTCTCACAGGTAAACATTTTCACCTTCACAGTGGTTGACTTTACAGTAGCAAATGTCTTTGAGAAGATTTATGTGTGAGTAGCACTGGGACAGATGAGATGGCACCGTTACATGAACGCCCGCCCCCCACCCCATGCTTGATGTCTATCTAGTGATGTGTCTCTGTGATAGGCCTAAGTGATGGACAGAGCTGATCTTAGTACTTGGTGACATGTCAGGGAAAGGAATAGTTAAATTTTTTTTTACATTTAGTAGCTATAGATTCAGACTGTGTTGTGTCAACAAAATAAGTGTTTGCAGGATCAGCAAGATTGATGTTGACTTGAGCATACCCTCAAGTATTAAATGATACCAGTAATGACGACTGTTAAAATGAAAATGTTGTGTGGATTGTTGAAACTGCCTGAGGAGAGAGGGAATGAACCTGAGTATGTGCCTGGGATTCCAAGCAGTTAAAATGTATTTAATAAGAATAGCATCATCGGTAACAGAAAATATGCTTACAAATAAGCATTATAAAATGCTCCTTTTACTTTATAGGTATAATACACAAACACACACACATAAATGCTTCTTTTAATGAGAGAAAGGGAACGCCACCCAGCCTCATTAGTAGGTTCTTTCACACTATTTCTCTGCTTCTTTTGCTGGTCTTCAACAAAACATCTAGTTACTATGAGTGGTTTATAGATGAAAAACTTAGGGGGAGACTTTTAAGTAAATGTTAAGATTTTCTCAAGAACATAAAAGTGCCTGTGTTAATATGTGGTAGAGATTTTATGCTGGTCTATTAGTTCCCATATAAGGAAGAGGTTTGGCCTTTGTTCTTATTTACCACTTGTCTCACTGCGGTACAAGTGTACATTCTGGACGTATTTGAGACATGCAGTTTTACCTGAAGAAATGGGAAAGTGGGAATGTATTTTACTTCATATTGCCTAGTGCTGTGACTCTGAGCCATTTTAAGACTGGTATGTTTCATTTACATAGCGTGTGTGACCCACTTCTAGGGTGATGAAATCTCAAGGCCTTTTTTAGAATATAAAGTGACCTGTTGGTCACAGATTTGATGTATAGGGGCAGGAACCAGATTACATCAAAGCACACAGCTAACATAATGAATAGTTAAAACATTTACTTCATGCTTGCCACATATGATGAGGGCCGCGGGTTATGTATAATTTTTTACATACAATACACTTGCAACGCTCTTGCCCACTCAAAAAATCAGGGTACATGTGAGTGAGAGTGAATTTTATAAAGCATTTACTCTAGGTGTACTTATTATATGGAAATAATTTATGCCTCCCATGTGGAGCTACATCCTATCTAAGAGCCTTTTTCTAGGGCCAGGACAGAGGCTTCTGTCTTGCAGCCAAGTGGGGATTATATCCGTGCAGTGTTGTATAGTTTCTGACAGGGAGATCATAGGAAGGGCTGGCAGCAGAAAATTGGTGGGAGGTGTCATTGCTCTACCCTACTGGGAGCTTGGTTGTGGTAGTATATAAAATAGTGAGGTGCCTTTCCCAGTTTCTCAGCTGTTTAAGCAGTAACCAAGACATAGCATGCTCGTAGACATTGTTGGGACTAGCTGGCTTGGCTTGGTGAAATATGAAAGTCAGACATGGCTCTCGACTTGAAATGCTGGTGTCAGTGGCCTTTCAATCATGATTAACTAAGTCAGATCCTGGAATTAACTGATCTGTGGGAATTGATCCTGCCAAATGTCAGAAAAATATGTAGAGTAGCAAAGTTCAGACCTTTCTCAGAAATAAGAGACATCTCCTGGCAACCCACTCCAGTATTCTTGCCTAGGAAATCCCATGGACAGAGGAGTCTGGTGGGCTACAGTCCATGGGATCACAAAAGAGTCAGAGTCAGACATGACTTAGCGACTGACAACCCAAATGGTTAAACAACAGGTGAATGGTTAAGAAATATTGTATATCCATACAACAAAATACTAATCAGAAACAAAAATTGTGAACTGTTGATTTAAGTAATATGGTTAAATCATCTCCTAGACACAAGAGTACCTACTGCATGATTACATTTATGGGAAGTACTAGAACAAGCAACACTACACTTAGATATTAAAAGTCAGAACAGTGGTTATCTTGCAGTGGGGCAGGGGAGTGGCTGACTGAAAAGGAGTATAACGAACCTTTCTAGGGTGGTGGAAATACTCTAACCATTGATCTCTGGGTGGTGATTATAGAGGTGTATATATTTGTCAAAACTTACCCAACAATACACTTAACATTTATGCCTTTACTATATGTAAATTATATATCAATAAAAAGTCTGCTTAATTCTTTATATTAAATATCTGTTAATAAAGTAGATGTATTGCGAGGGCTTAAAATGCCTCTTCTCCAGAGTGTCCAAGAAGTATTCCACCTCATGAGAAGCAGAGATATAAAAAAAAGCTAGAGTTTCTCCTGTACAGCTTTGAAGCCAGTGTTTTGATTCCATTTTAAATGATTAAATCTTATGTAGTTAAATTTCCCTTAAAGAGCCACTAAAAGATCATTCTCCATTTTTTGGTTTAAAAAATTAAATCTTGGGAAGTCTTATTAAAAAGAGAGAGAGAGACAGCTCGGACTTCAAAGGAAGCTGTGTTAGGGGTCCTCATGACCACTCTTTGCCCCAGTGATTCACTGAAGGACTGTCAGGACTCAGAAGCTGTGACACTTACAGTTTATTATTAGGTTGGTGAAAAAGTGATTGCAGTTTTGGAATGTGAATTTTAAATCATTACACCTGGGCTCAAATGCATCTTTATTAATCAAAATAGGAACCATTATAATCAACACATTGTTGCCACTGAGAGATAGTTTGTTTATTCTTGTAGCATAAAAATCTGTGCTTCAGGATTCAACAAACTCTTTCCAAGAGTTCTACTTGCAAAACGTTGAGATGCTTGAAGAAGTGGTCATCAGTTGATGAAAGGTCAGGTGAATGTGGTGGATATGACAAAACTTCTTAGCCCAATTCATTCAAGTTTTGCAGCATTGGTTGTGCAATATGTGGTCAGGCATTGTCGTGGAGAAGAATTGGGCCCCTTCTGTTCACCAATACTGGCTGCAGGCTTTGCAGTTTTTGTGCATCTCATCAATTTGCTGAGCATACATCTCAGATGTTATGGTTTCACTGGGATTCAGAAAGCTATAGTGGATCAGATGGGCAGCAGACCACCAGACAGTGACCATGACCTTCTTTTGGTGCAAGTTTGGCTTTGGGAAGTGCTTTGGAGCTTTGTCTCAGTCCAGTCATTGAGCTTGGAGAAGGCAATGGCACCCCACTCCAGTACTCTTGCCTGGAAAATCCCATGGACAGAGGAGCCTGGTAGGCTGCAGTCCATGGGGTCGTGAAGAGTCGGACACGACTGAGAGACTTCCCTTTCACTTTTCACTTTCATGCATAGGAGAAGGAAATGGCAACCCACTCCAGTGTTCTTGCCTGGAGAATCCAAGGGACGAGGGAGCCTGGTGGGCTTCCATCTATGGGGTCACATAGAGTTGGACACGACTGCAGTCAGTGACTTAGCAGCAGCAGTCATTGAGCTGGTTTTTGCCGGTTGTCATATAAAATCCGCTTTTCATTGCACATCACAAACTGATCAAAAAATGGTTCATTATTGTTGCATAGAATAAGGGAGGGCCACACTTCAACAGTTTTTTTGATTTGATGTCAGCTCATGAGGCACCCCCACTTATTGAGCTTTTTACCTTTCCAGTTTGCTTCAAATGCCAAATGACTGTAGGATGGCCAATGCTCGTCAACTTCTCCTGTAGTTATAAGAGGATCAGCTTCCATGATCCTCTCAATCTGTCATTGTGAACTTCTGATGGCTGGCCACTCTGTTCATCATCTTCAAGGCTCTCATCACCTTTGCAAAACTTCTTGAACATCCACTGCGCTGTACATTTGTTAGCAGTTGCTGTGAGTTGTGTCCACTGGTTTACAACCCCTTTTGAACTTGAATGAGAAAATCACTTGAGTTTGCTTTTTGTCTAACATTATTTTCCTAGTCTAAAATAAATATAAAATAAGCTGAAAGTAATCTCATTAACAAAAAAAAGCAAGAAATGCACATTAAAATGATGTATAACATAACCACATTTATTTTAGAATGTATTCCAATATCAAATGGCAGATTTCAACAATGAAAAACCACAATTACTGATAGCTTACTATGAATGATGTTGATGTTGGATTCTTGATCTCCAAAGAAGAGGATTTAGCTTCAGGTCTGACATAGACATCAGAAGGGGGACAGAGAGTGCCCCTCACTAGTCTTAGCAAGGGAGCTATATACTTTTTCAATTGGTTATTAAGAATAAATCAAAAAAATGTCTCAAGGTTGTAAAAGTCTTACCATACCCACTCCCACAATAAAGATTTTAAGATAACAGGATTGGTCAGAAGGTTCTTAAGAGGGAGAAACATGTCCTTAAGCAGGATACATTGTTGTTATATAATCATTGATACAGAATTTAAGGAAAAACATACCTTTGAGCAAGATGAGTTGTTTTGTTGTGTAATCATTAGCTCTGGTCTTAAAGAACAAAATGTTTTATGTGACTAAGACAAAGAATGTAGAAAAAAAGAAGTTTGTTCTTTTCTCCTCCTAGAGGGCCCCGTACCTGTTCCTCCTCTTCCTTGGGGACCTCGGACTCCTTATCAACCTACCTGAGAATTAACTCTTCCATTACTTTTGCACCAACCTAATACAAAAAAAAGGATAGAATGGATAGAATTAGTGAAGATACACAAGTCAAATCTGAGAAAACCAGGCACAAGCTTCCAAATGGTCTCTCCCAGTGGAATCATGTGAGACATAATTACCCAGGAAGGATGTGTGACAACATATGCAAAGATTTCCTGGAAATCTTTGCTGAGACTTGAGTGTCAAGGGTTTTTATTTTAGGGGTCAGTCATATAAACGTGTAGCAGGAAATCTTGCTGAGACTTGAGTGTCCAGGGTTTTTATTTTACAGGTCAGTCATATAAACGTGTAGCACCTGTATGATTGCCCTCTGTTACTTAAGCTCTCATTACCCCTCAGAGAAGCAGCAGATGTTCTCTGTAAATCACATTATTGACATAAACCATCTAGATACACTGGTACAGTATGGCCCAAGGCCTTTGGCATGCGGAAGCACTCTTATCTGACAGAACCTTACAGGAAGCCAGAACACTCATCCTGAAAGCATGCCTTTCTTGGGAATTTTCAGAATTTAGACAACCCAGGCCTTCTGCACCAGCTTATTCCTTCACAGCCGGTTATGGCAGAAGGAAATTTTCCAGAATCCAGAGAGCAGGGAGTGTGTTAGAACTTTAGAAAGGTCCCTCCTTCAAGTATGCATGGGGCTATTGGCACATTATGAATCCAAAACATTGAGGACTGAATTGAGAGCTGTTGATTTTATTAACATTACTGTTAGCAAATTAATTTTAGGAAAAGGGAATTGCTTTTGTAGCTGGGATTAAAATTGAGGTTGGGAAACTGTGGTATCATTTGGGATGAACCTACTCACTGCTCTCCCACTAGTCAGAAATCACTGTTTTCTCTTGATGTTACTTGAAGAATAAAATACCATTATATAAATAAGGTGTTTTTTTGTTGTTCAACTGTCAAGTCATGTCTGACTCTTTGCGACCCCATGGAATGCAACCTGTCAGGCTTTCCTGTCCCTCACCATCTCCTGGAATTTGTTCAAATTCATGTCCATTCAATCAGTGATGCCATCTAACCATCTTATCCTCTATTGCCCTCTTCTCCTCCTGCCTTCAATCTTTCCCAGCATCAGCATCTTTTCAGTGAGTTGGCTCTTCACATCTGGTGGCCAAAGAACTGGAGCTTCAGCTGCAGCATCAGTCCTTCCAATGAATCTTCAGGGTTGATTTCCTTAGGATTGACTGGTTTCATCTTCTTGCTGTCCAAGGGACTCTTAAGAGTCTTCTCCAGCACCACAGTTCGAATGCATCAATTCTTCAGTGCTCTACTTTCTTTATGGTCCAGCTCTCACATCTGTACATGACTACTGGAAAGACCAAAGCCTTGACTGTATGGACCTTTGTCAGCAAAGTGGTGTCTTTGCTTTTTAATATGCTGTCTAGGTTTGTCATATCTTTCCTGCCAAGAAGCAATCACCTTTTAATTTCATGGCTTCAGTCACCATCTGCAGTGATTTTAGAACCCAAGAAGAGGAATTCTGTCACTGCTTCCACCTTTTTCTCTTCTATTTGCCATGAAGTAATGGGTCTGGGTGCGATGATCTTAGTTTTTCTTTGAGTTTTAAGCCAGCTTTTTCACTCTCCTCTTTCACCCTCACCAAGAGGCTCTTTAGTTCCTCTTCGTTTTCTGCCATTAAAGTGGTATCATCAGCATATCTGAGATTGTTGATATTTCTTCCAGCAATCTTAATTCCAGCTTTAGAGGAGTAGAAAGAAAAGTAGAAAGAAATGCCGGTTTAGTGGAGCAGAAAGAAAAGCATTGTGAGCAGTAGCAGATATACTTAATAGTATTGTGAGATTTTGACCAAAAGAAAACAAAACAAGAAAACCTTTGCAGACTTTATAATATAAGTTCCTAGAGATCAGAGACCATGTTTTATTCATTTCCGTAGCTTCAGGACCTGTCATAGTGCCCTAACCCTGTTATATAGGAGGTTCTCAGTGTTGAACTTGAGTGTTTGTGTGTGCTTAAAGGTGTATGTGGGAGGAAGGTATGTCATGGGAAATAGTGGACTTATGCAAATATCTAAATCTATTTCTTTAATCGTGACCTCTTTCCTGCTGTCTAAACTTTAAGTTTTACCTACCTGGTGATCGTACTCCACAGATCTAGCAGCAAAACTCAGCGTTTCTGGGTGTATGCTTAACTCCGACTCATTGAGTTATATATTATATCTCAGTAAAGTAGTTAAAAAAAAAAAAAGAAACCCAACATTTATGATGCCAAATTTATCTTCTGTGTATTCATAGCCCCTGTCTTGGGTAAGGACTGTTCTCTTGTGCCAGTAGCTCTTATTTTCAGGTGGTTATCACATTGGCTTTGCCTTCACAGAAGCATCTCCATTTGTTTCTTCTAATTATTTCCACTGCCACATATCACTCAGGCTTCATTACTACTCAATGGCATGGTTTTAATAATCTCTGTCTTTAATCGCCCCTCCTGTTTACTCTCTGTGCTTGAGAACACAGGATCTTATAAAGTATGAGTTCATTTATCTCATTTCCTGAAAACCTTCCATGACACACTGTTGCCTACAGGGTAGAGTCTAAATTCCATATCCTCACATAGTCACTTCATTTCCTTGTTTTTCACTTACATCTTGCAATTTCTGCAAATGTCTCCCAACCATCCCTGTACTACAGTCTCAGCGGACTTGCTGATCTACTATTCACTCACTCCCAGGCCTCCACTCGTAGTACAACCTTCATCCTGAAACCCTGGCCTCTCACATAGAGTCATTTAAAATCCAGGCCCAATACAGTCTCTTCCTTTGCCCACATGTGAAAGTTACATAGATGCATTGTGTAAAAAGTGAAATAATACAGAAGATATCACAATGCAGTTGTGTTACGTTTGGGAGTATTAACCAGTTCGCAATTTCCCCATTTCCAGAAAAGTCTTTTTTTTAAAACAAAACCAGATCGATTTTCACCTCTGACTCTAAATATCTGAATAATGTAAATGTAACCCTTAGAGAAAGTCATGTGCTTATCTCAACTTCTACTGTTTCATTGTTCTTTCCTTTCTGAATGTCCCTGCCCTCTTCTGTAATTCTCTTTCTGTTTGCACAGCTTTCTATAGACATTATTTATGAGTAGGTCTTTTAGCAAATCCCTTAGTTTTCCTTTGTCTGATAATGTCTATTTCCCTTTCATTTCTGAAGGATAATTTCATTAAATGCAGGATTCCTGATTGACGGTTGTTTTCTTTAATTCAGTAAGAATTATTGTGTACTTCCTCTGGCCTCCATAGTTTCAGTTGAGAAGTGAAGTGAAGTTAAAGTTGCTCAGTCATGTCTGACTCTTTGCGACCTCATGGACTAGTCCATGAAATTCTCCAGGCCAGAATACTAGAGTGGGTTGCCTTTCCCTTCTCCAGGGAATCTTCCCAACCCAGAGATCAAACTCAAGTCTTCTACATTGCAGGAGAATTCTTTACCAGCTGAGCCACGAGGGAAGCTGTTGAGAAATCCCTTGCCAATTCAAATTTGTGTTCTTCTACAGATAATATTCCATTTCTCTTGGACTAAGTCTACTTATGCCCCTGGGTGGAAGGCCAGGAGATAACTAACTCAGCTGATGCAGTTATCATCAGCTCAGATGTATCAGCTCACTTGCTGGTTTCTAGGTGTGGATCAGGGGTTGGGTAGTCTTGTCACTGCTGTGAAGCTGCTTCTCTAGGCTGAAAACTCCATGCTGGTGTACTGGCTCTGGAGTGAGGGTTGGGATGGTCCTTGGAGCTTTACTGCTGCTATCATGGATGAATTGGACTGCCCACTAAAACCTGATTTGTGGAGTAGGGGTCATGACAATTCCCTGGGCTTCTTTGCTGATGCTGCAGTTGTACTGACCCGTCAAGCGCGCTGGTTGTAAAGCAGAGGTTAGGTGGGCCCACCAGGGCTTTGATGCTCCTGGTGAAGGCAGAACGGCCAACTGATAACCCTCAAGTAGAGGAGCCAGAGTTGGATCTTTCCACTTGGTCACTGTTGTGGTTCTTGTTTCCCAGTCCTTTAGACAGGGAGAAGAGACTTTTGTGTTTATGTTTTTGGTCTATGCTTGTTGCTTATTTCAGGCTGCAGGCCTGTCCAGTGCTCAGCCCAGTGTGTATTGGATCTTAGAAATCTCACCACATTGCCATCCTTCAGGTCCTGAGGTTGGGTTAGCCAGCCAAGTCCACTGCCTTCTTTTCAGCCCTCAGAGTTCTTGACTCATTATCCATTGGATTATGTTCAGGGTAAATAATTAAAAGTTATATGAGTCTTGTTCCTTCTTGCCCCCTTTTTCATGGATAATTAATCTTCATAAGTCTTTCTGTGAATAAAAATTAGAGTTAAGATTTGTTCTGTTCCTTAGTCTTTTTCTGTAGAATAATTTTTTTTAATATTTGCTATTTAATTCAATAAATGATTGTTGTTCAGTCATTTATTGAACAACAATTGAACATTTATTTTTTAATTATTTTATTTATTTATTTTTATTTTTGGCTGCACTGAGTCTTTGTTGCTATGCACAGGCTTTCTCTCATTGCAGCCAGTTGGCACTATTCTTCATTGCAGTTCACTGGCCTCTCATTGCAGAGGCTTCTGTTGTTGTGGAGCACAGGCTCTAGGGCGTGAGGGCTCAGTATTTGTGAATTGCAGGACCTAGAGCACAGGCTCCAGAGAAGGCAATGGCACCCCACTCCAGTACTCTTGCCTGGAAAATCCCATGGATGGAGGAGCCTGGAAGGCTGCAGTCCATGGGGTCGCTGAGGGTCGGATACGACTGAGCATCTTCACTTTCACTTTTCACTTGCATGCGTTGGAGAAGGAAATGGCAACCCACTCCAGTGTTCTTGCCTGGAGAATCCCAGGGACGGGGGAGCCTGGTGGGCTGCCGTCCATGGGGTCACACAGAGTCGGATATGACTGAAGTGACTTAGCAGCAGCAGCAGCAGAGCACAGGCTCAGTAGCTGTGACACACAGGCTTAATTCCTCCACAGTGTGTGGGATCTTCCAGAGCCAGGGATCGAGCACATGTCCCTTACAATGGCAATGTCCCTTCCATTGGCAGGCTGATTCATTACCACTGAACCACCAAGGATGTCCTGTACATTTATTTTTAGTAAAAGCTTTATTGAGATAAAATTTATATTCTATATAGTTCACTAATTTAAAGTGTACAATTCAATGGATTTTAGTATATTCATCACAATAAATTTTAGAATATTTTCATGACCCAGTCACTCTCCACTTTCTTCAACCTCCCTCTCTCTCCCTATCCCAACCCTAGGCAACTGCGAATCTACTTTCTGTCTATATGGATTTTCCTATTCTGGGTATATCATATAAATGATTTCATATAATGTGTGGTATTTTATGACTGGCTTTTTTCACTCCACACAGTGTTTTCTAAGTTCATAGAAAACATTGTTAGAGCATACATCGGTATTTCAGTCCTTTCTGTCGCCAAATAACATTTTATTGTGTGTATTTACCACCCTTTATTTATCCATTCATCTGGTGATGGACATTTGGGTTTTTCCCACTTTCTGACTACTGTAACTAATGCTGCCATGAAATTTGGTACACAAAGTTGTGTGTGACTTGTTTTCATTTTTCTTGGTTATAATGGAATTGCTGAGTTATTTGATAATTTTATGCTTAACATTTTGAGAACTGCAAGCTGTTTTTCAAAGTGATTGCACCATTTTGACCTTCTACTGGCAGTGTATGAGGGCTCCAATTTCTCTACATTCTCGTCACTACTTATTGTTATCTTTTTGATTATAGTCTTCTAGTGTGTAAAATGTGGTTTTGATTTGCATCTCCCTAGTTACTCTAGTTACTAAAGCCGTTGAGCATCTTTTTATGTGTTTTGGGAGGAATATGTATATGTATCTGTTTGGGCAGGTGTCTCAAGATATTGTGGTCATTTAAAAATTGGGTTCTTTGTCTTTTTATTATTGTTTTGTAATATTTCTTTATGTGTTCTGCATATGAGTTCCTTCTATTATTTGCAAATATTTCCTCCCATTTGGTGAACTACTCTTCCAGTTTCTTGATGGTGTCATTTGAAGCACAGACAATTTCCACTCTGATAGTCTGATTTATTAGTTTTTTCTTTTTTGGTTGCTGTGCTTTTGGTGTCGTATCTAAGAATTGTCTAATCCAGGGTCACAAGGACTTATGCCTGTGTTGTCTTCCAAGAATTCTATAGGTTTAGTTTTTATATTTACACCTCTGATTCATTTTGAGTTAATGGTAGGCATTCAACTCCATTCTTTGTATGCGGATATCCAGTTGTAAGAGCACCATTTGTTGAATTTCCTGACTGATCTTTTTCTTTGCTATTATTGTGGTAAAATATGCATTGCATGATATTTATCAGTTTAACCATTCATAAGTGTGCAATTCAGTGGCATTAAATTTGCAATGTTGCATAACCATCACTGCTATCTATACCCAAAACTTTTTCATCATCTCCAACAAAAACTCTGTACTCTGTAAACAATGACTCTCTCTACTCCCCTCCCTCCAGCTCCTGGTAACCTCTATTCTACTTTCTGTCTTTATGAATCTGTCTATTCAATATACCTCATATAAGTAGAACCATACAATATTTGTCTTTCTGTGTCTAGCGAATTTGTAGACATAATACCCAAGGTAATTTTTGTGTTTTATTGATGTAGTGTTTTACTTTCTTCCTATTGGCTATTTTTCACATACCTGGTGATCCTCCTTTGTTCAGTGATATATTAGGTAATAGATGGCCTGATTATTCTCAGTGTATTAAGTGGTACCCCCCACCCCCTAGTCCCAACAGGAGGTGAGAAAGAGTTTTGTCTCTTGGGGATCTTGGTGGGGAACAAACATGCCCTTCATCACCCTTGCCAAATGGGGCCAAGACTAGAAGCATTAACTCACCCCAGCCAGTTTGTTCAGTATATTAAAAGAACAAGTATTTGAGAGTCCACTGCCAGTGCAGAGGACACAGGTTTGATCCTTGGTCCAGGAAGATCCCACATGCTGCAGAGCAGCTAAGCCTGTGCATTGCAACTGCTGAGCCTGCCATGCCTCAACTACTAAAGCTCACATGTCTAGAGCCCATGCTTCCCAACAAGGGAGGCCCATTGCCATGAGAAACCTTCACACTACAATAAAGAGTAGCCTCCGCTCACCACAACTAGAGAAAGCCCATGTGCAGCAATGAAGCTCCAATGCAGCCAAAAATAAATATAAAAGATAATGTAAAATATTTAAAAAGAGAGAGAAGAACTTCGTTTTATTGCTGATGGTGGTTCTTGTGTGGGGCCTCAGGCTAGCCACTGTGGCCTTTAATCAGTTCTCTGTTATGCCCCACTTCTCCCATCAGCCCTGCATTATATCTGCAAACCAGGTGCCGCTCCGGAACCCCTGTATTTGGTGGATCAGCTCCCATACCTCTGGCAGCATTATGGTGATGCTCTGAGTGGTATAGTTTGGCGATATAGGCTTCCTTTGCTCTGCTTTCTTCATTAATGCACTTGTATTTGCCATCTTTTAACACTAGAAATGTGCTGAAATGTCTTATTTTTTTGCCCCTTTTTCCCTTTATTGCTATGGCTTTAGTCTTTTTTGTTTATTTTTAGCATCTATATGGTCATTTCTGTGGGGTCTGCAGAGGAATAAGAATTCAGTGTAAGTGCTCACACCACTGTCTAGAACTAGAAGCCTCACTTCCCATGCTAGTTTCTCATTGTTTCTCTTAAGTATCTTTTTCTCCAGCCACACTTTGTGCTTCTTCAGATCTTGGCTGATGAACCTAACACTGGGTTTTGAGCAGAGTAGATATTCACTGAACAGTTGTGATAGCCCCAAGTAGATGCAAACCAAGTAGATGGAAACCAAGTAAATTAAATACCAAAATTTTCCAACTTGGTAAAGAAACGTGTGAAAGAGATAATTTACACCAAACTGTTAATCTGTTCTTTGTTTCTTGTAGATAGAGTAACAGTGCCTGCTCTACTTACCCCTACTTTCCTATGTCACGTTTGATTTGGAAAAGATAAATTATGCAAAAGATCATATTATCTAATCATCCTGTAAATTACTCCCTGAAAATAATTCAACTCTTTTGTGACCGTATGGACTGCCAGTCTCCTCTGCCCATGAGATTTCCTAGGCAAGAATACTGGAGTGGGTTGCCATTTCTTTCTCCATGTTTTAACGTTTGTCATGTCATTGTAGTTGGTTTACATGCCTGCCTCTCTGGCAGGGGTTCTCAGAGTAGGGAATGTGTCTTATTCTTCTTTGTCTTCTATTAGACTAGTTTGGTATTTGACAGGGCTAGAGAAAGGAAATGAGAGAAATAGAAAACCACTATTGATTTTTGCCATCTAATGATTATAGGCATTGTACAAACTGTTTTATATGTATTATGTCAGAGTTTAATGCTTTTCTGAAATAAATATTATTTTACTTTTTTTATAGATTATAGTGTAAGTCTCAGAAAGGTTTGGTGATTTTTCCAAGGTCGTACAGTTGTCAGGTGGCAGAACCAATACAAAGTTGTAAACTGAAGAAGGAAAAGTGAAAGGGATGTCAAGCATGGAAGCAGTGGTTTTTGTAATGGTATGAAGGAGTTAACAGAGGAGATATTTTGCTTCCTGAACAACCTAGCTTAATACCACATCACAGAAAACTCATTTCACCTGTGCTATAGGACACTGAGAGGCTTTTGGAAATGATCTGAAAAATTAAGTGGAAAGATGTTATATCTGTGCAAAATGTATGTTGAGATTCATAATATATATCATTTATCATGTTTAAAAGGTGTAATTGTCACTTTCTTCTTCTCTGTTAGTACTGGGGTGAGACCAAGTCCACAAGTCTAACAGTAATTTATCAGGGAGTTCCTTCTTCCATATCCAAAGGAAAATAATATTTAGAGGTTATAAGCTGCTTTATTTAAGAATTTGCCCTCCCTTCTTTCACCCTAACTTGTTCCTATTAGGGGGGCCCATCATTTTCTGTTGCCTAGGTAATTCTGGTGCCAGCTATCTGCTGATTAGCTGTGAATGAGACTTAGACTGTTCACACTACAGAGACTCTAACCGTGTTAACATGAGAAAAGTTGCTTGGAGACTGTGTTTGTTTCAAACCTTTGCTACTCATTCATATTTGGAAGAAACGGTAAGCAGCTGACTGTGTACATTTCACATATTCATTGTATTCTGCATTATGGTTTTCCACTGGGGATAAGGTAACGCTAAAAGGACATCCTTTTATAACAGCTGGGGGCTTTCTGGAGTTCTGTAGCAAATGAACTTTATTCTGAAGTATGTGTTATACTAATCAACATACAGAAGATTCCTGGTTCAATAGGAAAGCAAACTTAATATCTTTCTAAATGTTTGCAGGATTCAATCTGAAACTAACATGTTTAACAGGCAATAGAATAAGACCAGCCAGGAATTGGTTTTCTTTTCTTCATTTTTAAAGCAATTTGCAAAAAACTGAACTTGTTTCTTGAAATAGATACCGAGTACAGTAGAAATTTTACATAAATAAGCCATTCTACTATCAAAGGAAGAGTCACAGAAAAAAACACTGTGATCTGAAAATACTGTTTTAATATTCAAGAATATAAATAGTAGAGATTTCATAGAAACAAGGTAGTTGAGATACCCAGCAGTTAATGAAAAGTTACAAGGTTGTGTTGCTCTTGCACATGGCTCATGATAGGAACTGAAACTATGAGAGCAGTCAATTTTGGAAAGTCAGGGTATGAGTAATGCAGATGGCTGAGTAAAGGAATGTTCAAGGAAGGGCCCCATAGGATCTAACAAGAAGGTAAAACAGTGTCACTGGATTGAAAGTGTAAAGGATCTTAACTCTGAGACAGTGGTTCAAGAAAGCTGACTGCCTAGTTGGCTGGGGAGAACAGCACAGCATTGGCAGAAATTCAAGTGCTGGTGTTTAGACCTTGCATGATTCACCTTAGTGTAATCTGGAGAAGGTCTCCTAGGATTTATGAAGGGCAGTTCTCTAATCTGTGAAATTATTTGGCTGAATCTTATTCATGAATCTCTGCCTAGCACTTTTGTTGCTGGCTTCCCTGATCTAGGTTACTGGTAACTTTTGAGTGATTTTAGTAAATAGTGTGCTCAGAAGCCAGATTGTAGGGAGTTAAAGAGTGATTAAACGGTGGGAGACCATCTGTTCAGGAAGTAAGTGTGCTGCAGTCCAAGACAGGTTATAAGCCTATCCTAATTTAGTAGATATGTATATAGCACTCCTAAATATGGATTTATACCTGCTTCCCTTTTTAACATTCTTGTTTCAGATATGTTCACAGTTTTTAAAGGTTTATTAATCTTTAAAGGTGATTTAGGGAAATTTTGTATGAAGCTCAGTTTTATTTGTTCATTCTAATGCTCTGAAATAGTTTAACTAGTTTGAGACATAATTTGTACTTAAAGGATTAAAAAAAAAACTCTACTTCATTAGCTTGGCAAAGAAAGAAAGTGCTTGTGTGGGACCAAAAACCCAAAATTATCTACAAGCATGGGAATGAATTTGAGTGCTGAACAGAAGTTCGTATGATTATCATAATGAAACAGCATAAAATAGTCAAGGCATCAAAAATGCTTCTGAAAGCCTAGTCTGCATGAGTTCTCTTCAGGAATACTATCTTCAGTCTTTAAGGGAAATAAAAGGCTCCTATTAACTAGTATTTATACCAGAGCCAATGAAAATTAAATGCTTTGTCAAAGGCATCCAGACCTGAGAAAAGTTAAATTTGAAGTTAAAAAAAGAAAAGATTAAATATAATAACATCATTCTAATTAACCCACTGAACTTGTTAAAATTAAAAGTTCCAATAATAGGCATGAAATATTTCATCTACAAGATGAAAACTTCTTATAGTCATGGCTGAAATGTAAAAGAAGTAAAATAGTCCAAAGCAAGAAAACAAGGTTTATTATCCAGAATAAAGATGTGCAGGATCCTGTTTGATCTAGTACTTATGTTTGATCTAATACTTATGATCTAGTATTGTTTTAATGAATCTACTACAAGTATCAATTTGTACCCTCTTATGATTCAATACACTGAGCCTACTTATATTCCTGGCATTTTACTCTGAGAATAGAATCCTGTTTATTCATAAACATAAATAAACTTATGAATTTACCTGGGACTTTCCTACTTCCCTTTTTTCTTATTTTTGAATCTTCAAGAAGTTTTAAAGGTCTTTTTGATCTTTGAAGAAAAGTATTTCTTTGTATCTATTCTAACCCTCTCTTTTTTAATGATTCATATTACAAGGAGCCTCCTTCCTGAGGAGCAGTGTGCTCTTACAAGGTCCTTAGAGAGTTACAGGTATTTTTGCCATTGTACTGAATAAAATATGAGTATTTTTGGTCAGCCTCTTGAAGCAATATTTTACATTTATGGCATATCATCCTGATAGAGCAGATCATGTGTGTTGAAGCACCCTTGAGAGAATTCAGGTTCACATTTATCATTTTCAGTGACACCCAAGCTTTGAATCTGAGAAGTTAACTAGCACATTTAATATACCAGTTAAAATGGATTGATCTACTTTGGCAGTCTTTGGAGAAAAGACCAATATGAAAGAAATGTTTTTTAGTGTAAGAGCTTAAAGCTTCTAAATTTAGAAAGAAAGTCAGTACTTATTTACTAAACCATGTACATATTTATACAGATCTGAGCTAAAAACATATACACTTGATCTCTCATTTTTCAAATTAATGAAGAAAAAAGGGTTTCATACTTTGTTTTCTGAAAATACAGGTGTATAAAATTTTGCATGAATTATTTTCTTGAAGATTAAAGAATACTACATATGTATGTAATAGATTTTATTTTTAAGGAGGTGGTATAGTATAGTGGCTTTGCATCATACAGGCCTAACTCTAAAACTGATTTCTTCTGCTTACTAACTCTGTGACCTTGGAAGGTTTAATTAATCTCTCTAAGCCTTACTTTCTTCCTCTATTAAATAGAGATAATACTTCATAACTCATGTGGTTGTATGTAATTAAATGGTAATAGTGTATGTAAAGCTCTTAACAAAATGTCTGACATTATAAGACCTAAATAAATATTATTGCTAATTTTATTTTGTTCCAGTAACTTATTTTATAAAAAATATTACTTTCTCATTAGTGAGAATGAGAAAAATTCTAAAAAGTCTGGAGAAAAACATATTCTCAATGTATTGGCTGTTAATATGCATAGGCTTTCTTATCATATGTAGCCTCACTGGATATTCAGTTTTGCATTTGCTAATACTTACTTACACCATCATAGTTATTTTTCATATTATTTCTATAAAATGTTCTTTTAAATGCCTACATGATGTTTCTTTGGCTATATTGAGTTTCCTGTCTCTTTAATGTAATAATTTCTATTCTGGAAGTATATTGGGATTCCCTGATAGCTCAGCTGGTAAAGAACTGAGCTCCTGCAATGCAGGAGACCCCCGTTCGATCCCTGGGTTGGAAAGATCCACTGGAGAAGGGATAGGCTACCCACTCCAGTATTCCTGGGCTTCCCTGGTGGCTCAGCTGATAAAGAATCCACCTGCAGTGCAGGAGACCTGGGTTTGATCCTGGGTTGGGAAAATCCCCTGGAGAAGGGAACAGCTACCCACTCCAGTATTCTGGCCTGGAGAATTCCACAGACTCTATAGTCCATAGGGTCACAAAGAGTCAGACACAACGGAACGACTTTCATTTCATCCTAATAAGGGCCGTTTAAGATTTAATGTTTTATAAATTAATTTATTTATTTTAATTGGAGGCTAAACTTTACAATATTGTGGTGGTTTTTGCCATACATTGACATGAATTACATTTTTAAGAAACTGCTGATATGACTAAATTGCTTTCCATCTAAAGGTCTCTACCTACTTTTCTGTTCCTAAATTAAATATTTTATATTCTGTAGCATTCATTAGCTAATAAAAATAAGGCAAGAGATTATAAGATAAAACCATTTTTCATACCTACATAAAAATCATAAAAATGAAAATCACTTTCTAGAAACTTTCCTAACACACCCTTGATCTGAATGTATTGTTATAGACCTTAGCCTAGATTGGGGAATGTTTTATTTTTTTATTCAAATGTATCTATATAAACTGTAAAACCATTTTGTTTATTGACTGTATTCCACATACATGATAGAATATTAAAAGTATATTAAGAGAATAATAAGATTATCAAGAGCATCTTGTTTTATTCCCTCAAAATAGGTCAGGAGACTGAGATTCAGAAAGTGAGAGTCCGAGGTCACACAGGTATATATGCAAGGATGGAACCCAGGTGTCCTGCAGTGTGGGCTGGTGAGCCATGTATACCATGGTCAAAGTGCACATTTACTGCATGGTATTAAAGAAAATGGGCTTCCCTGATGGCTCAGCGATTAAAGAACCTGACTGCCAATTCAGGAGACGTGGGTTTGATCCCTGGGTCTGGAAGATCTCCTGGAAAAGGAAATGGCAACCCACTCTGGTATTCTTGCCTGGGAAATCCCATGGTTGGAGGAGCTGGGCAGGCTACAGTGCATGGGGTCGCAAAGAGTAGAACACAACTTAGCAACTAAACAACAGCAACAAAATTAGAGAAAATACTATTCAGTGACACTTAATAAAAATGATAGGCAGACTATTCAGGACCATCACAATAGGTATAGAGACCACTGCTGTATGATTTTACAGTGGGGACAGAGATTAGATTCAATTCAAAATACAGCATGGGCTAAAGGGAATTTATTGCCAAGGAGCAGGGTTGGGGTCAGTGGATGGAAAATGACTCAGAGGAAATATCACGGGTAAGGGGGATTCTGTCTAAACCAACGCAGCAGCCAACAAGATTCTTTGTTTAAGACAGTCCAGGGTGATCAGATATCACTTGGGGGATGGAAACAGATGAGAAATATAAACAGATACAGAAGGTAAACAAATAGATATAGATGGTGAGGGTTCTAGTTAAACTGACTTAGGATTCGTGCTGAAACTGAGTTTTATAAGGAAGCACACTGATGAGCCTACAAGGAGGTTTAGGAGCTTGACTAAAGTTTGTTTAAGTGAAGAATCATCATCAGTGAGACTTATTAATATTGTTTTCCTATGTCTTCATTGTCCCTAATTATGACTAAGAGAGATAGTCTTAAGTAGGCATGTCTTTTACTAGTGCATCTTCCACACAATAACTAGCATAGTGCTTCTATAGCTAGGCCAACAGATAGTCATTTATCAACCCGTCACCAGCTGGAATATGAAACCACGTTTACTTTCTGTCATACCTTTGTTTTCTCCTATGTTAGAAAGTTTTTTCACTTATTTTTTTTTTTAGTACTCGGAGTTTGACCTTATTAATGCTCATTATATATTAAAATACTTCTTATATGAACTTTTATAATGTCTGTGGATTAAACATTATTGTTGGGCTGTTTTGCAGAAGTTAAGATTTGAATTTGTGAAGAGTTGGAAAGACTGTAAAGGAAGGATTAGCTTCATTAAGTAAGGAGCCACTTGAATATATGTTTTAGATTATATCCAATTTAAAAAAAAATTAAATTTTGAGTATTTGACCTGTTAAATTCCTTTTATCTCTTTGTATGTCTTTGATTAAGACTGTCCCTATACACATGCAAGTCAGTGTTTTAATTTGGACAAGTGCTTTTTAAAAAATATGTAAGATAGTTCCACTTTAAAAATTAGCCCTGTATTGATGGTTTTGATTTGGCATAGATAAAACTTAAGTGCCTGTTGCATTTTCTCAGATTACATTATCCTGTTGCCTCCCATACTTCTTAAGACTATTAAATTAGAGATGTCAGAATATACTGCCTAGGAAATATCTCTTTTGAAAGTCACTTTCATTGGCTTACAAGATCTTAGGCAATATTCATATAAAGCATATAAATTTCATATAATTTGATAAATTTTATGAATTTTCATGAAAAAACCTTCAGATTTTGTTGTTCTTAATTATTTTTGTGAGCATTTTATTATTTCCTCAGTCTTATTTAAAACATCTTTCATCGTGGGAGCCTGTGATTTGGAGAGCTAAAGGAACACTGTGGCAAGGCCAGACAACTGAACACTGATTATGACTCCTCTATCATTAATCAGAAACTGAAGAAACTAATCAAGTTAGCCTAAATATATGAGTTAAAGGTGGCAATGAAGAAATAATTATGTGTAGCCAAACATGAGCCCTTCCTTGCAACTGCATAAAAATTGTTAAAAGTAGGAGATAGACTTTTAAGTTCTCAGGAGTGTCTGTGATAATAAAGATTAAAACTAGGCTAACAGAGATAGGGCATTAAGAGATACAAATTACTATGTATAAAACAAATAACTATAAGGATATATTGTACTTCACAGGGAATATAGCCAATATTTTATAACTTTAAATGCAGTATAATCTATAAAAATTTTGAATCACTGTGTTGTAAACTTGAAACTAATATAATATTGTAATTCAGCTATACTTGAACAAGAAAAAACTAGACTGATGTATTCTAGTAATGTTGAGATGCCTCTAGTAATGAATAGATCTTTTCTTTTGAATTGCAGGCATTAACTCACCCAACTATAGAGATGTTTAATTATCCCTGACCTCAAAAAAAAAAAAAATCCTCAATTGTGCCCCTCTGTCATGTTCTCTTCTTCCTTTCTTTCAAACATCTTAGAAAAATATTTGTATGCTCTCCATTTCTTCAGCTTCCAATCACTACCTATATGCAGTCTGACTGCTTATACCACTGATCTACTAAAATCACAACCTTCTAATAGAAATATCCATAGATCTCTTTTCAGATTTTAGTCTCATTGTCCTCAGACATTCAACACCATTGAACACTCCCTTCTTTGAACTTTGTGAAAACTTAGAAGTAATTTTTGATTGCTCTGTACCTATCTATGTCACTACTTCTCCCCCTCCCAGTCCAGTCCTGTAAATTCAATGTCCTAAATATTCCTGAAATCTTTTCACTTGCTCCTTCTTCATTCCACCACTCTGATCTTTCAACTGCAGCCCTCCATGAATATCCTTGTGCCCACTCTCCCTTCTGCAAACCATGTCTATATAGTAGCCATTATAATATATGTTAATATAGATAAAATGCTTGGGCAGAAGGTGACCTACAGTAGGCACTATATATGTATTTATTACTGTTGTTCTAAAAATATAAATTACATTGAGTCTTTTCATTGTTTGAAACTCTTTTAGTGGCTTTTCATTCCACTTAGATGAAAGCCAAATCCCTTGTTGCCTTAGAAGTCCCTTTTGGGCCTTAACTCCACCCTTATTCCTTTTTCTTTTGCTTGCCTGTTATGCTCCAAATACACTAGTTTCCTCTTAGTTCCTCAAACACTTCAAGTCTTTTCTTCTCAGGGCCTTTGCTGTTCATTCTGCCTGAGTGTTTGTTACTAGATCTTGTTCCTTTTTGCTGTTGAATCCAGTCTCAGATTTAATGACATCTTCCAGGAGAATTATTTTCTGACCATCGATCTAAAGTAGGCCTATCTCCAGTTACTATATTGTATCACCCTTTACATTTATCCATTTTATTCTTACAACTCAGATACCTTTTTCTATAAAGTTCTCCATTCTCTGAGACTAAATTAGCTACTCCCTCCCTTGCCTTCAAAGCACTGGTTAATAGCATTGTATTTACTATTCTACTAAACTCCATATATGGTTTGCCTTCTCTATTATATGGTGAGCTCCTAAAGAATAGGAATAACATTGCATCCCTGGTGCCTATCATGATACCTGGATGAATGAACAGGTAAATAAACCATCTAAGGCAGGAGAATTTGTAGTACACAGACTTGCTGAGTTGTGATCTCATCAATATGGAAGACATTTAGGTTTACTCTGCTGAGAGCAATGGTAGCATGTGTCCTCTGCAGTCAGGTCCTCAGTTGAGAATCCACTCTAGAAATAACCTGGCCTCAGCCAGTGAAGGCGGCTCTATACAATTAAAAGCTCATGGGATTCTAGAGCTTGCTAGATTCCTCTATGTAACTGTTTGATCTCTAACCCAGCAGCTATAAAACTTATCACAGGTTCTCCTTTCTCTGTTTAATTAGCCCAGTCTTTTTGTCCTTGGGAAGAGCATCTAGTGCTGAAAGAGAAGGTAACACAGGTTTTTATACTTCAAAGCCTCTCTTCTTAGGTGGCTTTCACATTGTACTGAAGGTCCATGTGGCCTGTCTGTTCATTTCCACTCATGCTTGGAGCTGTGCATTGGCTGTTCTCTAGTATGTGAACACCACGAGTCAGTGTTTCTCCACCTGGGCCCATGTAGTCATTTTAGCTTTATTTCGAGAAAATAGACAAGACCTTTATCCTGGTCATTTCTTTAAGATAAAAATGCAGAAGCATCTAGTTACAGCATGTGCTTATTAGACAGGAGTGAAAACAGTTTTACAAATCAATTTGTTGTGACAAAGTGATGATTAGTATTCTCTTCCAAGATAATTGCAGTCACTGAAAGGACTGCTTTCCAAAAACATTGCCTGATTTATTCATTCAGACATTTGAAACTATATGTCTGAGGTTTGGGAATACTTTTTAATATTCATGTGTTTTCCTCTTAAAAACTAGTATAATCACTAATTCAGTGTATAAATACAGGGGTCCTAAAGGGCCATTTTTATCCCTGGCCAGCTTCACTCTTAAGCCAGGTTTAGCTTTTTAACTATGCTTATTGTGTCATTTGTCAGGTATTTCCACTTGCCTTTCCTCTGCTTCCCTGTTAATTTTCTCCATGTAGCTACTTTGGCTTGGTTGAAAATGTCAGAACAAGATGCCAGGGCGTTGGAGTCAGGGTGCGCCTTGTGTTGAAACCGCTGTAGCCTGTTACTTGGCTCTTGTGGAAACTACTGCGACTGTGGTGTCTGCAGTTGAGATGAGATGTATTATGTAAAGCGTCTGCCTGCTTTCTTCAGCTAATGAGGTTTTGCTGAAAAATGAGTGTAATGAAACAATGCTGGGTGTTGGCAGGACCTACTGATGAAGGCGAATGAGCATAAATAAGTTTCTGTAAGGCCCCAGCAGCAGAGGCAGAGAATGTTTCAAATGCACTGCCCTTGAGGCAAGACCAGCTTGTGTGGGGTGTGACCTGTTTATTTGTTGGCTTCTTTTATTCTTTTCTTCTCTCCCTCCTCCTATGCTCTTCTTTCAGTAAAAGATCCATTCAAGCCAGCCACAGATTGTTTTATGCAGCATAGAGCATGTTAGAAATAAAGCTGCTTAGACCAGGGCTTAATACAATGTTGCAAAAATAAGAATTATGTTTTTTACATACTGTATACATTATTTAATAGAAGAAACTTAATTGCCAAGAATTTAAGAAATAAATTCTATCAAAAAGGAGATAAGAAAATAGGTGTTTTGTACACACCACTTGGAGTTTAGTTTTCTTCGAACCTGATTTCAAGAGAATGTAGAGTGACTCTTGGTAGAACACAAAGGCTTTTGCTCACACCTCTGCTCCCTGTTCATAGTAATGCTTCCTAAGGCCCACTTGACTTCACACTCCAGGATGTCTGGTTCTAAGTGAGTGATCACAACATCATGGTTATCCAGATCATTAAGATATTTTTTGTATAGTTCTTCTGTGTATTCTTGCTACATCTTCTGAATCTCTTCTGCTTCTGTTAGGTCCATGCCATTTCTGTGTTTCATTGTGCCCATCTTTGCATGAAATGTTCCCTTGGTATCTCTAATTTACTTGAAGAGATCTATAGTCTTTCCCATTTCTATTGTTTTCCTTTATGTCTTTGCATTGTTCACTTAGGAAGGCTTTCTTATCCCTCCTTGTTATTCTTTGGAACTCTGCATTCAAATGGGTATATCTTTCCTTTTCTCCTTTCCTTTCACTTTTCTTCTTTTCTCAGCCATTTGTAGGGCCTCCTCAGACAACCATTTTGTCTTATTGCTTTTCTCTTTCTTGGGGATGGTTTTTATCACTGCCTCCTGTACAAGGTTACAAACCTCCATCCATAGTTCATCAGGCAGTCTTGTCTATGAGATCTAATCCCTTCCAGCAGAGCTATTTCAAATCCTAAAAAAATGATGCTGTTAAAGTGCTGCACTCAATATTCCAGCAAAGTTGGAAAACTCAGCAATGGCCACAGGACTGGAAAAGGTCAGTTTCCATTCCAATCCCATAGAAGGGCAATGCCAAAGAATGCTCAAACTACCGCACAATTGCCCTCACTTCACATGATAGCAAAGTCATCCAGGATAGGCTTCAACACTATGTGAACTAAGAACTTCCAGATGTACAGTTGGATTTAGAAAAGGCAGAAGAACAAGAGATCAAATTGCCAATATCCCTTGGATCATAGGAAAAGCAAGGGAATTCAAAAAAAAACTTCTGCTTCATTGACTATGCTAAAGCCTTTGACTGTGTGGATTGCAACAGACTGGAAAATTCTTGCTGCTACTGCTGCTAAGTCGTTTCAGTTGTGTCCGACTCTGTGTGACCTCATAGACAGCAGCCCATCAAACTCCTCCATCCCTGGGACTCTCCAGGCAAGAACACTGGAGTGGGTTGCCATTTCCTTCTCCAATGCATGAAAGTGAAATTGAAGTTGCTCAGTCGTGTCCGACTCTTAGCGACCCCATGGACCGCAGCCTACCAGGCTCCTCCGTCCATGGAATTTTCCAGGCAAGAGTACTGCAGTGGGGCACCATTGCCTTCTCTAAAAAGACACGGGAATACAAGACCACCATACCTGCCTCCTGAGAAACCTGTATACAGGTCAAGAAACAAGTTAGAACTGGATATGGAACAACAGACTGTTTCCAAACTGGGTAAGGAGTAGTCAAGGCTGTATATTGTCACTCTGCTTATTCAACTTATATGCAGAGTACATCATGCGAAATGCTGGGCTGGATGAAACACAAGCTGCGAACAAGATTGCCAGGAGAAATATCAATAACCTCAGATGTGCAAATGGCACCACCCTTATAGCAGAAAGCAGAGAGGAACTAAAGAGCCTCTTGATGAAAGAGGAGAGTGAAAAAGCTGGCTTAAAACTCAACATTCAGAAAACGAAGATCATGGCATCCGGTCCCATCACTTCATGGCAAATAGATGGGGCAACAATGGAAAAAGTGACAGGCTCTATCTTCCTGGGCTCCATAATCATTGTGGACAGTGACTGCAGCCATGGAATTAAAAGACACTTGCTCCTTAAAAGAAAAGCCATGACCAACCTAGACAGTATATTAGAAAGCAGAGTCTTACTTTGCTCACAAAGGTCCATATAGTCAAAGCTATGATTTGTCCAATAGTCATGTATAGGTGTTAGAGTTGGACCATAAAAGAAAGTTGAGTGCTGTAGAATTGATGCTTTTGAACTGTGGTGTTGGAAAAGACTCTTGAGAGTCCCTTGGACTTCAAGGAGATCAAACCGGTCAATCCTGAAAGAAATCAGCCTTGAATATTCATTCAAAGGACTGATGCTGAAGCTCCAATACTTTAGCCACCTGATGCAAAAAGCTGACTTATTGAAAAAGACTCTGATGCTGGGAAAGATTGAAGGCAGGAGGAGAAGGGGATGACATTGGATGAGATGGTTGTATGGCATCACCATCTGGACATGAGTGATCGACATGAGTGGACATGAGTTTGAACAACCTCCGGGAGATGGTGAAGAACAGGGAAGCCTGGTATGCTGCAGTCCACTGGGTCGCAAAGCATTGGACAGGACTGAGCGACTGAAAAACAACAATTGCTCCTCGTGATTGTAAGACATTCATGTGATGGAGAATCTTATGTATTGCCCTGGCTAAGACATGAAGTGCTCACATATTTGGTCAAACATTCTGGGTAAGAGTTAAGGTGTTTCTGGATGAGATTAACATTTAGATCAGTAGAGAGAGCAGGTCATATTGCATTCCATAATGTGGGTGGGCCTCATCCCTGAAGGCCTGAAGAGAAACGAGTCTCTTACCTTGCCCCAAGTATGAGTGGATTCTCCCTGTCTCATGGCCTTCAAACTGAAATATTGGCTTTTTTCCTGCCTTTAGATTAGAATGGGATATTTAAGCCTCCTGGCCTTTAGAACTACACCATCGCTTTCATGGATCTCCAGTTTGTCCACTCACCTGGCAGATCGAGGGACTTGTCAGACTCCTCAATTGCCTGAGCCAATTCTTTACAGTATATCTCTTTCTTCTCTTTACACACACACACACACACCCCATGTTTGCCTGAGCCAGTTCTTTACGTTAAATCCCTGCTCTTTGCACACACAGTCACACCACATGCATGCAGCCTGTTGGCTGTTTCCCTGGAGAACCCTGACTAATACAAACCACAGCTGCAAGCAGCACATAATTCATGAAATACGTACCTGACAGGCACCACATTGACTTTAGATTTAGACATATCTGCACTCAGGTTTAAGCTCTACCTGACTAGATGTATAACCTTTGACATATTATTTCACCTGTCTTCACCTTAGTTTCCTCATCTTTAAAAATTGGAGTTTTTGTGACAGTACATACAGCAGACTCTTGAGATATAATTCCTTGACTTTCTAAACTGGACTACAAAACAAATGTAATCAACAAAATAATGTAATTCTTGTTAATAGGCTGTCATGCTATTTCCATGAATAAGATGTAAATAGAATCTATTCATCTTTCAGTGCCATTATCCGAGAAAAGAGTCACATTCTTCCCACTGCCTGCTCCTAAAATCCAATCCTACTGATCTTTGCTAACAGTCTTCTCTTGCTCTACTTGATCCAGTGGCAGTAAAGCTTCTGAATGACTTTGGTTGAGTTGTTCTACTTCTATAAGCAAAAGTAAAACCTGATTTTTATGGTCCACTCTTTAACTATAGGAGCTTCCCTGGTGGCTCAGAGGTTAAAACGTCTGCCTGCAATGCGGGAGACCAGGGTTTGATCCCTGGGTAGGGAAGATTCCCCTGGAGAAGGAAATGGCAACCCACTCCAGTATTCTTGCCTGGAGAATCCCATGGATGGAGGAGCCTGGTGGGCTACAGTCCACAGGGTCACAACGAGTCAGACACAACTGAGTGACTTCACTTCACTTCACTTCACTTCACTTCACCGTCCACAATGATTTTGTAGACCAAGAAAATAAAGCCTGTCACTCTTTCCATTGTTGCCCCATCTGTTTGCCATGAAGTGATGTGACCGGCAAGAGAGGTTTAGAAAAACATGTATTTCTGCTTTACTGACTATGCCAAAGCCTTTGACTGTGTGGATCACAATAAACTGTGGAAAATTCTGAAAGTGATGGGAATACCAGACCACCTGACCCACCTTTGAGAAACCTGTATGCAGGTCAGGAAGCAACAGTTAGAACTGGACATGGAACAACAGACTTGTTCCAAATAGGATAAGGAGTACGTCAAGGCTGTATATTGTCACCCTGCTTATTTAACTTCTATGCAGAGTACATCATGAGAAATGCTGGGCTGGAGGAAGCACAAGCTGGAATCAAGATTGCCGGGAGAAATATCAATAACCTCAGATATGCAGACGACACCACCCTTATGGCAGAAAGTGAAGAAGAACTAAAGAGCCTCTTGATAAAAGTGAAAGAGTAGAGTCAAAAAGCTGGCTTAAAGCTCAACATTCAGAAAACTAAGATCATGGCATCCGGTCCCATCTCTTCATGGCAAATAGATGGGGAAACAGTGGAAACACTGGCTGACTATTTTGGGGGGCTCCAAAATCACTGCAGATGGTGACTGCAGCCATGAAATTAAAAGACGCTTACTCCTTGGAAGGAAAGTTATGACCAACCTAGATAGCATATTCAAAAGCAGAGACATTACTTTGTCAACAAAGGTCCATCTAGTCAAGGCCATGGTTTTTCCAGTGGTCATGTATGGATATGAGAGTTGGACTGAAAAGAAGGCTGAGCACTGAAGAATTGATGCTTTTGAACTGCAGTGTTGGAGAAGACTCTTGAGAGTCCCTTGGACTGCCAGGAGATCCAACCAGTCCATCCTAAAGGAGATCAGTCCTGGGTGTTCATTGGAAGGACTGATGTTGAAGCTGAAACTCCAATACTCTGGCCACCTGATGCAAAGAGCTGACTCATTGGAAAAGACTGATGCTGGGAAAGATTGAGGGCAGGAGGAGAAGGGGACGACAGAGGATGAGATGGTTGGATGGCATCACTGACTCAATGGATATGAGTTTGGGTAAACTCTGGGAATTGGTGATGGACAGGGAGGCCTAGCGTGCTGCGGTTCATGGGGTCACAAAGAATTGGACACAACTGAGCGACTGAACTGAATTGAACTGATGGGACTGGATTCGATCTTCATTTTTTGAATGTTGAGTTTTAAACCAACTTTTTCACTCCCCTCTTTTACTTTCTGCAAGAAGCTCTTTAGTTCTTCTTTGCTTTCTGCCATAAGGGTGGTGTCATCTGCATATCTGAGGTTATTGGTATTTCTCCTGGCAATCTTAATTCCAGCTTGTGCTTCATCCAGGCAGCATCTTGCATGATGTATTCTGCATATAAGTTAAATAAGCTGGGTGACAATATACAACCTTGACATACTCCTTTCCCAGTTTGGAACCAGTCATTGTTCCATGTCTGGTTCTAACTGTTGCTTCTTGACCTGCATACAGGTTTCTCAGGAGACAGATAAGGTGGTCTGGTATTCCCATGTCTTTAAGAATTTTCCACAGTTTTTTGTGATCCACATGGTCAAAGGCTTTAGTATAGTCAATGAAGCAGAAGTAGATGTTTTTCTGGAATTCTCTTGCTTTTTCTATGATCCAAATAATTGAATTATATTAACTAATTATTAAAATTAAATTTGAAAAAGAAGAGGGGAAGGGAAACCATTAGGGTACATTCACATTTAAGTTTCTCTATATACCCTTTGAAAGTTGTATTTTACTATTTTATTTATAACTCCTAGCTGAAAATCTAGCCTTGTTACTTTGATCTGATTTGGGTAATTTGAAAACTAGAATCTAGACAGATGTATGTGCAGTGTTTTAATTACCATAGTTTAAAATTTTGAGCAAGATGGGTTGCAGTATTAATATAGGTAGTGCCCAGCTCATGGGCAAGGTATGCTATAAAAGTTTCTCTTCTACTGTATACTTAAAACTGATAAAGATAGTAAATTTTATGTTATGTGGGCAAGAATACTGGAGTGGGTTGCCATTTCCTCTTCCAGGGAGATCTTCCCTACCCAGGGATCGAATCCACATCTCCGGCATTGGTAGGCAGATTCTTTACCACTCAGCCACCAGGAAAGCCCATACATTCCTTAATTGCTTATTAAAAATATGTGTGCATTTAGTTAGGATTCTTTCCCTTAGTTAGAAATATCCTGTTTAAATTTGCAAGTATTTATTTTTATACTGAGGGGAAGATTTTTGTATTGCTAATAAAAATGTAACAATATTTATTTTAAAAATATTCTTCCAGATTACCAAATAGGTGCCAACTGCCGTCTTTAGGTGTAAGGTGCTGAGTACATGCTAAGTGAGAAAAGAGCATGAGAGGGTCCTCAAAGGTGCACTCTCTAGTGATACAGACCACTCATAAGCTTGCAGAAAGCCCTGGCAGAGAGAAGACAGGTGACTCCTACAGACATCATCTGCTATTGGTGATAGAGACTGTAGTCTTAGCACCCTGATGTTTGTGGGACTCTGTGGAGGAGACCAGGCTGAAAAGAGTGAGTCAGAAACTGGATAAGCAGAAAGGAACAGTCCAAAGATAGGACAGTGCACAGAAACTTGAGATGAACATGATGTTTGTTTAATGGTGTGTTCTAAAGCAAACAGAGGGGACACAAGCAGGGCACTTCAGGGAGCAGTGAAGTTGTGAAGATCATCAGGAAGTTGGGGCTTTATTTGGGAAATACTGGTTTTGAAGTATAAAGTGATATCCTAAACATGACATAAAAATCTGTTACTCACCCACCCTTCCTTCCTTCCCTTTTCTTCATTCATTCAACAAATATTTTTTGACCACTTCCTTTGTGAAAATCACTGATAAAAGAAAATTAACCTGACCATAAAGTACAAAAGATAGGCAGAAGCAAATGTGAAGCAGAAAGTCCAGAAAGCCTGTAACAGTGATCCAAGATTGTGGTCATGTTACTGGATTGATAAAAGGGCTAATGTTTTTTAAACACTTAAGAGTATATGCCAAATATTTTATAATAACTATAAATGGAATATAACCATTAAAAATTGTGAATCACTATATTGTATACCTATAATTTAAATAATATTATGCATTATTTAAATTGTTATGGACTTCAATAAAAAATAAAGTATGTATATTATATTGAGAAAAAAGAGCATGTCAGATGCAGTTAAGTGCTTATGTATGTTATGTGTTATCCTCAAAACCGTGTAAAGTAGATACTTTTATTATCCCAATTTACCAGTGAGGAAACTGAGGCTTAGCGAGGTTAATTGATATAGTCAGACAGCAAATAATAGTATGAATATCATTTGTTTAGCAGATCAAGGTTCGTAAATATTTCTATTGGCCCTCTTTTGTTTGATCCTCTGCCTTTGTGTTAGGCCTCCTATACCATTATTCTCATTTTTTATTTTACATAAACATAGAAGAACATAGAGAAACTTGCCTGGGCAGTCATTTATCAGATAGGAAGCACCTACTGTGTGGCAGGCATTTTTTCTTGGCATTGGGGCCTAGCGATAGACAGGATAGATCAAGTTGCCTGTCGTCAGGGAGTTGTTTTCTGGTAGGGATGAATAACAGTGAATATATAAGTAAATAAAATCAAGTAATTTCTAGAAATGACAAGTACTGTAAAGCAGACAAATAAGGCAAAGTAATAGAGGAGGGCTGCCATGGTAGAACATGAGGGCCTTTCTAAGGAAGGGATGATAGTTGAGACCTGCATGCAACAATCTAAAGGAAAAACATTCCAAGCAAGAGTGCAACAAGAGCAGAGGCCCTGTGATAGGAACATAGTTGGCATGTTCAAGGGACAGAGAGACCCCAGTGTGGCCAAAATGTGGTGAAGAAGAGAACAGAATGAGAAAATAGTAGGCTGGAGCTAGACTATGTAAGGACTTGTAGGCTGTTGTAAGCAGCTTGGTTCTTATTCTGTGAACAATGGGAATTCAGTGGAGAGTTTTAAACAGGGTGTCTGTGTGTATGCATGTGGGGGTGGGGGTGGAAGAGGGTGGGATTGTCTAATTTGCACCAGTTTTGTCACCAAAATCCTGTAACCCTTTCCTTATACCTTAATTGATAAAGTAATTGATAAAATACCTTAATCTTCTTCTCTTTTCATTTTTTAAATAATTATTTTAAATTTTTTTGGCTGCATCAGGTCTTAGTTCCTCAGGCTCACTAACTGGCTTGCTTGGGCTTAGTTGCTCTGTACCATGTAGGATCTTATTAATAGATCCTAACCAGGGATCAAACCCGCATCTCCTGCGTTGGAAGGCAGATTCTCAACCACTGGACCACTAGGAAGTAGTCCCATCTCTTTTCATTTCTATAGCAACATTCAGGATTGAAAAGAAACAATGGCAACAGTAAGCATCACTTTAGGACATTGTATACTCCATATGAGAGGAGTCACTGAGTATGTATGCGTGCATGCTGAGTTGCACAGTCGTGTTGCACAGTTGTGTCTGACTCTTTGCGACACCATGGACTGTAGCCCTTCAGATTCTCCTGTGCATAGAATTGTCCAGGCAGGAATACTGGAATGGGTTGCTATTTCCTACTCTGTGGCAGATAGATTCTTTACCTCTGTGCCACCTTGGAGTTCTTCGAATATTTGTGTGTGTGTGTGTATGTGTATTCTTACATACTTTGTGAACCTAAAAGCAGGAAGTATTATAATATTATGAAGAATAATACCATTCAGAAATAGAATCTGTTAATTACTATTAGGAGGTTTTCAGAGAGACTTCATTGGTTTAGACAACAATTTTGGTGATTTGAAGAAAATTATGAAAATACAGAGAAAAGTAGTTCCAACTTTGTCACTTGGAAGAGAATTGTTGTGGTGGGACTGATTATGCAAAATTTTTTCTGTGAAAAGAAATGGGGTGAAGGGTCCTACTTGGGCTAGGGTTAAAACCCTAAGCTCATTATGGTAGACGGTTTGTGAATTGGAAGTTTCTGAAATGTTGTTTTCACAATAGAAGTGTTCTTCAACCATCAAATAGTTCCCTAACCAGATGCTTACTCTGATTAAACATTTTGTAGTAGGCATTTTAGATCTGAGTGCTCTGTCATGCAAATAGAAACAACATTGTCCTAAACGGGCCTGTGATTCAAAAAGAAGATACCGAATCGCCAAATAGGATCTACAAATTACCTTTTTTATATTTGGAATAATGTCTGTATTCTAACAGACGTATTCACTTGCTTTTTATTTAAAAACTCTAATTGTCCTCAAGATAATGGCACACCATAAGTTTACTTCTCCTTTTGATGAATAAATTTCATCCAAGAAAAATAAATTTTAATGTTTTCATTTGTTAGAAATCTTGAGACTCTGATTACTTTTTCTCATCTTTTTGAGTAACATCAACTTTTAACATTTTTATCAAATAAAAATAGAATTTATAGCATTTTTAATGTGTATTTGTTTTTGTGGGGTTGTTCCATCATATTTTCTCTCATCTGTTCTTTTAAATCACATTGAGGACTGCCTGAAATGGCATTTTCATGATGACTCTGAGAACCATCCTTCTACTGTATGTTATTTACTGCTGATATATGTATTCTGGTGTTTCTTGCGTTCTGTCATACATAAATTCTAGTGGCATATTGAATACCATAGAGAGGAGCTGACTGATGGTAAATCAAACATTTTACAGCATGCTATTGGGAATGTTGGATTCATTACTATAAAGAAATTATGTTTGATCAGTATTTTCAGAGCCTCCTAATACTGTAGTTTATTGGTGCTTCTTAATGTCAGTTATATACAAGTTTAAAATTGGGTTCATTTTAACAATGCATAATATATGCTACAGTGAATCTTTTCCACACAAAAAAGAATAGTAAATGTCCAACACTATGTTTGATTAGAACTATTAAGCCCAACAGCTTGTATTTAACAAACACAGTGTTAATTATATAGTCAACTGGGTAGTTCATTCTCTACTGTAGAAGCTGTATATTAGAATAAAGCTATTTTGATGTATAAGGTGCCCAAGGAAAATTGGCTAACAAAAAAGGGGAAAGCTTATTGTGGTGAAGATGTCGAATGAACAATTTTAACTCACAGTCACTTTTTTTAGAGAATATGTAAGTTGGGTTTTTATTTTTAGTTCCTACTCTTCCCTTCATAGTTAAATGATGGAAAATGACTCTCAGTCCCTAAACTACTCTTATGCATCATTCAAAATAGCCCTGAAAGTCTAGCCCTTCTGGCCCTCTGGCAGTGGTGAGATTTATGGCTTTCCATTCCTTGGTATTCCATTACTCTGTCTATACCATCAGATTGATTAGTAGGCAAATGGAGAGGAAGGAAGGAGAGGAGACTGCTTAGAGCCAGCTGGTGTCCGTCATTTTAATGAACTGCTTAGAGGTGGTTAATGTTGTCCTTGGTTCTCCTTATTGTCAGTGATGATCAGATCTTTTAAAATGTTCCCCTCTCTTATTCTGTATTACAGGGTCCACTGGAAAATGATTTGGTTGTTTATGTAGCACTCATAGCAGAAAGCCAACGGTATGAAATCCAGATGGGTGATATGTTCTTTTGACAGCGAGGGAAGGGGGTTGATTGCTTTAGGCTTATAATATTGTGTATGGTGGTAGAAATTAGTTTCATAGACCCCTTGACAGGGTTTCCAGGATGTCACTAATGTCACTTTAAGTGTCAGAACAACATTTTCATGTTTAAAAACAATTTTGTTTTAGATGGTGCAAATATTAAAGTCTGTGACCTGTGCCAGTGTTGCCCAGCAAATAGTTTTGAGAAATTAATGCAAACAGATTATGGGGATCACCCCCCAAGTTAGTACTTACCTCACTGCCAGCCACCAGAGCTCACATCTAATGTTCTGTGACGAAACCTCCCCCCCCCAACCCCGCCCCCACAAAGAGAGCCTGTGGATTTCAGTGCAGATGACATATTGCTGATATTTAACAAATGATAATACATTCCCAGCTAGCACAGTCTCTCACCTTTTCTCCTCCTCCTTCATCATTGTTTTTAATAAATGCGGTATCTTTTTTTCCTTTTGTTTTCTAGCCTTCAAGTTTTCCTCAACACATATGGTATTCAGACTCAAACTCCTCAACAGGTGGAACCCATTCAGATCTGGGCCCAGCAGGAGCTGGTGAAAGTAAGTGATGCTGTTTCTTTACTATCTCCTTTGTAGAGGTACTAGAGCATGATGATTACTTAGTTTATAGTTAGGAAGCATAGCTAAAATCCAATTCTAAAATAAGGTCATTGATGCAAAAGTCTTTGATTAAGCTGAGAGACCCACTTTATCAAACATTGTTACTAAAAAGCAACTGCATTTTGTGTGTGCATTATATTCATGCTGCTGCTGCTGCTTAGTCGCTTCAGTCATGTCCGACTCTGTGCGACCCCATAGACGGCAGCCCACAGGCTCCCCCATCCCTGGGATTCTCCAGGCAAGAACACTGGAGTGGGTTGCCATTTCCTTCTCCAGTGCATGAAAGTGAAAAGTGAAAGTGAAGTCGCTCAGTCGTGTCCGACTCTTAGCGACCCCATGGACTGCAGCCTACCAGGCTCCTCCGTCCATGGGATTCTCCAGGCAAGAGTAGGTCTTGTTAATTCCACTCCTTGCTAAAGTGTTGTTACTAACTTGGACTGACCAATTAAATAACAAATTAGCCTTAATATTAGTAGTGGTGTATCAAATTAACCTTTACATTTGATTGATTTTCCCTTTAACTATTAAAGAAATGTTCTCACCTAAATATTATTGGTAATAACTACTGCCCTTTTTCTCTTGCCTTACTCTTGGAAGTGATTCCTATCTTCTTTGGTTTGCTGGTTCTCAATATAATTGTAAAGTGACAACTGAATTTATCTTTGATACAGTTACATACCTATTGGATTGAATTAAAAGCGGTGACTTTTGAGGCCTTTTGCATGCACTGCTCTACAGATGTATCCAGGAGTGCCTGAGTTTAGAAATATTCCTGCTCATTGGGGACAGGAAATTGTTGATCTCCACTAATTATTTAATAAACCACTGTTTTTATTTGGTAATTGTTAAAAACAATACAGGAAAATTTCCACAGTGTTTGGTGGAAGTGTTTGGTTTGTTCAAGTGATCAGAGTGAAGTCAATAAGTTGATATAAATGTTTTTGATTAAAGCCTTGACTTTACAAAAAGAATAAAAGTTTCAAGAAGTGAGGTGCACATTGCAGGGAAAATGCAAGGCCCCAGTGTTGTTGCTAATCAGACTGGACCTTACCCATTGGCCACAAAACCAGAGGTAACCCAGAGCACCAGCCCTTCAAAAGTCCTTAACAAATTTAGAATTTTTCTGCCCTAATTAAAGAGATAATGGCTGAAAATGCTAGGAACCCTAGAATAGGTTAACACTTTAAAATCACACTAAGAAGTAAATGGTGGAAAGCTGGGTTTCGTGGTAGAAGAGGCTAAATGAGTCCAAGAGGAAAGTAAGGATCCCTTAGGTAAGGAGAGGAGGCAGCATGGAAGGTCTGAAAATCCAAGGCTGTTAGACTGTGCATTTATCATTCAGGTACAGGCTGTATTTGCTGATACACTTTTAAGGTCTCTCACCGAAAGCTCCAGAGAATGGTAACAAAAGTTATTATTCTTTGATAAACATGCCTTCAAAGCAAATTAACCTGAATCTGTTTTTTCAGGCCTAATTTATATCAACAACTCTTTCTGTTGGAGTCTATACTCTACCAGACGACGTGCAGTCAAGATTTAAAAGACCAACATGGCTCTAGATAACATGATTGTGGCATTTTATTCCTTCATCAGCAACACCTGCTCTATGCAGAGCACTATGTGGGGCACGTAGACAAAATGACCCTGCCTGTGTTCTCAGTCAGTGACTTCTGAATCTCGTGAGATGACAGAAGAAAAATTGTTAATGACAATCCACTTTGATTGTACTATGATAAATGTTAGTCCGAGGTGCTGAGGAATCACAGATGTGGTAGCAAGCATTCTGTTACAAAGTGAAGACTTATTGGGTTGGCCAAAAAGTTCCTTTGAATTTTTAAGTAAAAACAGAAGAAACATTTTTTCATTTTCGCCAAGAACTTGATTGAACAGCGTAGTCACCATTTTGTTCTACTACCCTCTGCCATTTTTCAGGCAACTTCGTAATTCTGTCTTCCCAAAGCTTTTTATCTTTTTGAGCAAAGAACTTTGCCAGGTACCTTTCACAGTCTTCCAGGGAATTTAAATTATTTCCATTAACAGAATTTTTAAAGACAAAAATAAATGGAAATCTGAAGGTGCAGTGTCACAAATACAGCAAGTCATAACTTCACAGCCAAGTTGTAGCAATTTTTACCTGGTCATCAAAAAAGCATGCAGTCTTCCATTATCCTATGAGAGATTATGCATTTTCTGTTGACTACTTCTGGACGCTTTTTGTTAAGTGCTGCTTTCAGTTTGTCTTACTGGGATCAGTATTTGTTGAAATTAATCATTTTGTTTTCCTGAAGGAGCTCATATAGAGGACTCCCTTCCATTCCAACCACATACACAGCATAACCTTCTTTGGATGAAGGCTGGCCTTTGGTGTGGTTGGTGGTGGTTTTATTTTGCTTGCCCCACAGTCTCTTCCCTTCCACCTTATTGTACAGTTATATCCACTTTTCATTGCCTGTCACAATTTGTTTTAAAAACAGAACATTTTTGTTACATTTAAGTAAAGAATCACATGTGGAAATACGATCAAGAAGATTTTTCTTTTGCTTAACTTACATGAAACCCAAATGTCAAAATGATTAACATAACCAAGCTGGTGCTAATGATTTTCAGTATTTGATTTAGATATTTTGAGTATGTTGGCTCTCTCTTGTGTGGTATAACACTGTTTTCAGTTGATGTCTCAGTTTGATTGCTATCAACTTCAACTGGTCTACCCAACCGTGGAGTATCAGCCAGTGAAAATCTCTACCATGAAACTTCAGAAACCACTTTTGACACGTTCAATCAATCACAGCACCTTCTCTATACACTGCACAAACATTTTCTTGCATTTCGGTTGTGTTTTTACTTTTCCTGCAATAATAAAGCATAATGGCTGAAAACGTTGCTTTTTTTTCCCTTATGTCCTCAGTATTAAAATGGCTACCCCAAAATTGACCAATTTGCTGAGTTTTTTTTTATGCACACTGATAGGACAGCTGTCACAATACAACCCAACAATTGTTTTGAATGAAGTTAGACAACTAAGTGCTACTAGAGTCAACTTACAGAAAAATTGAACAAAAGTTTTGGCCAACCCAAGAGAATGAAGTGTTTCTGGGTGGTTTTGTCCCTACTGTATGTTTCAGTGCATTAAATGGTGTGAATGTATATAACATAGGAACAGTATTATCTGCATCCTGTAATACAGAGAGCATTCTGCATCTGCTTACCTAATTGTCATAGACCTTCTGTGGCTCAGGAAGTTAAGCTTTTAATGTAATTGAGTAATATTTAAAGATTTCCTTTCTACCTAGGTAAATACAAAGGAAGGGTGTCTCCATCTAGTGCTGTACATTGCAGTTTCAGTGCAGCCTGTACAATAAAATGCTTTATAGAGAACTTTTTCTGTCTAGTTGGCTTTGTCTAAAACCACTACTATTCCAGAATTAATATGCACAGTACATGTGGCTCCAGAGGACATTAACTTGCTCTCTCATTCATCCACCAAGTATTTCCTGATCACCAGTTGTATGCCAGGCACAGTGCCAACTCAGGGGGTGCTATTCTCTAGGAATAGTCAGTGCAGAAGGAGAGAGACAGACCTAATTCTGACATACATGTGTGCTTCATGACAAAATGAACAGAGAGCTCTAGTAATGGCGGTAATTTTGTGTATGTTGAGATTGATACTTGAAATCAGTTCAAATCATAGTCAGTAGATTGTGTAAACAGTTGGTTTTATTTTACATTTAAGAAAATTTAGGTTAGATTTCTGCCTCTCTTCAGGTACAAAAATAAATTCCAGACAGATTAAAGATTTAAATATTTTTAATGATTAAATATAAAATTACTAAAAGAAAAATTAGAACCTTTTACAACTGTTGGAAGGCAAAGTCCAATCTTAGAGTAACACCAGTGCCAAAAAGCCATTAAGGAAGTGATTGACACATTTAAATAAATTTAGTTGTAGGTGGTATAAACAACCAGCACATCAAAGGTGCTTGTGAAATTTCCTAGCAGAAAATTGTTTAGATTGAAATACCACATGCTGCAATGCTGTTTGAATTAATATGCTGTCGTTCTCACATTTCATAACAACATTGAAGATGAGCAAATTGAGTAAAATATTTGATAAAAGGAAAAAATGTATAGAATATACAAATAGCTATTTAATATATAGGAAAATGGTCAACCACAAAATATTTGAATACAGTTATTTAAAACTAAAATGAAATATCGTTGTGACCCAAGAGAGTGACAAAAGTGGCCTGTGCACTGTTAATGTGGATGTAATTGGTCCATTATTTCTGGAGGGTGACCAACCTGGCATTATGTTTGAAAGAGAATATATATTCTCTCTGACTCTGTCAAGTCTGGGAAATTGTCCTGCAGAAGTAATACTACACTGACAAAAGGGGGTTACTGAATTGGTTTTGAAATAACAAAAAATTGGGAGCTACCTTCATCGGGTGAATCCATGTTAATTTTAAATCCGGTAAGGAGACCTCTTAATTGGATTAAGCACTCATCCTCTGGCACTGATTAACATCTAGTTCATTCCAGGTCTGTTTTTACTTTGTAGAAAAGAACAATACTAATTTGAAAAAACTGGAATACCAGATTATATACTATATGAACCCATTTATATACATATATGCACGTGTGTATGTGTGTGTATGATATGGGTATATATTTATCTATGTACTGTTAAAATTTTGTAACCATATTTTATACTTCCAGTGTTTCTTAGGGATCAAACAATAAATTACACTCCTTTTAACACATACCAAAGTGAAAGAGTTGTTGCCTAAGGGATTGGGAGAGTAACAGGACCATTGCCTTGTAGGATATGGATTAAATTTTTCATAAAATTCATATAATCAGAAAAAGCAAAAAAGATATTTTCTTGTTGGTAGGAAATAATGAAGGTGGAAATCTAGTAGAAGTTATGTGGCCCTGATTTTTCAAACTTTAAATAGTGAAAAGTTTTATCACATAGGAAGCATCTGTCTCTCTGTGTTCTTGTGTGAATCAGGTAGAGCCATGCAAGTTGTAAATTTTTGACATGATAATATAAGAACAGTGCTGAATTTTAGAATATTGCTAAATGGATCTCAAAAGTTTCGCTCTCAAATCTCCCAGTGCCCCAGAATCTAAGTTGATGTCATTGGCTGTCTTGTTTTCCTGCAAGTCCGTTGAATAAAGTTTTCCCTGGCCTCTTTGGAAAAATCAGAAATTAGCAGGGCAGTAATCAAGGTGGGGCAAAAAAAACGAAAAGCATTCATTTTTGTCTGGCTCTGATTTACATATTTGTGTCTTCCAGGCTTATTTCCATCTGGGTATCAATGAAAAATTAGGACTCTGCGGAAGGCCAGATAGACCTATTGGCTGCCTTGGTACATCAAAGGTGCTCATGAAATTTCCTTATAGAGCAGTCTTCAGATTGTAATACCACAGACTAGAATGATGTTTGACCTGTTGTGCATCCATTTGCACGTTTCATCATACTTGTGCTAATTATCTCAATTATTATTTTCTACAAGTAAATAATTAGTTTTGTATGCTATCATGAACTCTTCTAAAAATAAATACACATCTCACTGTTACTTCTAAGCATAGTAAGATATCTGATTGTAGTAGTATTTACTCAGATTTTTTCCATTACAGTAGAGGTGAACTACTTTATCAGTATACTGATTCAATTAAGAAACTAAAACTTCTTGATATTATATAGATTTTATAAGATTATTTGCTTATTCAGAATAAACATCAGTTTTAATTTTTAAGACTGTAGTATTGTACCTTTGCCTTTCGTCTGTTTCGTATATATGTGTGCATGGATATATGACTTTTTTTTACTATTGCTTACAGATTTATCGCATTCTAGGAAAGACTGTGGTTTGTTACCCTATCATCTTTGACCTTAGTGATTTCTACATGTCCCAAGATGTTTTGCTGCTGATAGATGACATAAAGGTAGCCTTTTAATTGAAGGGGATGATCTTGTTTCTTCTGATTCTGTCGTATGTTAAATGAAATGCTCCTGGACTTCTGCTACTGGATTAACACAGTATCAAATATGAAAGTTAAACAACATCTGCATAGTTTTTGGAAGTTAAACTACTTGCAGCCTTAGAATAATAGATGTATTCTGTTTTATATAAAGTTGTATGACTTTATTTGCTCTACCTTCTACAAATGGAATAAAAGGATTATATATATATTGTAAAAGCAGAGGGGGAACTGTTTTGGAAACCAGGTTCATATAACAGTAAATTTATCTCTTTTTGAACAAAATTGAGTTTGCAAAATGATTTTATTTATGAAGAATTTCAAATAAAACCTCACCTAACTCATAACACCCAGTCAGTTAAAATCTCCTTCATTCCCTTTTCCATTTGCAGAGTAGAGAAGCTTAGAGTCATGGCCTAGAGCATGAAGTCTGGAGCCAGATTTACTTGTTAAAATCTTGACTCCACTGTTTACCAGCTGTGTGATCTTGGGCAAATTAGTTAACTTCTCTGTGTTCCTGTTTTCTCATCTGTGTAACTGAATAGGACTGTCCTAAGGATTAGGAGTTAATATATGCAGAGCCCTCAGAATAGTGCCTGGTACATAGTGAAAAGTATGTGTTTGATGTGATAATGATGCTAATAGAAATTGAATCAAATAAAGAACTCTCCATGTTTCTGATGGTATATATAGATTCAGCCCAATCTCTTCTACCTACTGTAATATAAATTCTGGAGTGGGAATTAATCTTCTGAATGATAACCTTGGGTTGATTTTCCTTCCCTGAGACCACTCTTGAAGTGTATTTCTTTTTTTTTTTTTTTTGAACTGTATTTCTTAGGCCTCAAAAAAAAAAAAAAAAGCAAATAAGGCAACCTTAAGACATATGTGATCTGGTAATCTGATTATTTTTAAGAACAAAGGTTAAAGTCAAAATGATTTCTAGCTTAACCTGAGTGTTATTAGAACGTTTCTACCTCTAAGTAGTCTGTCTTATCCAGAGTTTGATTGTGAAATTATCTGGATATGTAAGAGTTTTGTTGGCTCTTTGCCACTACCGGTTAAGCATCCTGATCAACTTAGATACTGTGCCATTACATCCTACTTCATTCTTTGTTTTAACAGAATGCACTCCAGTTTATTAAGCAATACTGGAAAATGCATGGACGTCCACTTTTCCTTGTTCTCATCCGGGAAGACAATATAAGGTAGGTTGATGAAAGAAGTGAGGTGCATGCATCTCGCTGCCATTGTTACTGTGAACCCTTTGGAAGCAGGGCCTCCTTACACTTTTATATCCATCTCAGCATGTAACAGAGTGGTTTGCATATATAAAGGGCACTTAGTACTAGATTATTAATTTCTCATTCTGTTGTTAATATGCACATTTTATCTGTTTATATTTTTCAGAGGTAGCCGATTCAATCCCATATTAGATATGCTGGCAGCATTTAAGAAAGGAATGGTTGGAGGAGTCAAAGTTCATGTTGATCGTCTACAGGTAGTCTTCTGAATTTCAGTGTTTCTTTTTCCAGCACAATTAATCCATAGAATCAACTATTTTTCTTAATTATATTCTTTGTAAGGTTTTTGTCTGAATGTTTTATTCTCTGTCTACCTTCCTATTCCCGTTGTCACCACCCTGTTTATCTGATCCTTCCAATCTGATGCTTGAGCAATTGCACTGATTTCGCATCAGAATTTTAGACTTTAAAAGGTCATCTCTTACCTCACTTTTGCATCTGAGGAAGCTGGAGGCCAGAGTGGTGAAGTGACCTGTATAATCTCAGGTTCTTTGACTCCATGGTCCAGTGCTCTTTTCCCTACCCCACAGTGACATCCAACCTGGAGATAATGCTTGTTCCATTCAGATTTTACAGCTTTATTTTCACAGCTCCTAAATAACAGAATCCCTTTGTGGTTCCCTATTAGTCATAGCAGCCTCTCTGCCTACAATTATCTCCTGCTAAACATTCTTTCTGCTTCAGCCAATACAGCTTAATTACTGTGTTCTCAGCTTTTTGAGGTTCTGCCCCTTTCTGCTCACTCCATTTCCTCTGCCTGGAGTAGCCTCCTTTCTTTCAACATCACTGCGCTTTGAAGTCTTACCGAACATTAAAGGCGAGTTCTGCAGAATCACTCAGACCAGAGAGGATGCTTTTCTTTTTTAATATCCTTTTATGACCATTAACATAACTATCCAAATTGTAGTCCATTATGGGCTTAAATTTCTTATTTCCATTAAAAAGTTGTGATCATTTCATAGTCTTTTATGTGGTAGGTGCACAGTATTGAGTAAGAAAGAGGAAAGTTTATAAAGAGGGACCTATGTAAGTAACCTGGTAAATGGCATGTTTACATTCTCATTCACCATTGCTTGTGTTTTGTATACTCAATTGATTTTTATCTAAGTTTTTATCTTTTCCTCTTATTTTTTGTTTTGTCTTTTTGTATGTAATGCTTTCTGGGGCAATTTCCTTGATATTTAGCATGTAGCTCCTCTGCTGATGTTTGTGTTTTAGCTATCTTGTTTTTAATTTTCTCTTTTATAGTATGTTGTCCTTTTTTCCTGAATATTATATTTTGTCTTATCCTTCTAAGAATATTAACAGGATAGCTTTGGAAATCTTTCTTTTGTACATTATCTCTTTCAGGTTTCTTTTCTCTGTTTTCAGGGGGTCAGTCTTTCATGTTGGAGTCATTTGTCAGCTATCCCTTTATTTTTAAGAGTGAGAGAATAAAAAGTTTATTGGAAGCTGTGTATTTGGGAACAAGGATCATTGTCATGGTGAATTTACTTATAAGGTGGGCTAGTGGCAAGGACCAGTTTTGCTGGGGAAAACCCCAGGTGCCAATATCTGGGTGTTTTTTTCTTCTGGGTTTTTCAGGTTCCCAGAAAATAAACATCTAGGCTTCTGTTTGAAGGATGTACATTTTGCTTCTGTGTCCTGAGAGCAGGGTTGGGTTAAGGAGCCAGGGTGTTGCACTGTTCTGTATAGTATCAGAAACATCTCTCAGTTGTTGCTTTCTACCAATGCAGATTCAGAAGACAATGAAATGGTACATTATCAGATTGTATAGGATACTTACAACAGTACAGATTATTTTCACATAGGCAACACAAGTAGCTCAATCCTAACAGCATAGATGCTAGACCATGAGTTCGTGCAACACTGCACTTTGAAAGTCAGAGCAATGGATAACAGCTTCTCATCACTAAGCAGTGAAGCCTTTGTTTGTATCTACATCTTGGACATAAAGGACAGCTTTCCAATTTTTAATCAATTCATTTATGAGTCTTTCACTTAAACTATTATTTAATCTTTATATCTTCTGCTCTCTGCTGTGCACTAAACCATTGAGTACAGTCTTAACCAGAGAATAAGGCTCTTTTCACTTTGTAAAACCGAAACACTATACCCATTAAACCAGAACCAGCCTCGAACCAGCCTTTGTCTTCTCTTTAGTATAGGAAATGGAAATGGCACCTGTGTACTTCTCTGGGCCTTTATTTAAGGCTCTTTCAAATGTCTTCAGCCCATGGTCTATAGACTCTCTCATCACTGGGCCTCAGCATCACTTCCTAGCTTCATCACCCAGGACATGTCTTCATGCAGCTAATTCTCAGTCCTGCTTTCCACTCCAAGAGTACTGAGTACTTTCCAAATCTTTAATGTGATTTATTTTTTTCCCTGTTCATGCTATTACTCTATTCTAGAACTGCTTTTTTTCTTTTTTCCTTCTAAGTCATACACTTTAATTTTATAACTTAATCTCACCTCTTTAGTGAAGTCTCCAAGTCTGGAATTAATTTCTCCTTCCAGTGTGTTTCTGTGGCATTTTCCTTGAGCTTTGCTATAGCTCTTATTTTAGGTAGAACTAGTTTCTTGTGCCTGCTTCCCTGTGTGGATTGAAAACTCTTATTAGCCCAGGCTTTACTCATCTCTGCATTCCCAGAGTATTCTGCTCACTACTGTTCTCTCTGTAAGAAATACGTAAATATTGGTTCCTTGATTCAACAAATACTTACTGAGTGCCCTCTCTAGGCAGTTGAGATATAATGGTGAAAAAAAATATACAGAGTTCCTGATCTCATGAGACTTATTTTAGTAGGAGAGCAAAACCAAAGATAGGGCAAGATAGGGATTCAGAATAATGGGATGGAGAACAGTCTTTGGTGGTATGTTCAGTTGGAGAGGGCCTTGGGGGATATAATTGAATATCACTGACAGGATACCTTTTTGAATACTGTATTGCATTTGACACATATATTTGTCAATATTAATTTATTTAATTACCATCAGAACTAAAGTATTAATGCCTAGCAAAATAATTGCAATAGTTTTTATATAAAACTAGCCAAGATTTTATAATACCTACACATGGAGTATAACCTTTAAAAATTATGAATCACTGCATTGTACACCTATAACATATAATATTTTACAAATGTAATTCAATTTTAAAAATAATTTAGGAGCCTCTGCAACCAACTAAATTTTTTAAATCAAAAACTCTGTAGATTATTAATGAAATCTACAACTTATCTGTTAATTCAGAGTAGCATTTACTTTATGGGCTGAATTAATGTGTATTATGTGCATTTTGTTCATGCTATATCCTTAATACCTGGCATAGTGCTTGGCATATATGTGTTCAGTAAATATTTGTCTAACAAATTAGTTAACTGTAGAGCAAGATGTTTAGGGGTAAGTCTGCATCTTAGGAAATACCACTCTGTAGACTTCAGTTTTGCTTGGCACTGCCCTCTGCCCAGGCACAGACTCTCCTCTCAGACCCTAACTGTGGCTGGGCCACATAAAAATGTGCAAATTAGTTGCATATTGGCCTGTCTCATTCAGACTCTGCAAGGAGGCTTTAGTATGATTGGTAACATGTTCCTTCTGCTATTTGTAGTGGATATTTGTTGATCATCTACTTTATGAATTTTCACTAGAAGAGAAGGCAGCACAACTCTGGTGGTTAACCAACAAGAGTAACATTCCCTAAATCCTGTGGCTTCACATTTGAAATGAACAGGAGAAAATAGAGAAAGTAATATATGTAACACAGTTTTGATGAAAGAATTACCTTATTTTTAAAGTAACAATTTATGGCTTGTTTCCTTGTCAGTATATTTCTCACTTTTATCTGACAATTCATCAGATATTTAGAAGTGACACTTAGTGGTAAAAATCATTGTGGGTTATCATTCATTTATATATGAACCACTGACAAGCAACTATTTTGTTCAAGTTTGGCCTCATTTAGTTTGCTCAAGGGGTTCTCTGGTAGCTCAAACGGTAAAGAATCTGTCTACAATGCAGGGGGCCTGGGTTCGATCCCTGGGTCGGGAAGATCCCCTGGAGGAGGACATGGCAACCCACTCCAGTATTCTTGCCTGGAGAATCCCATGGACAGAGAAGCCTGGCGGGCTATAGTTCATGGGGTCGTAAAGAGTCGGACATGACTGAGCAACTAACACACACACAATGGGATATAAAATGACCAAATATTGCTTGCCAGAATACAGAGAAGCACTGGCCTAGATAATCAATAACTTCATGATCCTGAAAAATGGAGATTTGGCAGTATCTTATCATTGGATAGCCTTGAAATATATTATGGTAGCCAAATCTAAAGAGTAATTTCACATTATATTTTCTGAATACAGTTTTAATATTTCATGTTTTTTTAAGCATCAAATTTTTGTCTTTTAGCACTTTAATAAGTTCTGAGTTTTTAATTGAACTTATAAATAAGAGGATAGAAAGAAAAAACAGTTCATCTGATTCTGCTATTTATTATAACTCATGAACTTGTAGCTGGATGTTTATGTTCTGTTTCAAGGGGGGTTGTTGTATGTGAAAATCTGTCTGATTTTAAAGTATTGTATACTTACAGAATAGTATGTGCATAAATCATAACATTATTGCTTGATAAATTTAAGAGTTGTGAATCTTTTCTCAATTGCATTTCAGACACTAATATCTGGAGCTGTGGTTGAACAACTTGACTTCTTACGAATCAGTGAAATAGAAGAGTAAGTTCCTTTAGGTTATTTATTGTGTTTCTTGAGATTTCATTAGGAATGCAGGAAATATGAAACTTTTCCTTTTAAATTCTAGGCTTCCAGAATTTAAGAGTTTTGAGGAATTAGAAGTTCCCAAACATTCAAAAGTCAAACGACAAAGCAGCACCTCCAATGCTCCCGAACAGGAACAGAAGCCAGATGTTACCGTGACTGAATGGAGAAACAAACCCACCCATGAAATTCTTCAAAAACTGAATGTGAGGAAGATGCAATTCCCACATGACCCTGAGTGAGGTTGACAGAGCAGGAACTGCCAGGGGCAAACCATATTGCTTTATGTCCTCCCAGAGAAGGTAGCAACTAGCCTGGAAGTAGATGGCCTATCTATAACTGAGGCAGTAATGAGAAGTAGTTCTCATGATCTAATATTAGCATGAATGTCTTTAAGATGCTTAAAATGGGTTGTCTTGTGTATGAAAGTATTAAATAGCCCATTAAAGAAGCATAGTTGCTTTGGGGATCTCTAGGTTTCTCTTTCAGTGCCCTTTCTCTTCTTTTCCCAGTCTGGGCCTTCTCTCCTGTCTTAGTGTTTAGGTCATGTTTGCTTTGAGTCTCTCCAGTCACTGAAGAAAGCAATGCTTTAACTACATCCATATGAATATTAGGTTAGCAACCTAGTATTATCCCTTCCCTGAGGTTATTTGCATTTTGGAGGAGGACAGGTGAGGATGTAGAGTATAGTACCTATCAAAGGAAATATAATTTTGATGGTAGAGCTATTAGCACAGTGACATTTTATTGGACCATCCAAATTTGAGTAGGCTAAATATATAGCCTGCCAGATATCAGTTCTTGTGATTGATCGTTACTACCTATAAATCTATATAAGCATGAACATGATATAATAGGCATAAAACATAACACATATAATACGCAGCCTACACATGTCCCCTTCTTTCATCCTCCTCTCCACAATGGGTCGGTAACAACGTGGTCTCCCATTTATGAACAAGTAAAGTCAAAAAAGGAGCAGATAAATGACTTGGCCAAATCTTTCAGAGGGTGACAGCATCAGTGTCACCTGCCTTAGCTTATAGACAACATATTTTCTATTCATTACTTATCTTATTTCCTGGAAAATTTGATTTTTAAATTCTACTACCCCAGGAAGCCTGCTTGTCTACCCACTGTTTCCAAGGTAGCTAAAATAAATAGTTGTATAATGTCATCTTATGCCTGGTAATATATCAATGACATTTTATCTTTTCTCAATTGCATAGCAGAATATTTCCTCTTTGCATCATGAGGTTTCATGATTAGTTACTCCCTGTGGTAATTTTTGTACCCATTTCATTCCAGTTACTCATAGTGATTTATATTTTCAGGACTGTAGTTGTCTGGCTAGCCAAGCCATCCTACTGGGTATACTGCTCAAAAGAGAAGGCCCCAACTTCATCACAAAGGACGGTAAGAGTATCTAACTAAGAGAACATTTTAAATAAAAAGACTTCTCTATTTTTGAACATATATCAGAAATGCATAATGAACATGCACTAAACTGTTACAAGTTATTTTCTTCTCTAGTATACTTTCTTTTTTAATTTTTAAAAGTTAAAAGTTTTTTAAAAGGAAAATGTTCATTCGTACCCCTAGAATGGAATAGACTGTTTGGTGTATGAACTCCTGAATTGCTTTCATGCAGTAATGCTTGTTTGTTTGTCTGATTATCTTAATGGTGTTGGAGCCTGGATTCTGCCTGTAACTGTTAGCCTCTGATGACTCCATAGTTGTTTATTGACAGTTTCTATTTCCACTTTTATTTTCTGTATGTTTTTAAGAACAATACTGAATCATTATAGCCATAAGAATTAGCTCCTTCATGGTCTGCAGCAGCCATTTGGAATGGAACATGGCATTTAATAGAACGCACTGTCAAGATTGTTTACGAAAATAAGTCATTTTTAATTGTGTTTGTGTCCACTGTGCATTAAGGCTGAAACCCAGTTATCCCTGAAATCTACAACTAAGGAATCTTTGAATTCTACATCATGGTCTACTTCTGGCATTTTATAATACAGAATAATGTAGGATACATTTCAAGTATTTAATATCTTAACTACCCAAAATTTTTGGCTCATCTGAAAGTCCTCTGTCCAGTGAGGCATATTGATTTGGTTAGAATTAGAAATTGAGTTGATATTCTAAACAGCAATGTAATTAATAAGATTTATAGTTCTGGTAGTGAACTGAACATAATTGTTTATTCAGATAAAGAAACTAAGGTCTACTTAGTTTTTACATTAGTGTAGCTAAGAGACAACTTTCTTGAGTATTATACAGTCTTAATTTTTTAATTTAATAAAGACAGAAGAAGAACTCTAAGCAGATTTCAAACAGAATCTTTCCTGTTCCTAATTAATCTTGAAACTCAAAGTGTGAAAAGGATCCCAGTTATATTGAGGACATTTATCAGAATTTATACTTTAAAACAATGGGATCATTAAAAAGCAAACATTTCATTAGGAACTTAGAATTCAGAATGGTTATTTTAGTAGTAGGCTTCCCAGGTGACAGTCATGGTAAAAGAACCCGCTTGCCAATGCAGGAGACATAAGAGATGCCAGTTCAATTCTTGGGCCGGGAAGATCCCCTAGAGGAGGGCATGGCCACCTACTCCTGTATTCTTGCCTGCAGAATCCCATGGACAGAGGAGCCTGCTGGGCTACAGTCTATAGGGTTGCAAAGAGTCGGACATGACTGAAGGGTAAACTTAGCATGTACACGTGTATTTTAGTAGTGCTTTAAAATAAAACAATTTATATAAAATAGTTTATAATGAAAATGTCAAGAGAATTATTTTTCAAACCATTTTTTAAGCTTGGTAATAATATTCATCTGTTACTTAGATATTTAAAAGACTTTACATGTTTTAAATCTGTGAAACTTTATATATTAAAAATCATAAGCATCTGCAGAATCTGAATATAATTTTATCCCACTTGCTATAAAGCTGTAAAAATAAGTTCAGGGTAAAAAGATAAAGATTCTGTTCTTTACCCTTGTTTGGTTTCTGATCATATACAGAATCATCACATTTTTTTGAACAAATAAATGAAGAGTTATATATATTCAGAGTCTACAGTATTTTGTTCAATTTGCCATCTTCTGTTTTTTTATTTTCTGTAGTAAATTAAAATAATATTTTTATTTGTTAAACATATTGATTGTATATTAAGAAAACAATAAATTTCAAGAAATAAAGTATTTATCAAAATCATATACTCAAACTATGTTGTAACAAGGGCTGGGGACATTCACACTATATATTTGGGTTACATATTTAATTATTTCAGGTTTTTTAAGGAGAATAAATGTTATGCATTTAATTAAAGCTTTTTTCAACAAAGACTCTATTATCCGATGTCTAGGTACTGTTTCTGATCACATTGAGAGAGTCTATAGAAGAGCTGGCAGCAAAAAACTTTGGTTCGTATTAGCGTCCTTGTCATTATGTTTTTTTACTTGTGTTATATTCAGTATCCTAAAGATAATGGACCAGTGTTAAAGGTGGCTAGTCATTCTAATTTTCCCTTTTAAGTTCCAAGGTTGCAGCACTGTGAATGCCTACTTTCTAAGGATCTGCCTACATTGCATTTTATCTTGGCTCTCCCAAGATATTAAAAGCATGTCTGGGAGTAAAGACATCTGTAGGAATAGAACCTGGAAAGGATGCACTGGCATGATGTTCTAATGACTTTTTCCTATCCTGCACCTCCTCTGTCCCAGCAAGGTGCTTTAGGTTCTAATTTGTATTTTGAAAACTCGTTCTGTTATAGAGGGTCATGAAGAGACCAGTGTTTCGTTTAAACACAAGCAAAGTATAATATACTTAGAAGATAGTTCTTTCATGGCTTAAGTTTAATGAATCCTAATGATTGTAGTTACTGCATAAAAAGTAACTGATATGTTCTGCAGAGGTAGTCTCTTCCCAGAGACTGAGGAAAACTTAGGTAAGTTGAGCTAAGATGGTTTACATTCACAGTGGGGTAGGTATGCCTAAATGCATGCCCTCTGCATTTTTGAAGCAATTCTAACAGTTTTACTAGCAGAATCTAACATTTTGGAAATTAATAGTATATAAATATACATATATGTATATTTTAATAACCCATTATTATCTAATTTTGTAAAAAGAAATCTCAAAGTGTCATGTAATAAGAAACTCCCTTAACTTCAATGAACCTCAGTTTTCTAATCTGTAAAATAAAAGGATTAGACAAAACATCTCTTAGCAGTATTTCAACTCTAATTTATAGTAAATATACTATTCCAGTCAAGAAGAAATTATGTAATAACCCTGTGGTTAAATCTCAGATTTTTGCTGTAAATTCTCAGCACAGTAAGGCATGCAAACAAATAGATGTTGCTTTTTAGTCAGTAAATTTCAAATCTGGTCTATAATCTTCGGTTAAGCAAACCTACTTTTACTTTATGTTTAATACTTGTATTTTAGATAAATCATTAGCAAACATTTAGAGTCCTGACTGTTATGTTTAAAAGAACAAACTCCTGGAAGTTTTATTTACTGTATTTTCCCTTTTATGGCTTTCCACTGACACACCCAGGTTGGCGGTACGCTACGGGGCTGCATTTACGCAGAAATTTTCTTCCTCTATAGCCCCACACATTACTACTTTTCTGGTACATGGGAAACAGGTAACATGCACAAATTGTCGAAACTCCAGCTGCTTGAAACGTGTGGGCTTATTTGCGTTCTCAGGGTTAAATATGTCTTTTGGTCTGATAGTGTGTGGGTGAAAGCTTCTCTAAAAGTAGGAAGTGTTTGTTTCACTAACTTTATCAGATATGACTGAATTTTCTACTAGTTCATCTATGTTGAGATTAAGCAACGTGTTTTTTATAGGTCAACTTCCATGGATATCCTGAAATACAAGGAAACACCTTTAAACCTACATTTTTATTTTATTTTCTCCATCTGAAAGTTCCACATGGATTTTTACTTTTGATGGGGGGAAATGTTTTATGTATTGCATGTGCTGTGCTTAAAAATCTGTTCTCCTTACAGTCTAAGACGTTTTCAGAAATGTTAAAATAGTAGTGTGAATTAACTTCCTTCAACATTCTGGCAAGGAAAAAAAAAAAAAAAAAACCGCTGGTATCTCATTGTATCACTTCCTAAAATTGAGTACTAAGTGAATTCCCTAATCCAGGGATTTGGTTACTAGGCACCAAAGGAAACTTGATTTACAGCGGTTATAGGAATAGTGTCATGTACCCGTGACAGTCTTAATAATAAATTTTTTAATACAAAATCAGAATAATCAATTCCTCCTCCTATACCACTCCCTGACAAAGGGATAGTTAGGCTTCCTTTTCTTTCTTTTTAAGTTGTTAATGGCAGGAATAATGCTGGTGGCAGAGGTGAGGGTGAAGCTCTCCCTCCCTAATTCTGGATAGTCCTACAGTCTGGAAGATTTCAGCTGTTAGGTCCAGTGTCTTGGGGTCAGCGTTTCATCCATATTATTAAGTGAGGACCTAATTGTACAGATTTTTTAATTCCCCCCATTCAGAGCCCCATTCATTCATCATTTAGATTTGTCAACCTCTGGCGTGCTCTCTTCTTTGCCCCCAGGTCGGTGGTGCGCCATGCAGCAAGTCTTTTAAGTAAACTAGTGGACAGCCTGGCCCCATCCATTACTAATGTTTTAGTGCAGGGCAAACAGGTAAGTAGCTGATTTTCAGACTCTCGGTCACAGTCACAAAGATTTCTGGGTAGGACCCTGGCTTTTAAATCTGGCAAGTCTCAGCATCGCAGGCCTCTCACAACCACATTTACAGGGCTCAGGCATTTCCACAGAAGGCTCCTTCCCCAAGCAAAATCTAGTCTTAAAGAAGCACAGATATAGGATATCTGTGCTGCACCTTAGAGATTTAATTTTAAGCTCCTGTGTTAACTCGAGATCAGTGAAAATACTGACAAAGAAAATGGTATGACGCCTACTAAAGCAGTGCAGACAGGCTTGGGATAGGTGGGGCAATGACAGGGAGTAGTAAAGGGCACATTCTCCTTTTACTTCACCAGGACTCTTCTCCCCATTAGAAATGCACTGGCTCCCCACATTCTTAACCCTCTGGGCCCCCTCTCCTTCCAGGCTCTCCCCTCCCACCAGGGCCAACTCTTGTCAGCTCTTGCTCACAGAAAACCATTAGCACTCCCTTTCTCCTCTGGGTTCTCAAAATAGGCCTGTTACACTTTTCACAATCTGCCCTGGATCCCAGTTCATTTGAATGTGTGTCTCTCACAGGGTAGACCATGAAGCCCTGGAAGTCAGGGCCTATGTCTTGTCCAGCACCGTCCCTTTGTGCCCACCATGGCCTTGTAGAGGCACTTGGTGAATGTGGATTGAATTGAGCCTGTGCATGTGGGTATGTGGAGTGGGATATGGCTGCTCATTTTTTGTTTTTCTGTAAGCTCTGATTACTTGGCTGAATCATCATTTGATTGGAATGAAAAGCTGTATGCTTTCTATCTCTTCTTTGGGAATATGTGTGCTTTATCATGTCTTCCTGACAATTAACCTAGGGATGTAATAAGCTTTAATAATGCAAAAAACTTTAACCCTCTTTGATGGAATCAACCCATTGTTCATATCTCAGGGCTCTTAGTTCATTAAAATTGAAATTATTTCATCTTGACATCAAAGTTTTAAATGTTGAAAGAATAAATGATCCTATTCTGTAATATTTAATAGCTAAAAATTATTGTACTAAAAAAATTCCTGAGAAAAAATTTAAATCTCTTTATAGATGTTATTTTCTGTTTTTTCCAAATTACTAAAAGAATTTTCATCCTTCTTTATCAGCTATATAGACCAAGGCACAGGTAGTAACTTATTGGATGCCTTTTCTCATTGCAATCCTCAGATCCAGCCTCAGAGTTCTGTATTTTTGCCTTGGACTGAGCCACCTCTTAAAGAAACTAAACAGGCTTTGGGAAGCTGTTTTTTTCCTTGGATTTTAGGCCCCTGTAGTATATTTGAAAATATAGTTAATTCTGTGACATATGAATGAATGAGAAGGTTTTGGAGATCTCTGAGGTCACTGGCATCTGGCAGTTGAAGAGGGGTTAGGTGGTTATGGTTGGTCATGTCCATTCTGTGCAGTATCTAGAGGGCGATTGCTGCCTATGATCCTGAGACTTTATTCCCCAGATCAAAAGCCTAGCGCCTTGGAACCTATCCTGAGGCTGTGACTGGACTATTGTCCACCAGACCTGCACATCTCCCAGGGAAATAGTCAGTTACAGAGTTGGGTACCTGGAAGGCTGACAGCCCTGTTTCAAGTGTATGGAGTCTATTCACTGACTGCATCTTACCCTTTTAAAAGAGGAAATGAAAATGGAGCATTCCAAGTTTGCATTTGCTCATTTATGAAATGCCACCCTGAGAACTGAAGTAATCCTGCTTCTACACTTCTACTTCTGCACTTTCAGATGACCTCAAGCTCTCTGGAATGAAATAGTCATCATTGCTTCCAGAGGCAGTGATGTACTTAGCTTCTGTTTGTTTTTTTTCTTTACAAGCTGACATTTTAATAAAAGTAATCACACTTGGACTAACTGGTTGGTACCACTTGTGTTGCAAACTAGCAATTCTCAGTTTTTAGTCCATCACAAAATTTGGGCAGAAGACCTCTATTCTGCTTTCTCCTCTCATGTCAGAAAACACAAGGACTCTTTGATATCCTCTTCTTCTTCCTGCGTCTTATAATTGTGCCCTGTACAAGGAAGAGAGAGGAAATGAGGAAGGAGGGGATGCAGACTCTTCTGCATGCAGACTCTTCTGGGTGGCAGAGTACTAAGACAAGAGGAGAGGGGGAGCAGAGTATTTATTCCTCTTGCCCAGCCTCAGCAGCACTTTTAGCTTTGAATTTTCTTTGCCATTTCCTCTGTGCTTTCCCATTTCACTGGCTTGTGGGCAGCCTTATTTATTCCCCTCCACAGGCCAGAGATACATCCAAAAGTATTTCAGCACTCACTGGGTACCTGACTATGTGCCAGGAAAGGTGGGTCTTCACTACAACTATGTCCTTGTACCTACCTTTGAAAAAGTTACAGTATTGTTAAAGAGCAAAAACTTCCACATGAGAAACTGTAAAAGAAGTGAAGAACATACTCTCAAATACTAAATTGTATAGACTTTGCACTAAAGTAAAACTGTTCTCTCTGAGGAGTTTCTGGTCCTAAAGTCATTCAGAATAATTTTATCATAATAGTTATTTATATTCCTTCCCTGCTTTTATCCACTCACCTTCATTCCCGTAGCTGGGACCCTAACCTGCCCTTGTATTTTAGACGAGACTGAACCATCATGAACTCCAATGGGAGTCATGCTTTGAAGGCCATTTTAATAAATAGCAGGAGCAGTTATTCTACCTAATTCCCTAGCTTGCATAGAGTAATTTCAGCCTGCCAGTCATCCTGAGCCTTGAATTTTTTTTTTTTTAATCTATTAGTAGCTAGGAAATTTTTACAATAAAATTCTGCCACCTGTAGGTAACTCTGGGTGCCTTTGGGCATGAAGAAGAAGTTATCTCTAATCCTTTGTCTCCGGGAGTGATTAAGAACATCATCTATTACAAGTGTAATACCCATGATGAGAGGGAGGCAGTAATTCAGCAAGAACTGGTCATCCATATTGGCTGGATCATCTCCAATAACCCAGAATTATTCAGTGGCATGCTGAAAATACGAATTGGGTGAGTAAATACTTTCCATTTGCACAAAGAGAATTGTTCAGGTTGTCCTCAGTCTATCTGAGTGAAGTGCTGCCTCAGATCTGGTGGGTATTTAGGAAAGTGTTTCTTCCCCTAAGTCGTAGAGAAAACATCTGGTGATATGAAGAAATAAATACTAGTGGCCTGAAACAAGTCCATTGTTTATTTGACTCCCACATGAGAAGTAGTGAAGTAACTCTGTTCTCTGATAAAATCAAACACAAGGAAGTTTAAACAGTTGTATCATGTTAAAAAACAAAAAATAAAACTCCCCACTATGCACAATACTTGTAAAAATTCCTATAAAGTGAATAAGCCTTAAGAGTAAAATGATTTTTTAGTAAAGCTAGATGTCAAAAAGACAGACTTAGATAAAAATTTGGTCCTTTTAAGAATATTCTTCTGCATCTGTTTCCCACCAAAATCTGAATTTTAGTCCTTAAAATCATAAGTGTTCTCTTCGGACAAGTTGAAAGTAAGGCTCTGGTAATCTTGAATGTTCTTCATCAAGCATTGTGTGAGGCAGCACAGTAAGGTATGTGACCAGGCTCTGGCATCTGGCAGAACTGAGTGCAAGTCCTGACCTGTGCTCATCATCTCAGTACTCTGGGGTCAGTTGGCTGAACCTCCCTCCAACTTTCACTGTTTTATGTGAGATCAAACAAGGTAATATGTTTAAAACACCTACCACAACTGCATATAAGTGCTTCTTTTCATTTCTTAAAACATATTTTTGTACAAATATCACATAAATATGTTCTAATTGTAAAAAATCAAGTGTGTGAGCATATAGAGTAACCTAGTATATGGCCAATTTGGAGGTTGTTCCTCAAATATTTGAATATGTATCCTAGCCACAGCAATCAGACAAGAAAAAGAAATAAAAGGTATCCAAATTGGAAGAAAAGAGGTAAAATTGTCACTCTATGCAGACATGTTACTATATATAGAAAACCCTAACTCAAAGGGCTTCCCTTGTGGCTCAGATGGTAAAGAATCCACTTGCAATGTGGAAAACCCAGGTTCAATCCCAGGGTCAACAAAATCTCCTGGAGAAGGGAATGGCTACCCACTCCGATATTCTTGACTGGAGAATTTCATGGACAGAGGAGCCTGTGAGCTACGATCCTTGGGGTCACAAAGAGTCAGACACGACTGAGTCACTAACATGTACACAAGGACTCCACAAAAATTACTAGGTCTAATAAATGAATTCAGCCAAGTAGCAGGATACAAGATTAACATTTAGGAATCGATTGCATTCATTTATACTAACAATGAAATATCAGCAAAAATAAAAAAAAAAAGAAAGCAACCTTTTAAAATTGCACCTCCCCAAAAAGTAAATAAATAAAATACCTAGGAATAAACCTGACCAAGGAGATGAAAGTTTTATACACTGAGAACTACAAAACATTAATAAAGGTGATAAAAGAGGACTCAAAGAAATGGAAGGATATCCCATGCTCTTGGGTTAGAAGAACTAATATTGTTAAAATGGCAATACTGCCCAAAGCAATCTACAGATTTAATGCTATTCCTTATCTAATTATCCATGACATTTTTCATAGAACTAGAACAAATGATACAAAAATTTATATGGAACTATAAAAAAATGCAGAATTTCTAGAGCGATCCTTAGGGATAAAAAACACATACCTCCTTCAGACTTCAGACAATACTACAAAGCTACAACAATCAAAACAATATCATATTAATACAAAAACAGGCAAGCCGATCAATGGAATAGAGAACCCAGAAATAAACCCATACACCTACAGTCAATTCATCTTCAAAAAAGAGGCAAGAATATAAATAGGGAAAAGACAGTCGCTTCAGCAAGTCGTGCTGGGAAAGTTGGACACCTGTGTGTAAATCAGTGAAGTTAGAACACACCCTCACACCATGCACAAAAGTAAATTCAAAGTGGCTTAAAGAGTTAAACATGACATGGCACCACAAAACTCCTAGAAGAGAACATAGGGAAAAACATTCTCTGACATAAATTGTACCAATGTTTTCTAAAGTCAATCTCCCAAGACAATAGAAATAAAAACAAAAATAAATGGGACCTAATCAAACTTCCTTTGTACAACAAAAGAAGCCATTAAAGAAAAAAAAAGACAGCCTATGTAACGGGAGAAAATATTTGCAAATGATGTGACAAACTAGGGCTTAATCTCCAAAATGTACAAACAGTTCATACAATAAAAAAACCTAATCGAAAAATAAAAAGACCATAATAGACATTTCTCCAAAGAAGACATACAGATGACCAGTGGGCGCATGAAAAGATGCTCAACATCACAAATCATTAGAGAAATCAAAGCAACAATGAGGTACCACCTCACATTGGTCAGAATGGCCATCATTAAAAAGTCTTACAAATGACAAATGGTGGAGAGGGGGTGGGGAAAAGGAACCTTCCTACACTGTTGGTGGGAATGTAAGTTGGTATAGCCACTATGGATAGCAGTTTAGAGGTTCCTGTGAAAATTGAAAATAGAATTATTAATACCATATGGTCTAGCAATCCCACCCCTGGGCATATACCCAGACAAAGGTATAATTCAAAAAGATACATGCACTTCTATGTTCATAGGCTCTTTGAAAAGAACAATAGTGAGTCTCTGTCAGGCACAAATACATGTGATTGTGTGTGAGTGTGAATAAGTGGGAATACAGGGTGCTAATTTTGTGATTAAATCAATATCTTTACTATTTCTGTCCTACTTGACCTTCAATTGCTAACAAATTATAAGATGTTCTCCTGATTATGAATTTGTCAATTTCCCCTTGCATTTTTATCAGTTTTGCTTTCTATATTTTAATGCTTTGTTTTTGTTCATGTTACCTTGTAGTTTTAATGATACAATTTTGCTTGTGTCATTTATTTTCTAATTGAATTATTTTTTTAAAGTTATTTTTAATTTCAAACATCTACAAAAGCATAGAAAATGGTGTAATAAAGCCCATACTATTACTGAGCTTCAATAATATCATCATATAGCCGATTTTATTTCACTCATACCTCCCTAGTATTCATCTCATCCATAGTCTCCTTTGATTCCATCATATTATTTAATCTGTAAATACTTCAGTATGTATCTCTAAGACATAGAGACTTTTAAAAAGCATAACCATGATCCCATTACAATGTATAAAATATGACAAATGAATTCCTTTTGTTTAATGTTCCTACCATTACTTTTTAATATTACTGTTTTCTTTTTCATTGTTATTAACTTGGTATAGCTTTCCATTTGTTTACCTTCAGTGTTCTTTTTTCATTTTGATTAGGTATGTCTTTTATACTTAACATCTATGCTCTATTTGCTTTTAATCTAATCAGAGATTATCTTGTAATAGAAATATATATGTCATATTTTTGCCATTTCATTTCTATTTTGACTTATTCCTGCCATTTTATTTTGTTTTCTAGTTACCATGCTTTTTTGTTCTTACTTTTTTTCTTTCTCCTTTATTGCTAGATTGATACCCTTTCATTTCTTAGTTTTAATTTTGGATGTGAGTTTGAAGCACTTTATGTAAAATGATCACCCATTTTTTTCCTTCAAAAAATTTCATTAAAAACTAGTTGCTTTTTGGGAATTATCTGCAAGCCTCTTTGATCAATAATTCTCATTTTTGAAATTTAGACATACTTAAGAGCAGTCTTCATTTCAGCCTTGTTTGAAATAGTCAAACACTGAGAATAACACTGAGATATCCATAAGTAAGAAATAGTTCAAATAAGTTGTTAGCCATATAATAAAATGTTTTGCCACCATTACAAGTAACAAGATAAGGTTAATACACTGGCATTTATAAATTTTTGTTACTGTTCAATCACTAAGTCGTGTCTGACTCTTTGTGATCCCGTGCCTGGACTGCAGCATGCCAGACTTCCCTGTCCTCTATCTTCCAGAGTTTGCTCAAGTTCATGTTCATTTGAGTCAGTGATGCCAAGTAACCATCTTATCCTCTGACACCCCCTTCTTTTGCCTTCAGTATTTCCCAACAGCAGGGTCTTTTCAAATGAGTTGGCTCTTCACATCTGGTAGCCAAAGTATTGAAGCTTCAGCATCAGTCCTTCCAGTGAATATTCATGGTTGATTTATTTTAGGATTGACTTGTTTGATCTCCTTGCAGTCCAAGGGACTCTCAAGAGTCTTCTCCAGCACCTACAATTCAAAAGCATCAATTCTTCAGTTCTCAGCCTTCTTTATGGTCCAGCTCTCACATCCATACATGACTACTGGATAAACCGTAGCTCGGACTATATGGACCTTTGTTGGCAAAGTGATGTCTTTTGATTTTTAACACACTGTCTAGGTTTCTCATAGCTTTCCTTCCAAGAAACAAGCATCTTCTAATTTCATGGCTGTAGTCATCATCCACAGTGATCTTGGAACCCAAAAAAAAAATCTGTTACTGCCTCTACTTTTTCCCCTTCTGTTTGCCATGAAGTGATGGCATTTATAAGTATCCAAGATAAATTAAGTGAAAAAAGTTGCTAATTTTTTCCATTTTTTATCAAATTATTGTGTATATATATGTGTGTGTATGTGTGTATGTCTATATGGAAAAATATACATAAAATCACTGTCAGTTACTCTCTGTGAGAGATTTCTACTTTGTAAGTTGTGTTCAGTTTTATTTAAATTATTTTAGTTGAGGTTATTAGTTTTCAAACTATTTGCCTAATTTCAGTTAGAGTATATTTCAGATGAGCTTCCTATTCTTTATCTCCTTTTTATTTCGATTGAGAATTGAACTCATTGAACTCATTCTGCATAGAATTTGACCTGCCTTTTTACCCCTTAAAATAGTTCCTTTCAAATATTATTAATAGGATGTATTCCAAATCAGTTATAAGAACTGTGAATTATATCCTGATTGTTCAGTCTCTATTAGCTCTAAAATTTTCCACTTCAACTTTTGACTACATGGGGGGTTGCAGAAATGGGTCTTCTTGTGAGTTGTCTCTAGTTGAAATGTGATTCTTCATATCCATACAATCATTAAAAGTACTCTGTTATCACAGATTAAGGCATTTCTCTGAGGCTGATTTAGGAGTATAGGTTATAACTCTTCCAAAACACATTCTTTGTAATAAGTGTTCTATTCAGGAGACTCTTAAAGCAGTAGTCATCCTTGCTGTGACTTAAGCAAAGGTTTCGAGTGAAAGTAACTGTTCCCCAGTATCTTACAATGCTGTTTTTTTCAGCCTCTAGTAGTGTTCCCTTTACTGTGTATTCAGCATTTTAGGCTGATTCATGTTCTCTCAAAAATCCAACATAATTTTCTTTCTTGAATTCAAATCTGACCTTCATTCTCTGCATGGAAATGAAGTATGTTTCCATTCAGTCAGTCAGTCGCTCAGTCATGTCCAACTCTTTGCGACCCCATGAATTGCAGCACACCAGGCCTCCCTGTCCATCACCATCTCCCAGAGTTCACTCACTCAAGTCCATCAAGTCAGTGATGCCATCCAGCCATCTCATCCTCTGTCGTCCCCTTCTCCTTCCTGCCCCCAATCCCTCCCAGCATCAGTCTTTTCCAATGAGTCAACTCTTTGCATGAGGTGGCCAAAGTACTGGAGTTTCAGCTTTAGCATCAATCCTTCCAAAGAACTCCCAGGGCTGATCTCCTTTAGAATGGACTGGTTGGATCTCCTTGCAGTCCAAGGGACTCTCAAGAGTCTTCTCCAACACCACAGTTCAAAAGCATCAATTCTTTGGCACTCAGCTTTCTTCAGAGTCCAACTCTCGCATCCATACATGACCACTGGAAAAACCATAGCCTTGACTAGATGGACCTTTGTTGGCAAAGTAATGTCTCTGCTTTTCAATATGCTATCTAGGTTGGTCATAACTTTCCTTCCAAGGAGTAAGCATCTTTTAATTTCATGGCTGCAGTCACCATCTGCAATGATTTTGGAGCCCAAAAAATAAAGTCTGACACTGTTTCCACTGTTTCCCCATCTATTTCCTATGTAGTGGTGGGACCAGATACCATGATCTTCGTTTTCTGAATGTTGAGCTTTAAGCCAACCTTTTCACTCTCCTCTTTCACTTTCATCAAGAGGCTCTTTAATTCCTCTTCACTTTCTGCAGTTTCTTCTAAAAATAGTTTTCTTCCTATTTTTGTATCTTCTGTTCTATATGTTCAATGTCTTCTGTGAGAAATATTCTTTTTTCCTTAAACTTTCTCCCAAAATAAAAATGTCAGAACAAAGCATGTGACTTAGTATCTCATGATAGAAAAAAGCTTCATGAAGAAATTTGGTAGACAGCTTTATTCACTGTCCTGAAACTCGTCCTGGGATCAGTTGTGGCATTATATTTCCATTGTGGGTATTAAGAGTATTCCTTTGTGGGGATTAAGTATTTTGGGTTCCTGCCCAAAATACTGTGTGTGTTTCCCCCATGTGGTGGACTCACAGGGTCAGCTCTAAAAACTGGGAGATTGTCAGTTTGGGGTAAGTCTAATTTTTTTTTTTAATAAGGAGTAATTTATTTTCAAATCAGTAAGTGAAAGAACTGGGACTTACACCCATACTGCCTGACTTCAAAGTTCTTGTTCTTCATTCTTAAGTATTGTGCATGTTTTCACTTGCATATACTATTGCTCTTGGAAACAGGCCTTACTGTGTTGTTGGGTTTTTTTTCTAAAACCTCGACCATATAGTCCCTTCTACTTGATTTCAACCTATGACCTGTTTTATATTCAAGTATTCATGATGGTTTTTGTCATTAGTCAGCCTAGGATCAGTACTGTTCAGCATTGTACACTACAAGGGACACTAAGGCGGCCAAACAGTTCCAAGTTAACAACCATAAAAAATAAGATTTTGCCTCCTTTATTCATGAGACCAAGAAAATGGGGATGATTTGAAACTGATTCTAAGTTATCTCCTTGTGCAGTGCAAGAGATATATTAAGATGCTATAAAAATTCAACAAAGTAACTTGCCCTTGGTTGCAAGACCAAAAACCAGAATTTGAACCTAGGGTGGATGACTCCAGAGTTCATGCTTCCCTATCCCTCTTCCAGCTCTCATGTCTATAAACTAGGGAGGCTGTCCCTGCTTTGGCTTCCTCATTAGATTATGGGGGTTCTAGGCAAGGAATGTGAAGGTCTTTTGTAAAAGATAAAACTTAGACAGTATTGGTCTGACATTTGGTAATCTGAGATCCTCTTGTGGCATTTGGAGAACAAGTATCTTTGGGGATTTCTTTTTGCATGCCACAAATCCCAAGGAGGAGGATCCCATGCCACACCCACACCCACCAACAAACACACATACTCATCTTCCAGTTCTAGGTTTTCAAAGACCTGCTCCCACAAGAAACATCCACCCTAGAAGTATCCCTTTCCACCATAGTTGATCTCATTCAAGGCCCAATGGAATGATCCCCAAGCATTTCATATAGAAACCATGATGCAGAATTCCTTTTGGATTCTTGACTGCCATCTGAGATGGTCTTGCCCCTCCATCACCTGGTAGGACTTCATGAAACACATGGTAGACACTCACAAATCCTCCTGTGCCTACCCACATTGCTCCACCATATTAATGGAAAGGTTTTGGAACCCTGTCTCTACTCAAGGGATATCTTAACAACCTCAGAGAATTGCAGTTATCCTGTCTGTGGAGCTTGTGATAGTGCCTCTCTAAAAAGAAATAAAAGATATTTTTGTATCTTTTTAGTATATTTTTATTGCTCTTTATTCTTTTTTTTTAATTTTATTTTATTTTTTAAACTTTACATAATTGTATTAGTTTTGCCAAATATCAAAATGAATCCGCCACAGGTATACATGTGTTCCCCATCCTGAACCCTCCTCCCTCCTCCCTCCCCATTCCATCCCTCTGGGTCGTCCCAGTGCACCAGCCCCAAGCATCCAGCATCGTGCATCGAACCTGGACTGGCAACTCGTTTCATACATGATATTTTACATGTTTCAATGCCATTCTCCCAAATCTTCCCACCCTCTCCCTCTCTCTCAGAGTCCATAAGACTGTTCTAAACATCAGTGTCTCTTTTGCTGTCTCGTACACAGGGTTATTGTTACCATCTTTCTAAATTCCATATATATGCGTTAGTATACTGTATTGGTGTTTTTCTTTCTGGCTTACTTCACTCTGTAGAATAGGCTCCAGTTTCATCCACCTCATTAGAACTGATTCAAATGTATTCTTTTTAATGGCTGAGTAATACTCCATTGTGTATATGTACCACAGCTTTCTTATCCATTCATCTGCTGATGGACATCTAGGTTGCTTCCATGTCCTGGCTATTATAAACAGTGCTGTGATGAACATTGGGGTACACGTGTCTCTTTCCCTTCTGGTTTCCTCAGTGTGTATGCCCAGCAGTGGGATTGCTGGGTCATAAGGCAGGTCTATTTCCAGTTTTTTAAGGAATCTCCACACTGTTCTCCATAGTGGCTGTACTAGTTTGCATTCCCACCAACAGTGTAAGAGGGTTCCCTTTTCTCCACACCCTCTCCAGCATTTATTACTTGTAGACTTTTGGATCACAGCCATTCTGACTGGTGTGAAATGGTACCTCATAGTGGTTTTAATTTGCATTTCTCTGATAATGAGTGATGTTGAGCATCTTTTCATGTGTTTGTTAGCCATCTGTATGTCTTCTTTGGAGAAATGTCTGTTTAGTTCTTTGGCCCATTTTTTGATTGGGTCATTTATTTTTCTGGAGTTGAGCTGTAGGAGTTGCTTGTATATTCTCGAGATTAGTTGTTTGTCAGTTGCTTCATTTGCTATTATCTTCTCCCATTCTGAAGGCTGTCTTTTCACCTTGCTAATACTTTCCTTTGATGTGCAGAAGCTTTTAAGGTTAATTAGGTCCCATTTGTTTATTTTTGCTTTTATTTCCAATATTCTGGGAGGTGGGTCATAGAGGATCCTGCTGTGATGTATGTCAGAGAGTGTTTTGCCTATGTTCTCCTCTAGGAGTTTTATAGTTTCTGGTCTTATGTTTATATCTTTAATCCATTTTGAGTTTATTTTTGTGTATGGTGTTAGAAAGTGTTCTAGTTTCATTCTTTTACAAGTGGCTGACCAGTTTTCCCAGCACCACTTGTTAAAGAGATTGTCTTTAATCCATTGTATATTCTTGCCTCCTTTGTCAAAGATAAGGTGTCCATATGTGCGTGGATTTATCTCTGGGCTTTCTATTTTGTTCCATTGATCTATATTTCTGTCTTTGTGCCAGTACCATACTGTCTTGATAACTGTGGCTTTGTAGTAGAGCCTGAAGTCAGGTAGGTTGATTCCTCCAGTTCCATTCTTCTTTCTCAAGATCACTTTGGCTATTCGAGGTTTTTTGTATTTCCATACAAATTGTGAAATTATTTGTTCTAGCTCTGTGAAGAATACTGTTGGTAGCTTGATAGGGATTGCATTGAATCTATAGATTGCTTTGGGTAGTATACTCATTTTCACTATATTGATTCTTCCAATCCATGAACATGGTATATTTCTCCATCTGTTAGTGTCCTCTTTGATTTCTTTCACCAGTGTTTTATAGTTTTCTATATATAGGTCTTTAGTTTCTTTAGGTAGATATATTCCTAAGTATTTTATTCTTTCCGTTGCAATGGTGAATGGAATTGTTTCCTTAATTTCTCTTTCTGTTTTCTCATTATTAGTGTATAGGAATGCAAGTGATTTCTGTGTGTTGATTTTATATCCTGCAACTTTACTATAGTCATTGATTAGTTCTAATAATTTTCTGGTGGAGTCTTTAGGGTTTTCTATGTAGAGGATCATGTCATCTGCAGTGAGAGCTTTACTTCTTCTTTTCCAGTTTGGATTCTTTTTATTTCTTTTTCTGCTCTGATTGCTGTGGCCAAAACTTCCAAAACTATGTTGAATAGTAATGGTGAAAGTGGGCACCCTTGTCTTGTTCCTGACTTTAGAGGAAATGCTTTCAATTTTTCACCATTGAGGATAATGTTTGCTGTGGGTTTGTCATATATAGCTTTTATTATGTTGAGGTATGTTCCTTCTATTCCTGCTTTCTGGAGAGTTTTTATCATAAATGGATGTTGAATTTTGTCAAAGGCTTTCTCTGCATCTATTGAGATAATCATATGGTTTTTATTTTTCAATTTGTTAATATGGTGTATTACATTGATTGATTTGCGGATATTGAAGAATCCTTGCATCCCTGGGATAAAGCCCACTTGGTCATGGTGTATGATCTTTTTAATGTGTTGTTGGATTCTGATTGCTAGAATTTTGTTAAGGATTTTTGCATCTATGTTCATCAGTGATATTGGCCTGTAGTTTTCTTTTTTTGTGGGATCTTTGTCAGGTTTTGGTATTAGGGTGATGGTGGCCTCATAGAATGAGTTTGGAAGTTTACCATCCTCTGCAATTTTCTGGAAGAGTTTGAGCAGGATAGATGTTAGCTCTTCTCTAAATTTTTGGTAGAATTCAGCTGTGAAACCATCTGGACCCGGGCTTTTGTTTGCTGGAAGATATTTGATTACAGTTTCAATTTCCGTGCTTGTGATGGGTCTGTTAAGATTTTCTATTTCTTCCTGATCGAGTTTTGGAAAGTTGTACTTTTCTAAGAATTTGTCCATTTCTTCCACGTTGTCCATTTTATTGGCATATAATTGTTGATAGTAGTCTCTTATGATCCTTTGTATTTCTGTGTTGTCTGTTGTGATCTCTCCATTTTCATTTCTAATTTTATTGATTTGATTTTTCTCCCTTTGTTTCTTGATGAGTCTGGCTAATGGTTTGTCAATTTTATTTATCCTTTCAAAGAACCAGCTTTTGGTTTTGTTGATTTTTGCTATGATCTCTTTTGTTTCTTTTGCATTTATTTCTGCTCTAAGTTTTAAGATTTCTTTCCTTCTACTAACCCTGGGGTTCTTCATTTCTTCCTTTTCTAGTTGCTTTAGGTGTAGAGTTAGGTTGTTTATTTGACTTTTTTCTTGTTTCTTGAGGTGTGCCTGTATTGCTATGAACTTTCCCCTTAGGACTGCTTTTACCGTGTCCCACAGGTTTTGGGTTGTTGTGTTTTCATTTTCATTCGTTTCTATGCAAATTTTGATTTCTTTTTTGATTTCTTCTGTGATTTGTTGGTTATTCAGCAGCGTGTTGTTCAGCCTCCATATGTTGGAATTTTTAATAGTTTTTCTCTTGTAATTGAGATCTAATCTTACTGCATTGTGGTCAGAAAAGATGCTTGGAATGATTTCTATTTTTTTGAATTTACCAAGGCTAGCTTTATGGCCCAGGATGTGATCTATCCTGGAGAAGGTTCCATGTGGGCTTGAGAAAAAGGTGAAATTCATTGTTTTGGGATGAAATGTCCTATAGATATCAATTAGGTCTAACTGGTCTATTGTATCGTTTAAAGTTTGTGTTTCCTTGTTAATTTTCTGTTTAGTTGATCTATCCATAGGTGTGAGTGGGGTATTAAAGTCTCCCACTATTATTGTGTTATTGTTAATTTCTCCTTTCATACTTGTTAGCATTTGTCTTACATACTGCGGTGCTCCCGTGTTGGGTGCATATATATTTATAATTGTTATATCTTCTTCTTGGATTGATCCTTTGATCATTATGTAGTGACCATCTTTGTCTCTTTTCACAGTCTTTGTTTTAAAGTCTATTTTATCTGATATGAGTATTGCTACTCCTGCTTTCTTTTGGTCCCTATTTGCATGGAAAATCTTTTTCCAGCCCTTCACTTTCAGTCTGTATGTGTCCCCTGTTTTGAGGTGGGTCTCTTGTAGACAACATATGTAGGGGTCTTGTTTTTGTATCCATTCAGCCAGTCTTTGTCTTTTGGTTGGGGCATTCAACCCATTTATGTTTAAGGTAATTACTGATAAGTATGATCCCGTTGCCATTTCCTTTATTGTTTTGGGTTCAAATTTATACACCGTTTTTGTGTTTCCTGTCTAGAGAATATCCTTTAGTATTTGTTGGAGAGCTGGTTTGGTGGTGCAGAATTCTCTCAGCTTTTGCTTGTCTGAAAAGCTTTTGATTTCTCCTTCATACTTGAATGAGATCCTTGCTGGGTACAATAATCTGAGCTGTAGGTTATTTTCTTTCATCATTTTAAGTATGTCTTGCCATTCCCTCCTGGCTTGAAGAGTTTCTATTGAAAGATCAGCTGTTATCCTTATGGGTATTCCCTTGTGTGTTATTTGTTGTTTTTCCCTTGCTGCTTTTAATATTTGTTCTTTGTGTTTGATTTTTGTTAATTTGATTACCATGTGTCTTGGGGTGTTTCGCCTTGGGTTTATCCTGTTTGGGACTCTCTGGGTTTCTTGGACTTGGGTGATTATTTCCTTCCCCATTTTAGGGAAGTTTTCAACTATTATCTCCTCAAGTATTTTCTCGTGGTCTTTCTTTTTGTCTTCTTCTTCTGGGACCCCTATGATTCGAATGTTGTAGCGTTTATTATTGTCCTGGAGGTCTCTGAGATTGTCCTCATTTCTTTTAATTCGTTTTTCTTTTATCCTCTCTGATTCATTTATTTCTACCATTCTATCTTCTAATTCACTAATCCTATCTTCTGCCTCTGTTATTCTACTATTTGTTGCCTCCAGAGTGTTTTTAATTTCACTTATTGCATTATTCATTATATATTGACTCTTTTTTATGTCTTCTAAGTCCTTGTTAAACCTTTCTTGCATCTTCTCAATCCTTGCCTCCAGGCTATTTATCTGTGATTCCATTTTAATTTCAAGATTTTGGATCAATTTCACTATCATTATTCGGAATTCTTTATCAGGTAGATTCCCTATCTCTTCCTCTTTTGTTTGGTTTGGTGGGCATTTATCCAGTTCCTTTATCTGCTGGCTATTCCTCTGTCTCTTCATCTTGTTTAAATTGCTGAGTTTGGGGTGTCCTTTCTGTATTCTGGCAGTTTGTGGAGTTCTCTTTATTGTGGCGTTTCCTCGCTGTGTGTGGGTTTGTACAGGTGGCTTGTCAAGGTTTCCTGGTTAGGGAAGCTTGTGTCGATGTTCTGGTAGATGGAGCTGTATTTCTTCTCTCTGGAGTGTAATGAAATGTCCAGTAATGAGTTATGAGATGTCTATGGTTTTGGGGTGACTTTGGGCAGCCTGTATCTTGAAGCTCAGGGCTGTGTTCCTTTGTTGCTGGAGAATTTGCTTGGTATGTCTTGCCCTGGAACTTGTTGGCCCTTGTGTGGTGCTTGGTTTCAGTGTCGGTATGGAGGCGTTTGATGAGCTCCTGTCAATTAATGTTCCTTGGAGTCAGGAGTTCCCTGGAGTCAGGGTTTGGACTTAAGCCTCCTACTTCCAGTTATCGGTCTTATTTTTACAGTAGTTTCAAAACTTCTCCTTCTATACAGCACCATTGATAAAACATCTACGTTAAAGATGAAAAGTTTCTCTACTGTGAGGGTCACTCAGAGAGGTTCACAGCGTTACATGGAGAAGAGAAGTGGGAGGAGGGAGTTAGAGTTGACCCAAATGAGATGAGGTGGAATCAATAGTGGAGAGAGTGGGCTAGCCAGTAGTCACTTCCTTATGTGCACTCCACAACTGGACCGCTCAGAGATGTTCACGGAGTTATACAGAGAAGAGAAGAAGGAGGCAGGAGACAGAGGTGGCCAGAAGGATAAAAGGGGGAAATGAAAAGGAGGGAGACAGATCCAGCCAGTAATCAGTTCCCTAAGTGTTCTCCACCGTCTGGAACACACAGAAATTCACAGAGTTGGGTAGAGTAGAGAGGGGTTAGGGAGGAGATACAGGCGACCTGGTGGAGAAAACGGAGAGTCCAAAGGGAGAGAGAGCAGTCAAGCCAGTAATCTCGTTCTCTAGTGAAAAATGGGTCCTGAAGATTGGGTTCTTAAAGGTACAAAATTGGTAACAAATACATAAAAGCAAAAATTAAAAATCTAGAGTAGAGTTTGGAATTTCAAAAATGCGATGTTAATGAAAAGAAGAAGGAAAAGAAAGAGAAAAAAACGAACAAAGAAAAACAAACAAGGTTGCGAAAATTATAAAGAAACTACAGGTACAAAATTGATAACTAATACCAAAAAGCAAAAATTAAAAATCTAGAGTAGAGTTTGGAATTTCAAAAATACAATGTTAAAAAAAAAGAAGAAAAATAAAGAGAGAAAACAAACAAACCAACAAAAACAATGTCACAAAAATTATAAAGAAAATACAGGTACAAAATTGATATCAAATACCAAAAAGCATAAATTAAAAATCTTGAGTAGAGTTTGGAATTGCAGATATACGATGTTATATAAAAGAAGAAGAGAAAGAAACAGAGGGGGAAAAAGAAAAAAAAAAGTCACAGAAATTATAAAAAAAAAACTATATGTACAAAATTGATAACATATACCAAAAGGCTAAAATTAAAAATCTAGAGTAGAGTTCGGAATTTCAAAAATGCGATGTTAAAGAAAAGAAGAAGGAAAAGAAAGAGAGAAAAAACGAACAAAGAAAAACAAACAAGTTCGCGAAAATTATAAAGAAACTACAGGTACAAAATTGATAACTAATACCAAAAAGCAAAAGTTGAAAATCTAGAGTTTGGAATTTTAAAAATACAATGTTAAAAAAAAGAAGAAGAAAAATAAAGAGAGAAAACCAACAAACCAACAAAAACAATGTCGCAAAAATTATAAAGAAAATACAGGTACAAAATTGATATCAAATACCAAAAAGCATAAATTAAAAATCTTGAGTAGAGTTTGGAATTGCAGATATACGATGTTATACAAAAGAAGAAGAGAAAGAAACAGAGGGGAAAAAAAAGTCACAGAAATTATGAAAAAAACTATAGGTACAAAATTGATAACATATACCAAAAGGCTAAAATTAAAAATCTAGAGTAGAGTTTGGAATTTCAAAAATACAATGTTAAAGAAAAGAAGAAAAAGAAAAAACAAAACAAAACACGGTCAAAAAATTATAAAATATATATATGAAGTTTGCTGAAGAAGAAAAAAAAAATAGGGTCTTTTTTTTTTTTTTTGCAAAGTAATAGTTATAAAAGTGAAAATTAAAGGACAATAGAGGACTTAAATTTTTTTTAAATAAAAAAAAGAAAAAAAAGAAAGAAAGATTGATTGTAAAAATAGTAAAAATATATCTAGGTCTTTCTCTGGTTTTGTTGTGAGTATTGTGGGTTCAGTTCATTTTTGGCTAGTTCCTTGGTCTGACTTATATTTCTCAAGATCCTATGTAGTCCGTAGTAACCACAGGGTTTTAATCTATGGCCTGTAGCTTCCAAGGCATTTCCCTCTGTTATAGCTTCTTCTGTTTGCTGGTCTCTTCAGTGTCTGGTTCCCGCCCTGACACAAAGGGGACGGTGGAGGACACTTTTTTTTTATTTTATTTAGGCTCACTTGTTCAGCCGCGCTGTGGGGAGGGAGGGAGGGATGCTGCAAACAGATAACACTGGCGTGCGCTCGCAGTGCCTCAGCCACACTGAGTCTGCCCCCGCTCACGGCGCGTGTAGCCTCCCTGCCCACACTGCTCGGGCTCTAGGTTGTTCCGCCGGGAACAATCAGAGGCCGGCCCTGGGCTGAGCTCCCAGGTCCAAGCCGCTCAGGTTCAGGCACTCGGGTAGTCCTCAGAGGCGCAGACTCGGTTGGGCCTGCGTTTTGTGCTCTTCCCAGATCCGAGCAGCTCAGGTGATGTGTTTGGCGGGCGCCAATGCTGCGACTTATCGCCTCCCCGCCACTCGGTTATCTGGGTGTAAAACCGGCGCACCTTCTCAGGCAGATGTTGACCGTCCAGACCCCCAAGAAGTTTTAGTTAGCAAAGAAGCCTGCTTACAGTTTTATAGATAGTGTCTCTCTTGGGCTGCGATTGCCCCCTTACGGCTCTGGCTGCCTGTCACCGGAGGGGGAAGGTCTGCAACCGGCTATCTCTGTTCAGTCCTTTGTTCTGTGCGTGGGCCTGGCGGTGTCTTAGGTTAGGGCTGGCTTTTCGCGTGGTAGATATCCCACAGACTGGTTTGCTAGCCCAAATTATTTCGCTCAGATAGCGCTCAGGACATTCGGGCGGATTCTTACTCTAAGGGACACAGCCCGCGCAGCGCTTCCCTGCCCAGCCCCCGCTTGCTAATGCCGTGTGTAGGCGTCTGCGCTGCTTCTCCGCTGGGGGAGTTACTGTAGGGCTCACAATCTGCGATTTTTAATTGTTTATTTATTTTTTTTCACTCTCACCACTACTGTTCAACATAGTTTTGGAAGTTTTGGCCACAGCAATCAGAGCAGAAAAAGAAAAGGAATCCAGATTGGAAAAGAAGAAGTAAAACTCTCACTGTTTACAGATGACATGATCCTCTACATAGAAAACCCTAAAGACTCTACCAGAAAATTACTAGAGCTAATCAATGAATATAGTAAAGTTGCAGGATATAAAATTAGCACACAGAAATCCCTTGCATTCCTATACACTAACAATGAGAAAACAGAAATTAAGGAAATAATTCCATTCACCATTGCAACGAAAAGAACAGAACACTTAGGAATAAATCAACTTAAAGAAACAAAGGACCTATATATAGAAAACTATAAAACACTGATGAAAGAAATTAAAAATGACACAAATAGATGGAGAAATATACCATGTTCGTGGATCGGAAGAATCAACATAGTGAAAATGAGTATAACTACCCAAAGCAATCTATAGATTCAATGCAATTCCTATCAAACTACCAACAATATTTTTCAGAGAACTAGAACAAATATTTTCACAATTTGTATGGAAATACAAAAAACCTCGAATGGCGAAAGCAATCTTGAGAAAGAAGAATGGAACTGGAGGAATCAACCTGCCTGACTTCAGGCTATACTACAAAGCAACAGTCATCAAGATAGTATAGTACTGGCACAAAGTCAGAAACATAGATCAATGGAACAAAATAGAAAGCCCAGAGATATAATCCACACACCTATGAACACCTTATCTTTGACAAAGGAGGCAAGAACATACAATGGAGAAAAGACAATCTCTTTAACAAGTGGTGCTGGGAAAACTGGTCAGCCACTTGTAAAAGAATGAAACTAGAACACTTTCTAACACCATACACAAAAATAAACTCAAAATCGATTAAAGAGCTAAACATAAGACCAGAAACTTTAAAACTCCTAGAAGAAAACATAGGCAAAACACTCTCTGACGTAAATCATAGCAGGATCCTCTGTGACCCACCTCCCAGAGTAATGGAAATAAAAGCAAAAATAAACAAATGGGACCTAATTAAACGTAAAAGCTTTTGCACAACAAAGGAAACTATAAGCAAGGTGAAAAGACAGCCTTCAGAATGGGAGAAAATAACAGCAAATGAAGCAACTGACAAAGAATTAATCTCAAAAATATACAAGCAACTCCTGCAGCTCAATTCCAGAAAAATAAGTAACCCAATCAAAAAATGGGCCAAAGAACCGAACGGACATTTCTCCAAAAAAGACATACAGATGGCTAACAAACACATGAAAAGATGCTCAACATCACTATCAGAGAAATGCAAATCAAAACCACAATGAGGTACCATCTCACGCCAGTCAAAATGGCTGCTATCAAAAAGTCTACAAACAATAAATGCTGGAGAGGGTGCAGAGAAAAAGGAACCCTCTTACACTGTTGTGGGAATGCAAACTAGTACAGCTACTCTGGAGAACAGTGTGGAGATTCCTTAAAAAACTGGAAATAGAACTGCCATACGTCCCAGCAATCCCACTGCTGGGCATACACACCGAGGAAACCAGAATTGAAAGATACACATGTACCCCAGTGTTCATCACAACACTGTTTACAATAGCCAGGACATGGAAGCAACCTAGATGTCCATCTGCAGATGAATGGATAAGAAAGCTGTGGTACATGTACACAATGGAGTATTACTCAGCTGTTAAAAAGAATACATTTGAATCAGTTCTAATGAGGTGGATGAAACTGGAGCCTATTATACAGAGCAAAGTAAGTCAGAAAGAAAAACACCAATACAGTATATTGATGCATATTTATGGAATTTAGAAAGATGGTAATGATGACCCTATATGTGAAACAGCAACAGAGACACAGATGTAAAGAACAGACTTCTGGACTCTGTGGGAGAAGGTGAGGGTGGGATGATTTGAGAGAATAGCATTGAAACGTATATTATCATATGTGAAATAGATCACCAGTCCAGGTTCAATGCATGAGACAGGGTGCTCAGGGCTGGTGGACTGGGATGACCCTGAGGGGTGGGATGGGAAGGGAGGTGGTAGGGAGGATCAGGAGGGGGAACACTTATACACCCATAGCTGATTCATGTGAATGTATGGCAAAAACCACCATGATATTGTAAAGTAATTAGCCTCCAATTAAAATAAGTTTTTTAAAAAAAGAATATTTGTCTTGCTCATGGTATGTGTTACCCATAACTCTCCTGCCCTATATATGCTTATATCTCTCTGTTTTAACCCCTCTCTCTCTCTCAGGTTTTTTCGGTTTTTAATTTTATTTATTTACATCACCCACTGCATCAATTTCTAAACCAATACCACCATGTTTCTTTTCTCTTTTTCCCAAGGTTAATCCTGCCAGTGCAGTTTCTTTGACATTACTGCTATCAGGCACTCCAGTGAAGAAAATTAACCTGCTCACAGGATTGGTATTCTAGTCTGATAATGATTTGATTTGCTGTCTTGTTATTGATTTGTGCTCCAGCTTTCAGGTTGAAATAGATCAAGTTCCTGACAGGCCCATTACCATAAAGACCTCCAATCAACTGTTTTCTGCTCTAGGTCTGTCATTCAGGAGATAACCCCTGAGGATATATGTTATCAACTCTTTTTCATCACTGCTTTTCATACTGCCAGGTCATCCTCTGTAAGCAACTTTGATCATTGCATGTCTTCTATTGCCCACAGGAGCATCTGTGGATCACCTATCCAATGCTTAGAGAAGTCCATTGTTGTCATAGGTACCAGGCCTATGGAGATAGGGAAAAGGAGATAATTGCAGCTCTGAGTACATTAGTATAGTTTGATTCTCATTCACAGGACTTTGCTTTTGACGTTTGATACGAGGTAAGAAAGTGAGATGATAGAGTTCTACCTCTATTTTGTTGTGATTAGATCGCAGGTAGGGTAGGTGAATGATTGTTCTCCAGTTACCAGACAGGAATCTCACTTTGCCTCATTAAATTGTCACCCTCTCTGTATTAATAGGAATCAAACAAAATATCCCTTCTTGCAACTTTCTTATTTCCTATCATATAGCTTAGTAAAATGCTTGCATAGACAGTTATTCATTCACTTGTTTAGCAGTAAACTTGGCAAATACGTCTCAGTATCTTGAAATAAACTCAAAATAATTACTTTAAATGTTGTTTCTTGCTATGGATCAGTGCTATTGTTTATTGCATTTTTTTTTTTCCAGAAAATGTCAGCTGTTTCTGATTTGTCAATGATGTCAGATTTCCATGAACTTTATTTTCTATTTCACTCCTTAATTGGGGCAGGTTGGAAAGAAAAATGCCAGTACATATACAATATGCTAACCAACCTCACATCCCACAGAGTTTTTAGAAGGACAAGCTAATTCCCAGGACTATATAGGAATACTAGTCTGCCTCTTCACATTTTTCTAGCAGTGTGGAGGAATTCATTGTCAAGTCAGACCATGATACGTTTGAAGGTTGATCTGGTCAGTCATGTGTATCTACCTCTTTCTCATTTGCTTATTGGCAAGTAGAGCATGTCCCTGGTTCTTTAGACAGAGTGAATTTATAAGGATCTTGTCCAAGGATAACCTTCATTCTTTTGACCTTTCACAGTTGCTTGCTTGCTTGCTTTCCCCATTTTGCATTAACTGCTTTTACACTGGAATTGTCAAATCAGGTTTGGTGACTTTGTCAGCAGCAATGAGGGTAAGAAACCAGATTTTCCCATGCAAAGGAATAATGCCCTTTTGTATTAGTAATTCTAAAAATCGATTAAAATGTCTTTGATTTTACTCTCTTGGTTTTTTACTTTCTCGAAGTCTCTGATGGTTCATATCTAAAGCTGTTTTGATATGAACTCTGTTTTAGTCTTTTGAACAATTCCAAGCTAAACAGATTAATTTAACCAGTATTTTTTAGTGAATAATGTATTTTTTTAAACAGTCTGACAAATAAGATTAATTTGTGCTCAAATCAGTGAAAAACAGTCACCTTTCTTTGGTGGCTGCTGAGTACTGTTTTCTGTAATTTGCTCACAGAACTGCTGGGACTTTGTAAATAGAAGTCTTGGGAAAATTTTTAGATCTCCAGCTATCTTTGTTTATGGCATTGAAGGTTTTAAAAGGTAAATGTGATAGATATTGTTTAGTTTTAATAGCTCAAGTTTTGGGAAGACCTTAAAAAGTGTTTTAAAATGTTTTTAATTACTTATTTTAAAAGAGGATATATACCTCCTAAAGTTAAATTGATGTGGCACTTCTTCCAGCCTGAGTCTGAGAGTCAAGTAAAAGGAGTTTGCTAACATAATCTGAACATAACATCTGAACATAAAAATTGAACTCTATGATTTCAAAAGCCTTTTAACAATTTTTAGCATAACATTCTTATTTTTTCTTCAAAATACTTTCATAAAATGAGCTAAACAAGTAATAGTAATATAGTATTCCCATTTGAAAAAGAACTTGCAAATGGAGCTCAGTTGGTTAGTGACAGAATTGGTATTCAGGTCTGTCTTTATTGTTTTTGCTTTTCATCCTGACAAAATTTAACAATGTGTAATAGTAGAACAATTTGGTAAATTCTTATATACTCATTATTTAAATGAGTAAAAGCAATTGTTAGTAATTTGCATTTACTATATTTGCTTCTTTTTTTGCTGTAGATTATAAAGCAAATCCAAGACATTTTGACTTTTACCCCTCATAATTTTAGGAAGTATGTATCTAAAGTAAGGAAGGGGCTTGCCTGGTGGCTCAGTGGTAAAGAATCTGCCTGCCAGTGCAGGAGATGTGGATTTGATCCCTGGATCAGGAAGATCCTCTAGAGAAGGAAATGGTTTCTCCCACTCCAGTATTCTTGCCTGGAGAATCCCCCTGGACAGAGAAGCCTGGCGGGCTACAGTCCATGGGGTCACAAAAGAGTCAGACACAACTTAGCAACTAAACAACAACAAAAGTAAGGAAAAGGAAATTTTCTTAATAACCACAATACCATTATCACACCCAACACAATTAGCAATGATTCTGTAATATTACAGTATTTTTATTCATGTTTTTCTGGTTGTTCCCAGAATGACTTTGTTTTAAAAATAATCATGGTTGCAAAGAAGGTCCCCACAAGGCACTAGTTGTTACATCGCTTAAGTCACGGTTAATCTAAAACAATACCCCTCACCCCATTTTTCTTTTCATGATGTTAACTTGCTTGGGGAGACTAAAAGGCTGGTCTTTAAATCTTAAATTTGATGTTGCTTCTATTATACTAAGCTGCCTGAAATGTAAATTTTAAATGTTAATAAAGAAATACAATAATAAATAGAAAACAACTCTGTCTAATCTTAAAATTAAAAGTAGAATTTTTTTATTTTAAAGAGTTCACAGAACAGTTTACAGTAAGTGAAATGTTGTAAGAATTAATTTCATAAGCAACTTTAAAATCAAAATAAAATCCAAAGTAGTAACTGTATCCTTGTGACTTTTATGTCTGTATTAGCATTTTGACTAAATGTAGTTCGTAATAGTGAAGATGAACAAGTAAATTCTGGTGGTTTGGTGTTTTAGTCGCTAAGTCATGTCCAACTCTTGCAATCCCATGAACTGTAGCCCACCAGGCTCCTCTGTCCTTGGGATTCTCCAGGTGAGAATACTGTAATGGGTTGCCATTTCCTTCTCCAGAGGATCTTCCTGACCCAGGGATCAAACCCTGCTCTCCTGCATCGCAGGCAGATTCTCTACCAACTGAGCTATGAGGAAGTCCTAATAAATTCTAGTGTTTGGCAGTAATATAAGTTTAGTCCAATTTTTCTTTTCAGCTGATTAGAGAAGTGCAAATTGTACATCTTAACTCTGTCACAAGTGTTGCACGTATCAGAAAACTTACAAACATGTATTTTGTTGTTTGTAAATACCTTGTCATCTTTACTATTCTTACCAAAGAGCAAGTATTAAATATTTGTCATGTACTATCAGTGGTAATAGTATGTATTTTACATTATTATGTCCTATTCTTGAGTATTTCTTCATGGCTATATAATCTATCTCAGTATCCAACTGGCCTGCTAGTTAAATGCCTAACTTCCAGAAATGGCAACAATGAAGAATAGTGAAGAGGATAGGAAAAAGAGGTGAGAGTTGCCTTATCAGAAGGATTGGAGCAGTCACAGAGCAGGGACACACTGCTTTGTCTCCTGTGGCCTGGCTAAGTGGGCAGGGCGATACGCTTGGTTGATATTACTTACTGTTCAACCCGGAAACTGTTACATTTTTCCTACCATTTTCTTCCACTGAGAGACATTAAAGTCACTCCATAAGGATGCAGCAGTATTGTTTTGCAAGCCAGCCTTGGCAGAAAGACAAAGACTTTAATTTTTGGTTATTTCCGTCTAACTTCTTCATCTCTATACCTGTGATAAGCCTTGTAGGCAGTCTTTCAAAAGAGTGCATCAAGAGAAAGATACTGAAATATTCGGGTGCAGTAGCTTCCCTGTGTTTAATCTTCATTGCTGTAACTATTATGTTTCTGCCTGTGCACTGGCTGTACAGCCCCTCTTTTGAGACAAAACCTGAGTAAATAGAGACACATTCTTTCCAGATGCTGAGCTTTCCTGTCCCTGTCTGTTATTCAGTTTTCACCGGAGGATTTAAGGATAAAGTATAGGATTCTGCTGTGTAAAACTAATTCCCTAGCTTTTCCTAATGGTGTGTAGAGTTCTGATTCCCTAAGGCACAGTGTTATTTCCAGAGTTTTCTTCAATTTGCATAACTGGTTTATCTGACTTCTTTCCTCAGAATAACACAAATGAAGTGAGATGACACTATAAAAATACTAAAAGCTTCTCAAATTAAAGAGTAAAATTATTTACACATAAAATGATGAAATATTTTGGGCATATCCAGGCATATAACTACCAGGCACACAAACAGTACTCAATAAATACTTTCCTAAATAATCATAATAAAGCTGTTTCTGTAATAAAAACATACTTTATGAACAGCATTTAAATATCTATTAAAGAATAGATTCTTCTGAAATCTGTTGAATAAAGTGTGTTCTCTAATATACTAGTTATCAGTTCAGTCGCTCAGTCGTGTCCGACTCTTTGTGACCCCATGAATCGCAGCACGCCAGGCCACCCTGTCCATCACCAACTCCCGGAGTTCACTCAGACTCACGTCCATCGAGTCGGTGATGCCATCCAGCCATCTCATCCTCTGTCGCCCCCTTCTCCTCTTGCCCCCAATCCCTCCCAGCATCAGAGTCTTTTCCAATGAGTCAACTCTTCACATGAGGTGGCCAAAGTACTGGAGTTTCAGCTTTAGCATCATTCCTTCCAAAGAAATCCCAGGGCTGATCTCCTTCAGAATGGACTGGTTGGATCTCCTTGCATTCCAAGGAACTTTCAAGAGTCTTCTCCAGCACCACAGTTCAAAAGCATCAATTCTTCAGCGCTCAGCTTTCTTCACAGTCCAACTCTCACATCCATACGTGACCACTGGAAAAACCATAGCCTTGACTAGACGGACCTTTGTTGGCAAAGCAATGTCTCTGCTTTTCAATATGCTAATAAGTTATAACTATCTAACACATTTATATGTGTCTCTGTATTTAAAAGGCAGGTACTTCTCTATCCCTTCTAATTACAAGGAAATGACTACAAAATAAATGTAATAGGTAAGAAATACTTGTCCTTCCTGGGAAAGGAGCATTTATATAATAGTATATCACAGCTCATTTCTTAAAATGAATTTTTATCCTTTTTTTTAATCTATCTATTATTAAGAAAATAGTAATGTGACAGCTGCTGCTCATCAATCTTATTTGGTAAGAACCTAAGTTTATTTTCATGTTTTACGACCTTACCACATATGCAAGAACAGGCCTCATTTTTAACAGTCTAACCATGTCACATAATCTTGATGGAAGTAATTCTATCAGAAGTTCAGGAAATTTAAATAGCCTTTTTCATTCTTCTTTGGATGGGTCAGTGCCATTAAGGGCATTGCGATGAGAAGCACAAGGTGATTTTATTTTAAGAGTTACTGATTCGTGCTTCCCTTGTTTTGTTTCAGGTGGATCATCCATGCTATGGAGTATGAACTACAGATCCGTGGTGGAAACAAGCCAGCCAGAGACTTATATCAGCTGTCACCCAGTGAAGTAAAACAGCTTCTATTGGATATTCTCCAGCCTCAACAGAATGGAAGGTAATGACAGTCCTTTGTTACCTACAGGACACTCTGGATTTACAATAACATTTTATACATGTGTGTGTATGAAATTAGTAAGATGTTAATAAGAAATAAAATGTAGCAATGTGTCAATACTAGATGGGCAGCATACATAGAGATACTAATTAAAATGTCTATCTTCAGTTGTAATTTTGTATTGATTTGAATTTTATACTTTTTCCAGGTATAGTTTGTAATAATTTTTATTATTTTGTGTAGAATGTAGTACTTCATTCTACTTTGGTCAATTCCCTTTCTAATCTTTGGTAGCACTCACCATCTCCTCCCAACATTTTGGCACACAAGTTTGAGTTTGATAATGTTAATTAAATTCTTGCTTGTGACTGTGTCTCTTTAAGTAGACTGTAATCTTCTTCAGAGTAAACTGTCTTAGACGTAACTTGTACCAACCTTAGAATATAAGTAAAGCAAATACTTTGGATTGCTTTGAATTGAAGAGTTATTTGTATTACAAAAACAGTTTTAATATAATTACTTAGGCAAACAGTTTTGAGCGCTATTTGTGTGCCTGGTACTTTCCAAAATGATATAGTTTTATGCCTAGAAATATCTAGGAAAGAAGTCTTCTGCAAAAGTAGACATGAACAAACAGAAAAGCATCCTTTTTCTTAAACAGGAAGACTTTAAAGATGTCTAACAATTCCAATAAAATTCCAACAAGCTGTTTTATGGAGTTAGACCAGTAAATACTAAAATTCCTATGCAAAAGCAGACATGCAAGAATAACCAGAAAAACATAAAGACTTGCCCTAAGAGAGACAGTTAAAGTATTTAATAGCCTTTATAATTAAAATAATGTGATGCTGGTACATGAACAGAAAAATAGAACTAGTGAACAGAAAAGAAAGTCCAGAAATAGACTCCCAATCACATCTGGAAATTTTGTGTGTGATAGAGGTGACATCTCAAATCACTGGGTCAAAGATAGACTTTTTAAATAACTAGTGATGTGACAACTGGATAACGACTTGGAAAAGATAAAATAAAATCCATACTTTATACTGTACTTAAGAATAAACTCCAAACAGATTAGTGATTAAACATTTAAAAAAATGAAACTGTGCTGGTGCTAAAGGCGTCCCAGGTGGCTCAAGTGGTAAAGAATCCACCTGCCAATGCCTGTGCCAGTGCCAATGCCAATCCACCTGCCTGTGGAGATGCAGGCAGGAGACATGGGTCCAATTCCTGGGTCGGGAAGACCCCCTGGAGGAGAAAATGGTAACCCATTCCAGTATTCTTGCCTGGGAAATCCCACAGACAAAGGAGCCTGGTGGGCTATAGTCCATGGGATCACAAAGAAATTGGACATGACTTAGCTCTTGAGAGTCCCTTGGACTGCAAGGAGATCCAACCAGTCCATTCTGAAGGAGATCAGCCCTGGGATTTCTTTGGAAGGAATGATGCTAAAGCTGAAACTCCAGTACTTTGGCCACCTCATGTGAAGAGTTGACTCATTGGAAAAGACTCTGATGCTGGGAGGGAGTGGGGGCAGGAGATGAAGGGGACGACAGAGGATGAGATGGCTGGATGGCATCACTGACTCAATGGACGTGAGTCTGAGTGAACTCCGGGAGTTGGTGATGGACAGGGTGACCTGGCATGCTGCGATTCATGGGGTCGCAAAGAGTTGGACACGACTGAGCGACTAAATGAACTGAACTGAACTAGCTCGAAGAAGACATGGGTAAATTCCTCTGTAACCTTGGTATGAGAAAGACTTTCTAACTATGACTCAAACCTAGGGGCAATAAAAGATAAATAAAACTATATAAAAATTAAAACCCACATTTTTCATAGAAAAAAATAGGCAATGCCAAAAGACAACTGAGAAGCTGGAGCAAAACATATGTTCAAAGAGTTAATGCTAATTCTTAAAATTTGAGAAAAATGGGGGAAGATACAATTGATCAATTCATTTAAAATGTTAAAAATGGACCTTAAATATTTGGAGAGATGTTCAAACTAACTCATAATTAGAGAAATATAAATTAAAACACATTGAGATACCATTTCTCATTATAAGACTGGCAAAGTTAAAGAGTATGGGGAACATTTGCTGAGGCTGTGGAGAAAACAGATAGTCCCATATACAGCTGATGAGTACAACCCTTCTATATGAGAATTTGATAATATCTTAAAAAAAGTCTACATGTGCACTTATCCTTTGACCCAGCAGTCTTAGTCTTATTTTTAAGGACCCACCCTGGAGATTTGCCTCCAACAATGTGAGTATATATGCACAAGGTTATTCATTGCATCATCATCTATAATTGCAAATTTTGGAATGCCCATGACCTAAGTCCTCATACATGGGGAATTATTTGAATAAACTGTGGTAAATGTCCACACAATGGAGATTATGAAGTTGTGAAAAAGAACAAGTGTGGTCTCTATGAACTGATAGGGAATAATCTCTAGGCTGTATTGATACCTGAGAATAGCAAAGCACAAAAGAGTATAGTACTCTACTCTTCATGTAAGAAAGAAGAGGATATCTGCTCATTTTTGCAGAAGAAATATAGGAAGGCTAAATCAGAAACTAGTGAAATTGGTTACCTTCAGAGAGTGGGTGGGAACAGGGTGGAAAGAATGAAAAAAATAGATCCACAGCAGTAGGGTTGAGGGGAGAGCAATACTTCAAATTCAGACCATTTGAATAGCTCTGACTCTCCAACTTCTGTGATATTTCTAAAACATAAATAATTATTCCCCAAACAAATCATTAATGAAAATTAATCCAGATGTGGAAGGTACCAAAAATAGAATACATACAGTAACAATTGACCCTAACCATATTACAAATGAATAATATTACCACACTGAAAGGGGAGGGGAAGACAAGAATTAACCAAAGTACCTTTGGAAAACATTGACTAGACACTGTAAAGCTAAACAAAAAGAGAACTACACACAAATCCTGGACTCTGTATAGTAATTTTTTTTTCTCACAGAGGTAGGAATTAGCAATTCTGGAATTTATACACACATGCATAGTATTATATATTGGGTTGGCTGAAAAGTTCGTTTGAGTTTTTCCATGACATCTTACAGAGAAACCCATACGAACTTTTTGGTCAACCCAATATATGGTGCATATACATATACACACACTGAGATTAAATAAATAATTCAATATATTGGAGCTAATTTGAGCCAGATTTTTTTTCACTGTTGAAATATATAGTTACAAATAAGGAAAGGAGAATGGCTAGAATATTCCCTGTGGTGTTTGATAGGAATTGGAAGTATCACTGTGAATTCATAGTTTTTACAAAGATGGATAGATACAGAAATAAATGAGAATGTGTATATGTATATGGGAGCATACATCCTTATCTTTCCTAACTGTCCACTAAGAAAACCTAGAAGCAATGAAACCCCAATAGCAGTGAGCAAACCTGGTACCCAGATGCTGATTTCCAAATAACACTTTCTAATGGAAAGAACCAGGATTCCTTGGAGAAGTAGTTGATTGCAGGGCTGGGGCAGGAAAAACACAAGATAAACCTGAAGCATCTTGTTGTACAGAAAGTAAGAAAATGCTCCAAAAACTATAGAGGTGTGTTAGAAGGATGCCAGAGGCTCAATGACCAAAGCTGGGACAATTTGAGCAACAAAATGAATAATGATACTATTGGATTACATCCAGTAGAATAAAGATCCATAAGTCCATGCTGATATAAATTGATAAATGGGAGAGAAGGGACTCTTTTTACAATAGAATTCCAATTAATAAGTGTAGGTGGAATGATGATAATGTTGGTGGAATAATGATCACCATTAGGCAAGTACAACAGTAACCATTACAGGCAAGAACCCCTAAATTTAGTGGGTGGAAGTATGATGAGAAATGGGAATTTGTATAATTTCAGAGTATTTCCACTCAAGATACTTTTTAATTGTAAAAGGAAAAATTGTAACTTTACAGTGAAACCCAGCAGACTCCACCTTAACCAAATGATCAAGTTAACATCATCAGTAGTAAGATACGTCAGCATTACATACCCCCCTGGTACGATGTGCTGAGAAAGGGTACAGCCATTTCTGGGTATTGCAAAACAGTGCATAACCGAGTTTAATCATGAGAAAACATCTGACAAACCTAAATTGAGATACATTCTACAAAATAACTGACTTTTCTAAAATGTCAAAGTTGTGAAAGATAAAGATTGAGGAACTGTCACGGATTAAAAGAGCCTAAGGAGACCTGAACACTAATGCAGTGTGGGGTCCTGGGTGGGACACAGGACCAAAACAAGGAAATTTGCAGTGAAATTGGCAAAATTTGAGTACGGTCTGTAAGATTAGTAGTATTCTACCAATGTTTATTTCCTGGTTTCGATAGTTGTACTATTGATTATGTAAGATGACAGAAAGTAGAAGAGGCTGAGTAGAGGAACATTTTTTTTTTTTTTTTTTTTTTGCTTTTCTGTAAACCTAAATTTTTTCTAAGCAAAAAGATAAAAATAAGAGAATTCTTCTAAAATAATTCCTGCTCTGTGAATATTAACACATTTTTACCTTTTATGTTGTTCTAAGCAAACATCTTCCTTTTATAGTCTTTTTTTTTTTTTTTTTCTTTTTTTTGCACCTTTTATAGTCTTAACCATGACTTTACAGAACTCTGAAAACATCTTTTTTGTTGTTGCCAAACAAAGGAAGAAAGGGGAAGAATCACATGGAAAATATTCAGTTTGCATACCCATTATCCAAATTAAAACATCACAAAGGAACCTTTTTGGCTTTTTTCTTTAGCATAGCACTGAACCCAGCCACACAAATCTGGGCCTACCAAGAGAAGCTATACATCCGAAAGAGATACCTCCTCACTTGTGTAGTGATGTAACTTCTCGATCCTCTTTCACCAGAACAACAATGTCTTTTTCTGATCACTGTATCCTGCATAAGGAGTTTCACACCTAGAAATATTGTTGATCATTATTTGTGGTTGATGACGCATTTTACTCTGCTGCCTGTTTTAATACCAAGTATAAAAAAATTATATTTGTTCCTATCTTCAGCTTTTATAATAATATACTACTATGTCATTTGTTTATTCTTTTCAGATTGTGCAAATTCTGTATCTTTAGCAGTTTGTGATTGAAGTAACTATTATATTTTTAAGATTTAAAACTTAAATTCATTAAAATAATGGATCTAGAATTTTGACTCTGTATTAATTATTATGACATGTAAGATTTGGTAGCTGATATTTTAGCACTGGTACTTTGGCTGTATTTAAGTAGAAAACTAAATATAAGGTTTAAAATAAGGTAATTTCATTAGATGGGCTTCCCTGGTGGCTCAGTGGTAAAGAATCAACTTGCCAATGCAGACTTGGGTTTGATCCCTGGGTCCTAAAGATCCCTGGAGAAGGAAATAGCAACCCACTCCAGTATTCTTACCTGAGAAATCCCATGGACAGAGGAGCCTGACAGGCTAGAGTCCCTGGGGTCCCAAAAGAGTCAGATATAACTTAGTGACTAAACAACAACAGTTTTATTAGATACATTATGCTTTTTTGAGCACTCACCCACTTATCAGGTGGTTATTAAGCACCTTTCTTGGAGAGGTATATAGGAGTAATCAAACTATATATACAATGCCCATGTCTTCACGGAACTTACATTTTATTGCACGTGAGGACCAGGTAAACTTATTTTGAAATTGACTGTTCCTCTGTTTTTAAATTGAACTGTGTTGCATGTTAGAAACTCATTTGATCACATAGTGAATTGTAAGAAACTTACTAGAGAATAACATTTTGCCTGTTAAATTTTTTTAAATCTTAGGGATTTTCTCCTTTCCTGCAAGTTCTCTTTTCACTATGAAATATTTAATAACCTCTGTAACACATGGTAGATATGCATCATTGATGGATTTTGGCTTTTATTGCTCACTCTGTTGGAACAATTAATCCATATAAAAGCACTGCTTTTTGCCAGAACAAACTTGTTTTTCAACACTGAGGCATTTTCTTTTGGTCTACAGATGTTGGCTGAACAGGCGGCAGATCGATGGCTCTTTGAATAGAACCCCCCCTGGGTTCTATGACAGAGTATGGCAGATCCTGGAACGCACACCCAATGGAATCATTGTAGCCGGGAGGCATTTGCCCCAGGTACAGCCCCACTGTGTCTGTGTCAGTAAAAGGGACTTCTAAAGAGACCTAAAGAGAAAAGAAGACAGCAGAGGATGAGATGGTTAGATAGCATCACAGACTCAATGGACATGAATCTGAGCAAACTCCAGGAGATGGTGAAGGACCCGGAAGCCTGGTGTGCTACTCTCCATGGGGTCGCAAAGAGTCAGACAGGACTTAGTGACTGAGCAACTACAAAGGAGCAGGGAGTTCTTCCCCTCTCTGCTTTGCAAATGACCTTTCTACTTATTTCATTTTCTAAGAATATTTAGATCCTTGAAAGGAGAAACATAGAAGCCTGCTCAAGTGGATTAGAAATAATAGCAATGATGGTAGAAATACCACCAAGTGCAATAGGCCAGTGGCAGGGAACCTCACAAACAGGAAAACATATGTTCAAAAACCAAATCAGTCTTAAGAAACAAGGTGGTTTAGTAATGCTGTGGCTAGAAATTACTAATTAAAAATTGGATTGAACGTGAAAAGTACAGTAACTTTTAGGTCATTAGACAATCACTTATTAACTGAGAGGTAACTGACGTTTGATCTGAATGAATTAGTATTCCCTTCTTCAAATGGTTTTCCAGGTTTTATCAACTGGCCAGCCTCTTTAATTCTTTAATTTAATTCTGACACTTAAATCATTCTGCTTGTGCACAAACGTGAATAATTAGGCCTTCTAGAAATGGAGTACTATATCTGTTTATAGTGTTGAAACATCAGCCAAATTCTTTGTGATAAAGGTCTTTATCAACGTATTCTTTTTTTATTGAAGTATAGTTGATATATAATGTGAGTTTCAGGTATACAGCCTAGTGATTCAATATTCCTATAGATTATATTCCATTTAAAGTTATTATAAAATATCGGCTATATTCCCTGTACTGTAGCATATTTATTTATTTTATGCATAGTTTGTGCCTCTTAGTCTCCCACACCTATCTTGCCCTCTACTCTTCCCTCACCCCACTGGTAACTACTAGTTTGATCTTTATATCTGTGAAAATAAAATACTCTTAAAACACACACCTATACTCATTTTGTTTATATGTACATAGGGTATTTCTGAAAGAACCCACAAGAAATCGATAGCATTCTTTTCTTTGCCTTTGGGGAAGGGGACTGTGGTCTATGGTACAGCTTGGGCTTTTCACTGATAATCCTTTTTAACCTTTCAGATTTTTGAACTTTGTGAATCTATTATTCTTTTCTAAAAATGAATAAGAACTTTTTAAAAGTATTTTTTATGCTGTTCATGGACTGTTGATTGGTTTTGTTGGTTGTCAGTATAGGTGCTCCAGTCCTTCCCAAGGTGCTCTCTGTGACCATTGTATGGAGCGCCTCTGTCTCCTGTGGGCAGGGAACCCATTTCAACTGTTCGTGTCCTGCTGCTTCTACTAGGCCTGTGTCTGAGCACAGTGGACTGTTGCAACCTTCTGTTGCTTCTTTCCCAGCCTCTGCTAATGCCTACCAGACTTTCTTTTAATTATCTGATCGCCTGGGCATATTCTCTCCTTGCTGACAACATGTTAAGTATTTCTAAGTGCCAGGCTCTTTTCTAAGTGCTCGTTTAATCCTTACAACTGTCTTTTGTGGTAGGTACTGTATAACTACTATTTGACAGATGAGGAGACTAAAACACAGCTCAGTGGTTTTCCCAAAGTCATACATCTAGGAAGCACCTGACCTAGTGTGACCCCCTTCCCAGCAGTTTGGCTTCTGAGCCTTTTCTCTTAACTTCTCTGCTACACTTTCCACTTGTTTCAGAGACTGGAAAATAAGGTAGCCTGATAGCTCTTCTCTAGATTTAATTATCATATTGCATACTAGCTATGCTGACTTTTCAAATGAGATATATTAAAAGGACATTGATGTGAACCCATGAAAAGATCTTCCTTTCCTTCTGTAACCCCATTAATCTCATTGCTAGACATCTAAACAGTTATAATTGCAGGCATATCTCAAATAGTGCAAGTTTGATTCCAGATGATCACAGTAAAGCAAATTACATAATTTTTTCTGGTTATTCAGTGCATATTAAAGTTATGTATACACTATACTGTAGTCTGATAGGCATGCAATAGCATTATATCTAAGAAAACAATGTACATACCTTAATTTAAAAGTACTTATTGCTAGAAATTGGTAACTATCATCTAAAAACACAGGGCTGCCAGAAACTTTCAATTTGTAAAATCAACAACAACAACAAAAATCTGCAAAGTGCAGTGAAGTGAAGCACAATAAAACAAGGTATGCCTGCACCAGCTTCATTTTTCCCTGAATTAGGTACTACCTGTAATCACTGACAGTATGTTGGATTGTACTGAATACAAAATACAATAGATGGACCATGTTGCATATAGGACTGAAGCATTATTACACCAAGCAAAATAATATTGCTCTCACTTAATTGAAAGGAGACAATGGGCTTAGTCCCATTTTAAATAGTAAGTAGATACACATGTTCTAGGGTATGAGGAAATTAACTGTAGATCGTGCTCTGAGGTAAAGGCAAATAAGTATGACTCATCATCTCTCCATCTCTGGTAATAATTCTGGTGACTCCATCTGCTCTCCGTCATTCAAGCCTAACATTTAGAGCCTTTCCTTCCATCCTTTGAAGATTATCCAGCATGCCAAGATTTTTTCTTTGTTTGAGTTTATTTTCTGCTTTCATTTGGTTTGCAGAAAGTATATGGAAGATTTTTACAATGCTCTTGTTTTAAACGAAATATAAAGAGGAGATTAGAGAAAATTTTTTTTGTTTTGCTTTTTTCTGTGTTTGCTTACCATTTCTGCACATGATATTGTTTCACTTATTTGTGTGCATTTTTATGCTGCCAGCTCAGAAGGACTGCCACAGAAACGATGTTAATTCAGTAGCAAGTGACTTAGATGCTGAAGTCTGATGGCAAGCATAACTTGTTGTGTTAATTCTGAAAGCAATATGTATTCTTATGTGTTGTTCAATTTTTGGCCATTCCTTTTGTGTATTCCTAGAGAAGGAAATGGCAACCCACTCCAGTACTCTTGTCTGGAAAATTCCATGGACAGAGGAGCCTTGTAGGCTACAATCCATGGGGTCGCAAAGAGTCAGACACGACTGAGCGGCTTCACTTCACTTCACTTCACTTTTGTGTATTGAAGTAGTTTCCTAATACAGTCCGCTTTTCCCTAAATACATTAATATAGGAAAGATAACTACTAAAAACAGGAGGTTTAATTTATCACAAGAGTCAGCTGGTTAGCTTAAGTAGTTTGACATATATAAAATCCAGTCATAAAGCTAAAAATGCTCCCTAAGGTTTTGTAGAAGCTGAAAAAGAAACTAGCGAATGAAATTTTCCTGTTAAACGGGAACCAGAGTGTAACAATGCAGCATTTTAATGTTGAGTTATTTTTTTCAGCAACCAACCCTGTCAGATATGACCATGTATGAGATGAATTTCTCTCTCCTTGTTGAAGACATGTTGGGAAATATTGACCAGCCAAAATACAGACAGATTGTCGTGGAGGTTTGTATTTAAAAATGTAGATTGCTGAAGAAGTGCTTTCTATCTGCTCCCTGAAAACCAGTATAAAACAAACTGCTTACGAGGCCAGGAATTCACTCCTCACCTAACCCAGATCTCCAGTTGAGTCCTGGAGGAGATGGCCATCCTTGACCCTTGAGTCAAGGCACACGAACAATTCAAACATCTTAAATCCATCAGGGTAGAGAGACTGACTGGCCAACTTGCCCAGCTACACACTCATCCCCACAGTAAGTGCGTCAACAGTACCCTAAAAGAGAGGATGTGACCTTTTTCTGTTTATCTTATTTTCATTTTTTCCTGTTTACAGAAATAACTCATGACTATTGTAGAAAAGTTCAATAGTTGGGAAAATTATAGAAAAGAAAACCAAATATATCTCTATATCCACTAGCAATAGATCATCACTATTATTTTGAGGGACACCTTTCCAGACATCTCTGTGGACAGAGAAAGCCTGTAATTTTGTATATCATCACTGCTGCATATAAAGTTAAATGCTAAAACACACACACCTGTGCATGCACACGTACACATACTTTTTTGCCATTTTAAAGTATTATATCAAATACATAAAGACTCCCTTGAATGGATATAATGTATAGCTCATCCTCACTTTGTTTCTCTGGGAATATCTCCATCAGACTCTGTGTTTCTTGAGGGTGGGTAATATGTCCTGTTGATACAGAAGCTCTCAGTGAGTGCTGGACTGGATGTAGCACCTCCTAAATCCAGCATGTCTGGAGCTACAGTCAGCTGAGTGAGATTTAGCCTCATCTATGATAGGCCAGAATTTGGGTAAGAGTATCAGCCAATCAGTTTCATAGCTTGTGGGAGTAAGACAGAGACTGGGATGAAGAAAAGATGGGAATTTTAGAAGCGTGATTGCCTTCTTTGTACAGTTAACCTTTTGGTATCTCATGCCTATAGATGCCCCTAAAAAGTGGTCATTCTCTTTGCAGAAGAAATTTACCTTTAGAACTTGAGCAAAACTTCAAATTCTTTTGGCTAAAGCTCTGCCCCAAGGTCTCCCACATTGTGACTCCTGGATTTTTTCTTAGTGTTTCCTTTGGTTCTTTCAGGTACTAATTGGGAAACATTTCAATAAAGTATATCAGAAAGATTCCCAAGTTGGAAATTATGTCTTTATCCTGTTTCATGTACAAACTAGGAACCATAATCATCATCAGAAAGTCTTTACCAAGCATTGTATACTCAGATACAATTTTGCATATTGCAGTTTGTCATATAAAATGAACATTAGTACTTAGGATAAATGTATACGGTAGCCAAGCAATAGGATGATGCCTTAAACTAAGATAGCTTATACAAACCAAATAGTGCTCATGTCATAAAGAATCACAGTTAAGTATATTGTTTAAAACATAACTGTCCCCTGAGAAATACTGTGATGTCAGAGAATTATACTCATTTTGGCATGCTAGACTTAAGTCATTTAATTGTGAGTGTAGATCCAAAATCTCCACTGTACTCATCTGCCTTGCTTTCTGAGGCAGCCTCTGCACCACTGGACCCTGTTTTGGTCCACCAAACAGTGGCTTGCTTGCCACCAAACATGAAGGTGTAAAGACTAGAGAGAGTTCAGACACTTTGGATACTATAGGGTACTATGTACTGTGAACGGATTAGAAAAGTCATTTTTCTAAGTTATCGATTTTATTTAAGTGACTGAAAAACATTTCCATATAGCTACAGGGATACAGACAATGAAAAAAAAAAAAGTGAGATTTCCAAACAGAACTCATGTTATTAACTTGTATAGGTAGGAAGATTCCATCCATAGATGATCCTAACACCTATCATTGTACAGAACAGGCTGTGGAGTACAAGGGCCATCCATCAGTCTAAGGAAAGAATGAAAACACATGCAGACTATGGCGCTTTTATGGTTCATATAATTGGCTTTCGATGTCTGTCTCTTCTAGTTACTAATGGTCGTATCCATTGTACTGGAAAGAAACCCTGAGCTAGAATTTCAAGACAAAGTAGATCTTGACAAACTGGTGAAAGAAGCATTTCATGAATTTCAAAAAGATGAGAGTCGACTAAAGGAAATTGAAAAACAAGTAAGTAGAGAAAATAGCTTTTTGTAGAATTTTTTTTCTCAATTCTTCAAAGTATCCGTAAATCCCTTATCATTTAACTTACAAAACAGATATGCAGAGTACAAAATGGGAGGAAGTCTGACTTATTTGAGGAATTGATGTTACTTTTTACTCAATTATTAGTCAATTCAGCTAAGAAGTTCTGACTAGAAAGATATCTAAGAAGAGATAAATTTCCTTTATGTAGTTAGCAGTTAAAATGTGTTTTACCAGAAAGAAGCCATGATTCCAGAAGACTATAAAGTTAAATTCTGGGAGGACGGGATGAGGAACAGGCTACACTGGTGCTGTGTGCTACCTAATATAGCTCCTTCCAGGCTGTCTGTTTAATATTTTATTCTCATCCATAAAAAGGTTCCCTCAGTAAATAAAAATTGTCGGCAAAAAGGAGAATACTGAAAATGCTGTCTTTGTTTTATATGCTGAGAAGATGCTTCAGGAAAATAAAAGAAAAACTCAAGAACCTCACATTTTCCACAAGGAAATCTTCCTGTGAATTTATTTTTCCCTCTCAGCTGACACAGATTTTACCTGTCAACTCTTTACAAACAAAAACTCAGATGACTCACTTACTGTTTTCCTTTGTAGGATGACATGACTTCCTTTTACAACACTCCCCCTCTGGGAAAAAGAGGAACATGCAGCTATTTGACAAAGGTCGTGATGAATCTGCTGCTGGAAGGAGAAGTCAAGCCAAGCAATGATGACCCGTGTCTGGTTAGCTAGTGAGGAACGTGGTAGAGACTTTGTTAAGACAGGTTTTCCAGCAGTGTGTTGTTTGTGTTGAAGCTTAATCAAGGCAGCCATTAATGAGTGGGCTGACCATGCTGGTGAAGTGGTCACCACACCCTTGGTGGAATTATTGGACTTCTTGCATGCCATAACCAATCTAATGGTAAGAAATGCTTGTAATCAAGTGAAAATAAGTTCTCATGATTATGCCAACTACAGTAATAATCTTTACTGAGCAGTAGTAATAGTTTATTAATTGAAAGTTTACCACTGCATGTTTTCTGACTACATAACTCTTCAAATTGAGCCTTTGCTCATTTTGGATTAAATTCCCACCTTACTGCCAATTAAATGAATTTTCCAACGAATAATGCATACCGGGAATGAAAGTATATTGAAAAAATGGTGAATTCTTTTTAAGTAACATGCTTCTAGAACAAAATATTGATATGCACCATAAAAGCAAAATCAACAAGCTGGTATTTTTATTCTAAAACTGCATTATTGGTAATATTTTAGAATACAGAGCTATTGTACAATTTTTACCTTGTAAACATTATTATGGTTTTGTATTTGTGCTAACTGTAGGGGTTGGACTAAAGTAATAAATCAATACCTTATCAAATATTTTCTTTGCGCCTTTAGTAAAAATAAGTATGAACTGTTAACCTAGTTTGTACTCATAAAAACAAAATTAAAAATCATTAAATTTTATTTCTGAATTAATGAATATATCTGAATACATCCTTTGTTCTCATTTTTCTCAATACTGAATTTATTACTCCTGAATATTTTCATTTAATTGATCGGGAGATGAAAGAGAATCTATGGTACCTACCATTACACATATTTTGTTACCAAATTTACTTAAGCTAATGTTAATAAACATATAAAGTAGGTTAAACATTTAAATTTCATCAGTTATTTCCTTACTGAATGTTACAGTGAAGCCCATTAATTTGAGCCCTGACCCCAAAGGGAGTCATTTTTCTCACTAGTCTTATGGGAGTTTCACCTGAAAAGTCAAACTTGTCACAAAAAATGCAGCCCATTTATAAAGTCTTGAAAGGATCTAAGACAGAAAGGACAAGTAGCTTAAGTGACAAATCGGGCTGATATCAAATAAATGGATGCAGGAGCACGTGAAAAAATCTGGAGTCGGGCACATTCCTCATAACTTTGAGGTACACTTGCAAAGAGTGTGCTGGTTGGCAAAACTGAGAAAAATGAGGTAAAATCTTACCTTATAGAACTTTTTTGTTTTAAGAAATCAGGGAGAAAAATATTTTCAGAATCTGTTATGTATTAAGTAATTCATATGAATTCTACTATCAAATTTGTATACTGATCATATGAAACGGAAATTGTTATCCTAGTCTTATAGTTAAGAATACTAAGGTCCAAGGACTTCCCTGGTGGTACAGTGGTTAAGAATCCGCCTTGCAATGCAGAGGACAGGGTTTGATCCCTGGCTGGGAAACTAAGATCCCTGCGCACCACAACTACAGAGCCCACCTGCCACAACCAGAGAGCCCACATGCTGCCACCGCTGAGCCCACAGGCCACAAGTAGAAAGTCCGTGTGCCGTAGCAGAAGATCCCGCATGATGCAAAGGAGAGCTTGTGTGCCACAACTAAGATCCCGTGCAGCTAAATAAATGAATATTAAGAAATAAATTATACTGTCCAGATTATGTAATAAATTCCTCCACTTTTATGGTATGAAAAGAATTGAGATTTGTGTCTATAGTACAGAATCTATGTACTTTTAACTAATATTATAGAATCTATGTATATTTCATTAATCTACCACAGACTCTGATTTTTCTTCTCTCTAATGGGACTGTAGTGTTAGAATGCCACATTTCCAGGTAAAATCCACAAGGGAGAAGCCAGCAACAGTTGATTCAGACTATGGGAAATGACCCAGTTTAGGAGGAGTTCGCCTAGGTTCAGCAAGAATTCTTGCTTTAGGCTATCTTTTCTGATTGTACTGTCTCTGATTCCAAACCAATCACTGGTTTCTGTCCAGAACCATCATCTTACTGGATTACAAACCACTTTTGCAAGCTGTAAATGCTGTGAGTGCTTATTGCTCAAAGAGAATTCCTCACTAGTCATTCGAATTGTTTTTAATTTGATTCAGAGAAATTGATGAAATAAAGAACATAAATCTGGCTCTTAAGAAAATTCCGCTAGTAACATAATAGGAAATAAAAGTGGTATCATTGAAATAAGTGTTTTATCTCCAACGGTCAATAATTAGAACAACTTACATTTGGCAGTGTGGATGTTTTTGAATACTAAAGTCAGACTGTACAGTCACCCCACAGTGTCCACAGCAGATTGGTTCCATGACCCTCATGGACCCCAAATCCATGGATACTCAAGTTCCTTATAAAACAGCACGACCTGCACACACCCTCCTCTAAATCATCTTTAGATTATTTCTAATTCCTGATACAATGTAAATGCTGTGTAAATTGTTGCCAATATGCTGCAAATTCAAGTTTTGCTTTTTGGAACTCTGGAATCTTTTTTCTGACTATTTTCCACCCATAGTTAGTTGAAACTATGCATATGGAACACAGAGAGCTAACTGTATATACATGCACACACATGCAAGAGCTGTATCACATTATATTTTTTGTGAACTCTGTATGTTTGCTGTATCTTTTTTGAGTGACCAAGAAACCTTGTTCTATTATTATATATTTGATTCTCTTTTTCCTTAACATAAAAAATGGAGCTAATGGTACTTTTATTTACCTTGAAGAAGTACTAAAGATTAATTAGATTTGCATCAAATAATCTGAACTCCTTGAAAAAACATCAATAAAAATATTTCATTGGGGAAAATTAACATGCATATAACATACATATATTAAATATATATAGATTCCTTTCCTTTTTATATGTGTGTGTATATTGAATTTATATTTATAAATATGTATTTAATTTTTTTAAAAAAAACACATGCATATATAGATTTGCCCTTTTTCGTTTGCTTATTTACTGTAGTGAAAATACTTCAGGGAACTCCTTTGTGAGTTTTGAGAAAATATCCAGTTAAAATGTCTGGAATGTATGTTAAGAAAAAGAAATGACTTGACATTTTCTTGAGAAGAAAAAATAATTTCACCATACACAAAATGGCTTAGAGTAATATAGATGTATTTTTTACTGTATTCTTTTCTTTTCTCCTTACCCCCACCCCCTTCCCATACAAATGCAGGGAACAGGTAACATGTGAGCATGGGCATTACTTAAAATATGACTTATATTTCAATGTAAGTTTTCTTGTAATATTATGGTTAAAGAGGAAAGTGACTTGAACTGAAATTGATAATTTACTTACATCCTGCTTTTAGGTTTGTGCATCCATAAAAAGCCATATACTGCTTCTTTTTTCTTCTTTTTTTTGGTTGTTGTTGTTCAGTCAGTAATGTATCATATTTATTTTTTTCTTTTTACCTTTTGGCCCCTTTTACCACCCCCAGCCCCCACCTTTGGCAGCCATCAATCTGTTCTCTGTAGTTATGAGCTTGCTTTTTCTTTTTTTTTTTCTGATTCCACATATAAGAGATCATACAGTATTTGTGTTTCTCTGTCTCTGACTGACTTCACTTAGCATGATGTTCTTGAGGTTCATCCATGTTGAAGTAAATGGCAAGATGTTTTTCTTTTATGGCCGAATAATATGCAGTAGGGCTTCCCCTCATAGCTCAGTCAGTAGAGAATCTGCCTGCAGTGCAGGAGACCTGGGTTTGATTCCTGGGTCAGGAAGATTCTTTGGAGAAGGAAATGGCAACCCACTGCAGTATTCTTGTCTGGAGAATCCCATGAACAGAGGAGCCTGGCAGGCTACAGTCCACTGGGTCACAAGAGTCAGACACAACTTAGCAACTAAACCACCACCAATATGCAATAGAATATTACTTTATCTATTCATGCATCAATGAACACCTAGGATATTCCATATCTTGGCTATTGTACATAATGCTGCAATGAACATGAGCGTGCAGGTATCTTTTTGATATTAGCATTTTCATTTTCCTTGGGTGAATATCTGGAAGTGGAATTGCTGAATTGTATGATGGTTCTCTAGTCAAAGCTATGGTTTTTCCAGTAGTCATGTGTGGATGTGAGAGTTGGACTATAAAGAAAGCTGAGTGCCGAAGAATTGATGCTTTTGAACGGTGGTGTTGGAGAAGATTCTTGAGAGTCCCTTGGACTGCAAGGAGATCCAACTAGTCCATCCTAAAGGAAATCATTCCTGAATATTCATTGGAGGGACTGATGGGAAAGCTGAAACCCCAGTACTTTGGCCACCTGATGCAAAGAACTGACTCATTAGAAAAGACCCTGGTGCTGGGAAAGATTGAAGGCGGGAGGAGAAGGGGACAACAGAAGATGAGATGGTTGAATGACATCACCAACTCAATGGACATGAGTTTGAGTAAACTCTGGGAATTGGCGATGGACAGGGAGGCCTGGCGTGCTGCAGTCCATGGAGTCACAAAGAGTCGAACACGACTGAGTGACTGAACTGAACTGAACTGAACTGAATGATGGTTCTATTTTTAATTTTTTGAGGAACTTCCATACTGTTTTCCATAGTGACTGCTGCACCAATTTATATTACCACCAACAGTGCATTATGATCCACTTTTCTTCACACTCTCACCTACAATTTGAGTGTATACAAATTCAATATACATATACAATATGTATGTTATAAATTTGTAATTTGTATACATATTGTATACAAATTCAATATACATAAGCATATAGATAGGAGTAGACTCTATGAGTTGGAGAAGGCAGTGGCACCCCACTCCAGTACTCTTGCCTGGAAAATCACATGGACTCAGGAGCCTGGTGGGCTGCAGTCCATGGGGTCGCTAGGAGTCGGGCACGACTGAGCGATTTCACTTTCACTTTTCACTTTCATGCATTGGAGAAGGAAATGGCAACCCACTCCAGTGTTCTTGCCTGGAGAATCCCAGGGATGGGGGAGCCTGGTGGGCTGCTGTCTATGGGGTTGCACAGAATCGGACATGACTGAAGCGACTTAGCAGCAGCAGCAGCAGACTCTATGAGTATATTTAATACATGCATATTATATGCATGCTAATTTTCCCCACTGAAATATTGTTATTGCTGTTTTCTTCAATGAGTTCAGATTACTCCATGCCAATCTAATTAATCTTTAGTACTTCTTCAGAATAAATAATAAAGCACCATTAGCTCCATTTTTTATGTTAAGGAAAAAGAATCAAAATTTTATTTCTTTTTTCTTATAATAATCATTCTGACAAATGTGAGACTTCTCATGGTGGTTTTGATTTGCATTTTCCTGATGAATAGTGATGTTGAGCATCTTTTTATGTACCTGTTGGCTATCTATAGGTCTTTAGGAAAATGTCTAGTCAGATCTTATGCTCATTTTTTACTTAGACTTTTTTTGTTTTGCTATTGAGTTGTATGAGTTCTTTATTTTGGATGTAAGTCCCTTATTAGAGATATGATTTGCAAATATTTTCTCCCATTCAGTAGGTTATCTTTTTATTTTGTCGATGGTCAAGAGCATGTTAAGGAGAGGAATATGGCAAAGAACACTTGATATATGAAGAGAGTTTATGAAAAGATAACCAGTTAGTTTATAAAACAAGCATGAAAAAAAAGCATCAACTTAAAGTTGAAACCCATGGAAAGAATTGGAGACTAACACTTAATAGCTAGGGCAACTGGAAATAAAAAAAACTTGAAATGTTTAATATTTGCTGAAATATAGGGGGAATGAACTATGTTGTATTTTTGAGAATTAAAAGTTTTGATTAGCTGAGCAAAGTTGATGGAATCTGTCACTGTCTTAGCTGAAAGCAAACACCATTTGCAAATCCACATAGGAGTTTTAACTTGCTGCTTACGTGTTACATATACAGAATTCTGAAGTTTTCTAGTACTGAAGGCATTCAGAATCTGTGATGTAAGTATAGTCTTCGTGTTTTGACGAAATTCAAAATCTATTGTTCTGAAAGATATGTTTGGATCAATAAATCTTGATGTTCCCTCTACAGAAGCCATTGTTTTCTAATTAGAAGAGCAAAAAATAATAAGAATTAGAACACAGAACTCATGAATTTTAGAAGTCTCATTTGGCCTACAGAGCCAAAATGTTTTAACAGCTGTACTAGAGACTGACTGAAAATATTAGCACATTTATCCAGGCATGACAAGATTTAAATCTAATTTAAAGCTTCCTCTATGACAATGGCAGATTTATTGTGTAAGTTTATTGTACAAGCAGTGTCTGTTGGAAACTCCTCACTGAATATCAAATTCAGCTACATTTCCAGAACATCATTTTGAGAAACATGATGTTTTCCAGATTTCCTTCCATTTTATTTAAGTCTGAAAAGATCATATTTCAGTTTTAAAAAATCAGAGTGTGGAATCACCTTGATATCATCTCCAATATATGATAAGCTTGCAGTGCCTAATGGATACCAAACAACATTTATAGACGACCTAAGTAAACTTTTTTACCAGAACTCTACAGAATAGGATCAGATAAAAGTTCTTCATGAGCATGCATATTAAATAGATGCATATACGAGTAGGAGAGTCAACACAATGTGAAAACAGGTGTAACAGCACAAAGACCACATTTAAATCAAGAAGAGCCCAGAAGTATTGTAGTATGCAGCCAGCTTCATCTACTACAGTATGTCCAGGCTCTTCTTGATTTAAATGTGGTCTCTCTGTGCTGTTACAACTGTTTTTGTTATAGCTAAAGGCTCTAGGAAACAAACTCACTCAGAAGGACAGTGTGGATCGTGGAGTGCAGTTTATTACACCAGCGGGTCCAAGGCAGAGTTTCCTGTTTAGCCAGGGACCCCAGCCAACTTTTGTAAAAACCTTATATACCTTAAGTGTACGTGCTCAAGCCCACATCCCCAAATTCCTTAAACCTAGCCTGGAAAGTGTTAAAGGGAGATACAATCAGGTTACAGCCATGATTCATAATCAGAAGGGTCAGCTGGTTATACGTTGTAGCCTACACCAATGGGTCGGAGAAGGCGATGGCACCCACTCCAGTACTCTTGCCTGGAAAATCCCATGGATGGAGGAGCCTGGTAGGCTGCAGTCCATGGGGTTGCAAAGAGTCAGACATGACTGAAGCGACTTAGCAGCAGCAGCAGCAGCAGCAGCACACCAGTGGGTGCCATAAAGATTACAAAGGTGATTGACTACATGGGGGATTATTACATTCTTTTTGGCATCGGGAAATTTTGGAATGGAATCTGGTGTTTATCAGTCCGGGAGGCCAGTTCAGTAGTAGGTAGTTATCCCCGTGGCCACTAGGCACATAGTCCAAAGCTCACTGAAAGTGCAAGCAGGCATATAGTCCAGAGTTCACTGGGAAGGTAAAATGGAGTTCCCTTCTTTTTCAAAGTGGAGTCAGCTCAGCCTGTTGCTTTCCTCCTTCATTCCCCCTCCTGATGCTCTCAACTTCCAGTGCGTGCATCACTGATTGAGATGTACTGGATTTTAGGCTTCCTGGTATATATTTGGGTAAATGAATTCATCCTCTACAATACAAAGTTAACAACACATTGGAGAATACAAGGTCCACATAACAGAACCAACAGAACAACTATAACAATGGTTAATATAGTTTTCCACCAATCACCCTTTACCTATGATAGAACAGAAGTCCAAAAAGAAGATTATCATCAGACATAGCTTTTACTTGATCCTTCATGTCATCTAGAGCAACTGATATATTGCCCAACAAATCAGGAGTATATACACAACATTCAGCTTTGATTATAGCACAGGTCCCTCCTTGAGTGGCTGTAAGTATGTCTAAAGCCATTCTGTTTTGAAACACCACTTTTCTCATTTGTATTTGTTCAGTATTTAGTGCTTGAATAGCTCTTAGGCTGTCATTTAGGGCTCTTTGGGTGAAATTAGTTAGAGCTTCAACTCTAATCATTATGTCCGTAGTGCCCAATGAGAGAACAAATAAAGCAGCCAAATAATCATATCAATGGAAAACTGATCAAGACCGTCTGGCCCTTAAGGAGGGTAAATTTAAAGGCTCTTGTATTGTTGACATGATGTTTCCATGGGCAAAGGCCAGACCTAAAGTACACCTCCCTGTCCATCCTGGGGGCAACCAAGGCCATAAGTTAGTCCCACATAACTAGTGGGTGCCATTAGAAGCAATCCACCTGATTCTGGGGTTGAATCCCCAGTCTGTCCCAGGCCATTGGGTGGATTGACTGGGATCATACGTAACTTTATAGGTCTTATAGCACTGTTCTGTCCATAGAAAGGCCATTGGTTTTAAATTCTTTTTAGCTATCATTTGGTTTTTACATCCAATAGTGTGTACATCTTGTTCCCAGCAAATTTTAGCTATCCTAACAAGTGGTCCCTTTTCCCTTTTCATGGTAATCCACATGTATTCATCCCATATCTAGTAAAATGGGTCAAAATATCAGTTAATTTCTGATCGTTTGGATTTAATGCCTGTCATGTAATACTGATAAGCATTTCCTGAGCTAAGAATATAATTAAAATGTATCCCATGGCCATTCATCAGATCATTGGCCTTTTTATCATACCAGTGGGTAGCGGCTGCTGTGATTACAGTTTCTATACTCAATTTTTGTTGTTTTGCCTGATGCAAAGAATCACATAAGCTGGGCATATAACCCCTCTGTAGAGGTGATACCCACCATGGGAGTCCATCCATGACAGACATGGGCATGGCTCCACATACCCAGCAGTTAGATTTTTTATGGAAGTCAACGTAGGAATGTGCCCATGAAATGAAAACGTTGTCTTGTGCTGAAACTATAGGTAGTCTCAAGAGAATACTGGCAAGTCCTTGAAGCAGTAGTTGATTGTAGAGCTTCACCTCTTCTTCTTTAAGACAACCTTGGCTTCACGGGGCTCAGTGGGGTCCCTTGTGTCCACTCGTGTCCTCCGGGTCTGCGTGGTATGCTGTCTTCACGCTCATGTGGTGGATCCAGGGAGTGACATCTGCAACCCTAACTGCCGTAGGCGTGGGTAAACAGTACATGGACCCTTCCAGTGGGGGGCCAAGCAGTCGTGTTTCCCGTCCTTGACCCACACCTGATCACTGGGCACAAAATCATGAATCTGTTCCCCAAGGGGGACCGGCACCCTTTCTTGTACAAACTTAGTTACCTGATTCATTACCTGACCCAGTTGTTCCATCTGCTGTGAAATCCCATCCACCCTTACCTGTGGAAGATTTGCCTAAACCTGTCTTACTTCTGGGAGGGGGCCTCCCGTAGACAATTTCATAAGGAGAATAACCATGGGAATGCAGGGTTACCCTTAATTTGAGTAAGGCTGCCGGAAGCAAGTCTATCTATCCATGAACAGTTAGTCTCTGTGATTCATTTTGAAAGTGTCTCCTTAAGAGTTTGGTTGGTTCTTTCACCACTCTGGAACTCTGGGGCCTGTATGCCATAAGTAATTTCCACTTGATATTTAGACCTTTATATACCTGTTGAATTAAGTCGGTTACCAAAGGCAGGGCCGTTGTCTGATCCTATACTGGTTGGGAACCCAAACCTGGGGATTATTTCTCGGAGCAGACAGCAAGCCACTTCATTTGCTTCTTCAGTTCGGGTGGGGAAGGCCTCTACTCATCCTGAGAAGGTACGTACCATGACCCGTAAATAGTGATAGTGTCAGCATGGTTTCATCTCAGTAAAGTCCACTTCTAAATGTTCAAAGGGTAGAGTGCCTTTTAACTGTATTCCTGCAGGTTTTTGTTTATGTCCAGGGGCAGCATTGACATCTGAGCAAGCAGAACAGTCTACATAAGGAGGAAAGTCATGGAATTAAGAAATATTTTCGAATTAATTCTTCCATTTTTTCATGTCCCAAGTGGGTTGCCTGGTGAGCCTGAGACACCAGTGTTGGGGGCTAATGCCTCGGGTACCGGTAACCTGCCATCTGGCAGTTCCCACCAACCTTTTTCATTCGTCGTGGCCCTTTCTGCTTCAGCCAACTGATCTTGGGCCAGGGTATACTGTGGGAGAGTCAGCGTTAACTCAGGCATTTTTGAGAGCACAAAGGTTCTGATAGGCCTCCCACCAGCAGCCCCAAATTTCTCAGCCGCATGTTTTGCGGCTTTATCTGCTAGTCAGTTTCCCTCTGTTTGTGGGTGTCTTCCTTTTGGTGACCCCAACAATGTATCACTGCTACCTTTTCAGGTTCCCATACAGCGTCTAATAGAGTCAAGATTTCTTCCTTGTTTTCAATGTCCTTTCCATTGGCTGTCAGAAGACCTCTCTCTTTATATAAAGCCCCACATACACACAGAGTAGCAAAAGCATCCCTGGAGTCCGTGTAAATGTTTGTCTTCTTACCTTTTGACAGCTAGAGGGCCCAGATTAGAGCATATAGTTTGGCCTGTTGAGCAGACCAGTGATGGCAGAGAGCTAGCCTCAACGATGGTTTCTTCTGTGACTACTGCATATCCTGACAGTCATTGTCCTTGTTTCACCAGGCTGGTGCCATTGGTGTACAGGACCCAGTGTGGGTCCAGGATTGACAGGTCTCTCAAGTCAGGTCTGCTGACATAAACTTCTAGGATTTCCTTGCAATCATGTGAGGGCCCACCTTCTCCCACAGGAAGGAGAGTGGCTGGGTTCAGGGCCTGACAAGGCTCAATAGTAACATGGGGGTTCTCACATAACAGTCCCTGGTATTGAGTAATCTGGGATGTTGATAGCCATTTATGGGAGTCCCCTCACAGGAGAGTGTTGACCTCATGGGGGACTTTTACGATCAAATCTTGGCCCAAAGTCAGCTTGGTTGCCTCCCGGACCAGTAAGGCAACCACAGCAACTGCCCGTAAGCATCCCAGCCACCCAGTGGCAACATTGTCCAGCCGTTTCGAGAGATAAGCCACGGGTCTGTCCCATGTCCCCATAGTCTGGGACAGCACTCCCATAGCCACCTTGTCCTTTTCAGTCACATAAACAGTAAACAGCTTAGCAGGGTCTGGCAGGCCCAAGGCAGGTGCTGATGTGATTGCCAGCTTTAATTCTTCAAAGGGCTGCTGCTGTCTCTCAGTCCAATTTAGTGAATCTCCTTTTGATCCAGTTAGGAGTTCATATAATGTCTGGGCCATCTTGGAATAGCCCAGAATCCAAATCCTACAAAACCCAGTGGCTCCCAAGAACTCTCAGACCTGTCATCTGGTTCTTGGTGGTGGGATTCTCAAAATGACCTCTTTTCTGAACTGGTCTAACAGCCTTGTCCCTCCTCTCAGAACAAACCCCAAATATCTTACCTCCTCTTTGCAGATCTGTGCCTTCTTTTTCGAGATTCAGTAGCCAGACTCCATCAACTGCTCTAGTAAAGCCCTGGTCCCTTCCTAGCAGTCTTCGCTGTTCTTGGCAGCAAACAGCAAGTCGTCCACATATTGTAGCAACCAGCATCTGAACTTCTCTGGCTGGAATGAGTCCAGGTTGGAAGCCAAGGCTTCCCCAAAGATGGTGGGGGGAATTCTTAAATCCTTGTGGGAGGTGAGTCCAGATGAGCTGTTGTTTGGTGCCCCCTGCTGGGTCTTCCCATTCAAAAGCAAAAATGGGTTGAGACACTGGGGCAAGGCATATACAGAAGAAGGCATCCTTGAGCTCTAAACAAGGATAGATATTAGCATTCGGTGGAAGGAAGCTAAGTAAAGTATAGGGGTTAGGAACGGTGGGATGTAGAGCCACGGTGGCCTGGTTGACCATTCTGAGGTCCTGCACAGGTCTGTAGTCCTGTCCCCCTTCTTTCTTGACTGGTAGGATTGGTGTGTTCCAGGCCAACTGGCATTCAATCGGGATGCTTGCCTGTTTCAGTCTGCTTATGTATGGCAAAATGCCAACTCGAGCCTCTAGTAGCAGCGGGTACTGATGTTTTCTGACTGGGATGCACCGGGTTTGAGTTCTATTACCACTGGAGCTTGATGTACGGCAAGCCCAGGGTGGGGGTTGGGAGTTAATTTTCCGCCCAAACCTCAAGGAATCATCGGATTAGTTCCCTCCCTCCGCTGTCTAGTCCATCCAGATTTCCTTCAGGAGGGTCATGTAACCTCAATTCATCTTGAAGGGTTACCGAGAGGGAGAGTAAATAGGTAGTTTAAATAATAAATACCCACACCCGGAGAGTGGGTCTTTCTTGTGGGGGAAAGATCACTTGTGCCCCCAATTTAGATGACAAGTCTCTTCCCAAAAGAGGTACTGGGCATTCAGGAATATATAGGAATTCATGAGTCACTTGATGCCCCCCATTTGGCATTTCCGGGGTAAACACAATGGTCTGATAATCTTTTCTCTGGTTACTCCTTCTATGCCAGTGGCCTTTATTGAGAGGGGTGCTACCGGCTCAGTCACCACTGACATTTCTGCCCCAGTGTCCACCATAAAGTCAATAATTTGGTCCCCTACGTTTAGTTTCACTATGGGCTCTCGGGGACCTTGTGTCTTTGAGCCCTGGCACCCCGTTCAGCCTCTAGTCCAGCCAGCCCTATAACAGCTGATGCTGATTCTTTTTCCCCGTTATTTTGAGGGCATTCATTTTTCCAATGACTGAAGTCCCAGCATTGGGCGCATTGGTTTTTTTGCAGGGTGGCTGTGGGCCTTCTTGTAGACGGCTTGCTGGGATATTGGCCCCCACTCAGAGAGGATGTGGGCTTTGGGGAAGGCTCACGAAGAGGCCTTACCAAAGCCGTGGCCAGTACCACGATCCTCTGGTCTGCCCTCTTATTATTTTCTTTCTGTCTTTTCTCAGCTTCCCTCTTAGCCTCCACGTCTCTTATTTCTGAATACCTTGTCAGCAATCTCAGTAATTTGTGAGCTAGTCATGGCCAATACCCCGTCCAACTTTTAAAGTTTATGTCTGATATCAGGGTAGGCTTGAGACACAAAGGCTGCATTTATCACCATCTGAGACCCAGAGGTCTCTGGATCTCTTGGTGTATAAAGTCTGTAGGCCTCGCACAGTCTTTCATAGAACTTAGAGGGTGATTCAGTTTCCCTTGAATCACTTTGGAGGGTTTTGCCATATTCATAGGTTTTCGGGCCCCCCTTGAGGCCTTGTAAAATAGCCTCCTGATATCTCTCCAGGCGGCCCCTCCCTTCCTCTGTGTTATAGTCCCGGTTGGGCCTCTATCGGGGGTGGCTAGTTCTGCCCACCTCTGCGGTACCTTCAGGTGCCATCTTAATCTTTTCTTAATCATTTTCTGGCCTCAGTTAGGATTCTGTGTCTTTCCTCAATGCTGAAAGGACCCAGTCATCCCATGTAGGGCACTGGGTTCGAAAAATAGTCTCCATTAGCCTAATCATGACTTGTGGCTCCCCCGAGTGTGGTGGAGTGTGTCTCTGCCAGTTTAATATATCTGTAGAGGAAAATGGCTGGTAATAATAGGCTACAGGGGGCTGATGGTAGTGCCTGCCTGTGTCCTGAACCGGAGGCTGCTGTAGCTCTCTGAGAGGCATCTGTAGTGGGGTTCTTTCCCCTTGTTCCTTGGTGGAGTGCTGCTGCTGCTGCTGCTTCTGCTGCTAAGTCACTTTAGTCGTGTCCAACTCTGTGCTACCCCATAGACGGCAGCCCACCAGGCTCCCGCGCCCCTGGGATTCTCCAGGCAAGAACACTGGAGTGGGTTGCCATTTCCTTCTCCAATGCATGAAAGTGAAAAGTGAAAGTGAAGTCGCTCAGTCGTGTCTGACTCTTAGCGACCCCATGGACTGCAGCTCACCAGGCTCCCCCATCCATGGGATTTTCCAGGCAAGAGTACTGGAGTGGGGTGCCATTGCCTTCTCCGTTGGTGGAGTGCAGCCTCTGTCTAATTCCTGTGTTTTCTTTCCCCTTCCCATCAGTACTCACCAGGAGAGGTGGATACAATCTAGGAGGTCCAGCTGAGCTGGAATCCTGGGGGCGTTGACCAGAGGTTTCCATTGCCGAGATCGGAGCCTGCTGAAACAGTGGCTCTATGATCTCCAGGACAGTCGGTGTAGGAGCAGCAGCTACTGCAGGAACTTCACCTGGCCTTGGATTGGGCATTAAGGTGACCTCCATTCCTGGTGGAGCATTGGGTGGCAGGCACGTCATCATCCAGGGGAAGGGGGCAAGTTGTCCCGGTCCAAATCCTGCAGAATTTCTTTTTTATTGTTAGTCAATTTTTGTGCCATTAATATTGTTCCTTTCCCTTTCTTGATATAGAATCTCATCCAAGGAGGGGGTTCTTGAGCTAACCCTAGCCATAAGCCAATAAGTGGAAATTGATCTGGATGTCCTGGCTCTCCTGTGACTATTGTATAGATTGCTTCCACTATTTTTAAGTTCATGGTGCCTTCTGGTGGCCACCCTACTCCCATAAAGGGCCATTTGACCTGACAGAGTATGTGGAAGCCATTAGGCGTCATCTTCACCCCATGCTGCTGCTGCTGCTGCTTCTGCTAAGTCGCTTCAGCCGTGTCCAACTCTGTGTGACCCCATAGACAGCAGCCCACCAGGCTCCCCCATCCCTGGGATTCTCCAGGCAAGAATACTGGAGTGGGTTGCCAATTTCCTTCTCCAATGCATGAAAGTGAAAAGTGAAAGTGAAGTAGCTCAGTGGTGCCAGACTCTTAGAGACCTCATGGACTGCAGCCTACCAGGCTCCTCCATCCATGGGATTTTCCAGGCAAGAGTACTCTTAAAATTTTTAATCATGCACTCCAGTACAATTGCCTTAGATTCACTTCCCCCCATCTTGCTTACCTTCTCGGACCTTCTTCTACCTTTCCTTTTCATTCTGTGTACGAAGTTCTCGGTACCCTATGTACTTCTGATATTTCAACTCAATGAAACATTTAAATTGCCATTCTGCCTCCTTCCTAATTGGGGTGAGAAGAGCCTTACCTGCCAGATCCCAGAGGGAGAAGGGGGATCGGCGTGCCTTCACCTGCCTGTCAGCACAGCCGAACCAGAACACCACGTGGTCCAAGACTGTTTCTCCCTTGACTTTTAAAGTCCATTTTGCCTTGGTGGGGTTGATCAGGTGTAGATGAAAACACAGATGGGTTAAATATCCCACATCCCAGGCCATCTCTGGAAAAGCCAATTCCTACTCACTTATGTATCCCCCTCCTTCTAGCCTGACAATTCTGAGGGGATTAAGAATTCCACAGCAGATGGGATACCTCCTAGGGGAGAGTAGAATACGAGCACACAACAAAGACTGAGTTTCTTCCCCACAAAGCCCTCTCACAATGATCTGGCAATAATTTGTCCCAAGACGGCATGACATCCATTTTTCTTCAAAAAGCCTCCTAGTGACTGCCTGACAAATTTAACTCAAGACTGTGTGGACACTACCTCCACTGTCTCCTTTGACGTTTACGGTCTGTGCATTCCCTACTCTCTCTCAGGGGTTGATCAGGCCCCCTCTTCCACCCCGCAGGGTGGGAACTTTCCTTAGCTGAGAGCTCAATTCCCCTGCTATCATCTACTGCCCACTTAACTTGGAAGGTCCAGGCGTCAAGAAACAGAATCTTTCCAGAAGGGCCAGGCACCTTCCCCCCTCTAGAAGATCTGAGCCGCAAGGCCTCGGTGTGCCCCCAAACAGGACTCATCTCCTCAAAGTGAGGAGTTTCCCAGCAAATGCACCAAATGTTATCGCCAAACCCTTTAGGAAACAAATTCACTCAGGACAGCGTGGATAGTGGAGTGTCGTTTATTACACCAGCAGGTCTGGGACCCCAGACCAGGGACCCCAGGGTCCCCAGCTGACTTTTATGAAAGCCTTATATACCTTAAGTGTACATGCTCAAGCCCACACCCCCAAATTCCTTAAACCTAGCCTGGAAAATGTTAAAGGGAGATAGAATCGAGTTACAACCATGATTCATAATTAGAAGGGTCAGCTGGTTATACGTTGTAGCCTACACCAATGGGTGCCATAAAGATTACAAAGGTGATTGACTACACAGGGGATTATTACATTCTTTTTGGCGATGGGAAATCTTGGTGGAATCTGGTGTTTATCAGACCAGGAGGCCAATTCGGCCATAGGTATGGCCCCATGGCTACTAGGCACATAGTCCAAAGTTCACTGAAAGTGTAAGCAGGTGTATAGTCCAAAGTTCACTGGGAAGGTTAGATGGAGTTTCCTTCTTTTTCAAGATGGAGTCAGCTTGGCCTGTTCCTTTCCTCCTTCAATTTCATATTTGTAGTATGCAGCCAAATTCATAGGACTTCCCTGTAGCTCAAATAGTAAAGAATCTGCCTGCGATGCAGGAGATCAGGGTTCAATCCCTGATTTGGGAAGTTCCTCTGGAGAAGAGAGTGGCAATCCACTCCAGTATTCTTGCCTGGAGAATTCCATGGACAGAGAAGCCTGGTGGAGTCCATGGGGTTGCAAAGAGTAAGGCACGACTGAGTGACTAACACACACAGCCAGATTCATAAAAGTACTCTATCTTGGAAACTAAAAACGTGAATGAAAAATGAGAGGGAAAGAATTGGCAAAACAACATAGCAGCATTCAGACTAAGGAAGCAATACAACCTCATACCATAAACTCCGAAAAGCAGCAAAAAAACAAAAGACTCATTGAAATTTGTATTTGGCTCCTATCCTAAGGTCAGTAGATAAATTATGAAAAACCTAGTGCACTTGAAGGGAATCATGAGAGCTGAGTCAGTATGTAGGGGGAAAAAGACAGGAAATGTCTTTCCAGGGTGGAATTTCTCCCACCACACATACCACTGTCCCATATTATTTTCCAGAGGGCTATGGCCAGCCCAGGTGACAGCTGTGTGAATTAGAGAAAGGAAGCCCTTCTGAGACATTCGGCCCCAAAGGTTCAGTACCTTTGTGCAAAGAAAATCCTTCCTCTAAGGAGATGTACCTATGCCAGTCTAGGACAAGTGGCTCAGAGAACCTAGCATAAACTGCATTTCGGCACTCTGTTGCCCTCTCAGGGAGGCACCACTGTGCAGTGTGCAAACCACATGACTGCCACAGTCAGGCTCCTTAAGGAAGGAAGTAGACACTCGGATTGGGCATTTTGATTTTTTTCATCTAGGAGATTGGCAGATCAGAGAGATTACCACAGTGAATGTGAAAGTTGGTGGCTGTGAGCCATGTGTTATGCCGGGATTCATGTCCTCTGGAGGAGAGGATTTTGATCTGGGGCCAGAGATAAGACTTGATTACTCAGAGCTTTTTGTGTAGCAAAGTTTTATTAAAGTATAATAGAGATTGGGAAAGCTTCTGACATAGACATCAGAAGGGGACAGAAAGAGTGCCCATTTGCTATGTCTGTTAAGTGAAAGTGAAGTCGCTCAGTCGTGTCCGACTCTTTGCGACCCCATGGACTGTAGCTATGTCTGTTGCTGCTGCTGCTGCTGCTGCTAAGTCGCTTCAGTTGTGTCCGACTATGTGCGACCCCATAGACAGCAGCCCACCAGGCTCCCCCGTCCCTGAGATTCTCCAGGCAAGAACACTGGAGTGGGTTGCCATTTCCTTCTCCAATGCATGAAAGTGAAAACTGAAAGTGACGTCGCTCAGTCGTGTCCGACTCTTTGGGACCCCATGGACTGCAGCCTTCCAGGCTCCTCCATCCATGGGGTTTTCTAGGCAAGAGTACTGGAGTGGGGTGCCATTGCCTTCTCCAAGCTATGTCTGTTAGTGAGCTACCAATCAGATAAGAGAGACACCTCGAGGCTGAGGGAGTCTCACTGGGCTTCTTTCCCACAATATGCATTTTTAAGATAGAATGGCACATTGTGTTATCCCCAGCCAAAAAACAATTGACATGAATACAGGTTTGTTGAGCCATTGTCAGCCCAAGATTTGAGAAAAGAAAAAAAAAAAAAAAAAGATTAGTTTTAGGCAGAGCTGATTTGAAGAAAGGCAGATTCCAAAGCAAATACATAGTTTCATTAATATAGCTTAAGAAAAACATTCCCATAAGAAAAATGAGTTGGTTCGCTCAATGTTTGAGAAAAATAAGTTCAGGCAGAACCAGGTGTCATCAACAGAGAAAGGAAAAAGTCTGCCACTTGCAGTTTATTTCCTCCTGCCACTTGGGGACTTCTGGCCTCCCTTACTGAGGCTGTTAACACTCGCAAATGCAAATAGAATAGAGATGGGGTGGTGTGGGGGGACAAGTTTGATCCAACATAAACAGAATTGATATCCATAGGTAGAGAGGGCTATGATTGATACAGGAAAAAAGAAAATTCAAAGCTATCATAAATAAGGAAGAATTAAAAGACAAAGATGACACACCATGTTTCAGAAAAACAATGATACAAGATGAGCAATGCTGAAACATCTTGGAGAAGTTCAGACCAAAAAAATCCATCATCTTCTAGGGCTCAATTTCTCTATACTAGTTCAATGTTACACAAAAAAGGCAACGTAAATTTTTTTCCCGGTCAGTTATAAAGGCAAATGAAGATTTCTCAAATATACAATAACTCGGGAGTTGTAGCAACTATGAAACTTTCTTGAAAATAATATTTTACTAAATCCAGTCAACCAAGGGGGCGTCAATATGAAGAGTAGAGTACAAAACTTGATACATAAAAGCAATTAATTAAAATATAAAATTAAAGCAATATGCATTTACAGAGCAGAATGTAAAGATGAAAGAAAAACTTCACAATTTAAGATAATATAACTAACCATGGTAGTGGTGGTGGTTTAATTGCTAAGTCATGTCTTACTCTTTTGACCCCATGGACTGTAGCCCTTCAGGCTCCTCTGTCCTCTGTCCATGGGATTTCTCAGGCAAGAATACTAGAGTGGGTAGCCCTTTCCTCCTCCAGGGGATCTTCCCCAACCAGGGATCAAACCCAGGTCTTTTGCATTGCAGATGGATTCTCTAGTGACTGAGCCACCAGGGAAGGCCCTGACTAATGGACTGGGACAAAAATTCTAGATCTTGCTAATAAAACTCAGTGGGACTAAGGAGGAAGCTTGTATGAGTGAATTTCCTCATCTTTCACAGCAAAATGTCAATAATATTCACTTCATTTTTTAAAATTAATAAATCAAGAAATAAAAAATTTTAAAGTTTACCATTTGAAGTACAAAAGTAATTTTAAATTACCAGAAGGTGGAGCATGTTCAGAAAATTGACCAGATAGAAAATAAAAGAAAAATGGCAGTCTCTAGATCCATTATAACTAACTGTAACTGTCTTCTTTACTACTAGACAACAATGAATTAAAAGCAAAAAAAGCATTAAGTTTGAAGCTAGAATACAAGTGGCCTGATTCAGTGTACCAAAAAATCCCATCGTGGTAGAAACCGCTAGCTGTCTATCACAACATCTATTCTTCACTTTCATGGTAACAATTATAGCTGGGCATATGGCTGCTCAGATATACCATACATTCTATCTGTCTCACGGAGCGTGGCCTTGTGACATTCCCGGAATGTTCCCCAGTGGGTTATAAGCAGAACTAGTGAGTGCCACTTACAGACCTGGCCCATAAATCTCCCTTCTTGCCCCTCTGTGTTCTTCCTGTGGACTGGGATGACAAGGACTAAGGCGAATATACTAGCCAAAGAGCTTCAGTCTTGTTCTAACTGTGGGGCTGTCTCTGACCATCCCCCAACACACATACTCCGCTTACTAGAACACCCATCATTGACTACTGAGTCAGTATTCTGTCAAAAGATAGAAACTATCCCAGGTATTTGGACAGAAAGAATGTAACACAAAAAACAGTTTAGCCAATATAAGTATCAAGATACATACATAAACCAAGTGTCTGAAAATGCAAAGAGAAACAAAAATATAGACAAGTGAAATCTACAAGCAAATAATGATATCATGGGAATAGTATAGTGACTAATATATAAATATTTAATTCTTATTCATATATTAGTCACTATACTATTCCCATGATATCATTACCTTCTGGTTCCCCTGAATATTTTGAAGCTGACCAAATTTGGAGTGCCAAAGAAAGCCTCCAGGCATTTCAAAATTAGAAATAATAATGACTGCATTCATTTATGTAAAGTAAAGGGAAAAAACTCTAATTTCATAACCAAAATAGAAAGGATAAAAGCCTCTTGGAAATTTTGAAATTCTTCTAAATTTGAAACCAAAATTGAAATTTCATAATCTCTATGCTATAATCAAACTGCTACATATAAGAAGGCTAAAACCATATTTAAACAAGAATTCATATTTTTAAACATACTACTAAATAAGAGAGAATGGAAATAAATGAATTAAATACTCATTGCAAGAAAAATTTTAAATTAAACATAAATAAAGCACAAGAAAAGAAAATGACAAAGTGAAACAGAAATTAATTCAATACCAGAACAAATCTAAGAGGTGGTTTTTTGAAGAAAGTGTTAGATAACTAGATGATTAATTAGTTAATGGAGTAATAAAGGGTTCTAATGATAGCTTGTATTTACTGAGGATTTAACTTCCTAGGCACTAGGCTTGGTGCTTTAAGTATTTTAGCTCTATATTATGAAGTGGGTACTATTAGTGGCCTCATTTTACATATAAGGAAACTGAGGAACAGAGTTTAGGCATCTTATCCAAGGCCCCACAAATAGTGTCTGAACAATCAGATTCCAGATCACAATATTATCACTCAGAAGATGAAATAATTATTTCACAGAGGCAGATGAAATTTAAATTTTTTATACATATGAATATTAGAAAATTCTCAACCTTGTTACTTGAGTGGTTCAAAAACGCTTCTTGAAGAAACAAGCTCATCTGTTTTTTAAGATTTGAGAAATCTGAGGTAGGGCTGGGGACTCTTGCTGTCCTGCAACCATATGGCGGTTTCACAAAAGCGTGGGTTCCTCTGTGATGCACCCTATAAACAACATGGTGTGGACCCAAGGGAGCTCCCTAAATGAGGGAGCTGGCACCCCTGTTGCTCCGAGAGAAACATTTACTCTGGAACCTGGCTAATCCTCCTCCTTGCTTCAGAAAGATTACTTGAGGGCATTTTCATCTGACAGAAAAAGCAGGTCCCAGTTGCCTCTTGTAGAATGCACTGAAGGGTACCAAATAAGCAGGAAAGTTCACAGTGTGAGTGTGTTTTACTCTTCTTTCAAGCCTATGATAAAATGAGAATGAAAAAAGTTGATAACATCAGTCACTCACCATCAAGCGTCCACCCAGGCATATTCCTGTGTTTGGTAGAGAAATACAGTGCAAGGTGGATAATTAACCCTCCCCTCTTGTGCTCTCAGGAGAAGGCAATGGCACCCCGACTCCAGTACTCTTGCCTGGAAAATCCCAGGGGCGGAGGAGCCTGGTAGGCTGCAGTCCATTGGGTCGAGAAGAGTCGGACATGACTGAGCAACTTCACTCTCACTCTTCACTTTCATGCATTGGAGAAGGAAATGGCAACCCACTCCAGTGTTCTTGCCTGGAGAATCCCAGGGACAGGGGAGCCTGGTGGGCTGCCGTCTATGGGGTTGCACAGAGTCGGACACGACTGAAGCGACTTAGCAGCAGCAGCAGCAGCAGCTTGTGCTCAGTGCAATGAACTACAGGGGCAGGTTTGAAAGTGAAAGTGAAAGTTGCTGAGTTGTGTCTGACTCTGCGACCCCACGGACTATACAGTCCATGGAATTCTCCAGGCCAGAATTCTGGAGTGGATAGTCTTTCCCTTCTCCAGGGGATCTCCCCAACCCAGGGATTGAATCCAGGTCTCCGAATGGCACCCCACTCCAGCTCTCTTGCCTGGAAAATCCCATGGACGGAGGAGCCTGGTGGGCTGCAGTCCATGGGGTTGCTAAGAGTCGGACACAACTGAGCGACTTCACTTTCACTTTTCACTTTCCACTCCCACATTGCAGGTGGATTCTTTACCAGCTGAGCCACTAGGGAACCCACAGGGGCAGCTTAAGTGGCAATTTTGGCTCCAATGCTGGCTGGGCCACCACCAGTAGAGATGACTGCTTCAGCAGGGGTTGGATCATTTAGAGAACTGCTTGTTTTCTGAGACTGAAAGTGGGGGCTATAATCAGAAATCCTTCATGCAACATGCATTACTAGCTCTTCAGATTCAATTTTTTTTTTTTTAATGGAGATGTTGCAAGTTGTCACAGCTTATGACCCAGAAGTTTGTCAGTGCAAATCAAGTTTTCCTTCTCGTCAACTTCATGCGTGATTCAGGACTGACAAGAAGCATGATGAATTCAAGGAAAAAAGAAATGGCTTGAACCCAATTTTTTTCTGCCACTTCATTATCCTGAATAAAGTAGGGAAATGATTCTCCAGCCCTGGAAATCATTAATCAGCCCCCAGATAACAAGATTCCATTTCATTTTAAGATATTTTTCTGGTTTTGCTTTTTGTTGCTTTGTTTTTTCTCATTTTGTCAAAGGACAAAGGACACTCACTTTTTTAGTATTCATAATTCCTTGACTCATAAGTTGATTTTATCCCATTTTAGAACTTCATGCTTACCAATTTCATTCTAGTGGTATTAATCAGCATTCACCTTGCTCATAGCCATTTCCTGGTCTCTTGCCTAGAACTGTGGGAATGGACAAAAACTGGGAGTCCGAGAACTTAGGCCTGTGACCTCCCATTTTCTGAATGATATGGACCATGCAATGAATCACCAGCGTTCTCTGAACCTCAGTTTCTTTATCCTTTAAGTGACTGACTGAGTCGGGCTACATATTTGTGAATGTCCCTACAAATCTGCCATTGTACCAATCCACCTTCCATCTGTTACTGAGTCCATCAGTCCCTTTGCTTTAAACTTTCACTTTCTGTGTTGCTAAGTGCTGTCTTTCAAAGAGTGCCTCTACTCTCCTGCCTTAACTATCACCTTTATCCTCGTAACTCATACATATGTGTGTGTATATACATATACACTCTTATTTGTCCACTAGAAATTTATACTCATCCGTTCTACCATCTTTTGTCAAAACCTTTCTTGTCCAAATTATGTAGAACTTGTTTTCCCTCCCCACTCTAGACACGTCCCAGTTCTGGATTTAAGCTCTCTTCTCTAGGGCCTCAGCAATTTTCCCAAATCTGTGGTAATATTTAACTGTCCTTAGCATTGATTGCCAAGTCCCATTGTCTTCTTACTTCTGTCTTCAGAATCTGACATCTTCCTGTTCCCACCGCCACAACCCTGACAATCTTGTTTCTCTGTAACTGTCCACTTGAGGTCTGGCTTGAACCAGGAGGAAGATCCTCAGCAGGGAGTGGAACTGCTTGCCTGCCTGTCTCACTGTCTGTAGTCACAAAATCATAAATGGAACAAAGAGAGAAAATGGTTTAAGACTCAGATCTCAGCCCAGAAGAAGGATGTCTGCCACACCAGGAGATGACTGAAAATCTGGGGAGCCATGTACCCAGAGCCTGCCTACGGATTTACCTGGGACACGCCCCACAATGTCCATCAGTAGCTTTGGTTACACCTCTGCTAAGCTCATGGTATGATTTATCGCATTTAACCCTAACATTAATTCTATGGGGAAGGCTTTATTATTACTCCCATTTCACAGCTGAGAAAACTGAGAGGTTAAACAGTTGTGCAAACTCAGTGGCAGAGCTGGGGTCAGATCAAAAATCTGCATACTGTCAGATCTGGGCTTGCTGCTACTTTGCTCATCTTTTTAAAAACTTATTTGGGTTTATTTTATTTTTTATCTGCCTATATGGGAACCCACTCCATTGTTCTTGCCTGGAGAATCCCAGGGATGGAGGAGCCTGGTAGGCTGCCATCAGTGGGGTTGCACAGAGTCAGACATGACTGAAGTGACTTAGCAGCAGCAGCAACATCTATCATCTATCTTTTTGAATGACAATAATGGCTAAGAAAAGTCTGAAATAGTATCCCCAGTGGGGGAAGAATCTTTTTTTACTGTAAATAGGAAAGAATGGAAATTTTCTTCCATTTCTGCTGCTTTGGCTTCTGCTGCATTGCAGCTTCTCTTCCCCCTGAAATGGAGTCCCCCAGTCCAACTAAGGGTCTTCTGCTTAGAACCCAGGACATTCATCAAGGGCTCAATAAATTGAGTGTCTCTACCCACTACCCACTACAGCGCTAAACTTGTAGCTGAAGTTGAATAAATGCTTCTTGATTGACAGAAAAGAGAGTGGATAATAAATGTTTAAAATGAACGGAGATTTTCCTAAGGGGAGAGGTAATTGTCTGAAAAATAGGAAAGGGACTAAGGGCTCTTTTGGTAATTGTATGTATGACTGTGCAGTGAGAATTAGAGTAAACCCATACATGTTTATCCTATCTAGAAAATGAAAGGTAAAAAAAATTGTAAGCTTGATGTTTATAAGAACCATTGATGAATGACTATAGTTATTTGAAAGCAAAAATCTGAGAATTTAACTTTGCTTTGTAAAAATAGCTTTAGAGTCACATTCTGTAGCTAGAGGTTTTACACAAATTAATAATACAAGTGATTTTTCAACTTCTATCAAACAGGGAAGTAAATAACAAAAACTGGCAGAGTCAGCAGTTAGTTAAGTGGTTTTCTCAAAGGTATGCAGGGCAGTGCCATTAATTTTCTCTGTTATGGAGGTGGAGGGTGATCCTAACACAATTCCTTCTACTTTTGGCCCAGTGCCCCATATCCTTGACAGGAGTTTAGTTGGCAACTGTTTGCTTAAAATACATTATGCCAATGAAATGTTCCTTTTATTCTTTAAGAGACCCAAGGCAACAAGGCAGAGTATTAACTAAGGAAACATGTACTGATCTGTAGGTCTCTCCTTGCTCCCTCTTATCCTTCCTATTAGCATTGCCTTTTGCTTACATCTCTCCTATGTTAAATCTTCCTTCTTTGCCCCACCTGACCCTTCATCCACACTATCCTTCTCCTCCCATTCAAGCCAGATATCTCAAAACTTTCTGCACATGTTCCTTTTTCTTCACCCCTCCCCCTGTCCATCACCGAAATGACTCTCACTAAGGTCAAGTCCGTTGGACTGCAAGGAGATCCGACCAGTCCATTCTGAAGGAGATCAGCCCTGGCATTTCTTTGGAAGGAATGATGCTAAAGCTGAAACTCCAGTACTTTGGCCACCTCATGCGAAGAGTTGACTCATTGGAAAAGACTCTGATGCTGGGAGGGATTGGGGGCAGGAGGAGAAGGGGACGACAGAGGATGAGATGGCTGGATGGCATCACGGACTCGATGGGCGTGAGTCTGAGTGAACTCCGGGAGTTGGTGATGGACAGGGAGGCCTGGCGTGCTGCGATTCATGGGGTCGCAAAGAGTCGAACACGACTGAGCGACTGAACTGAACTGAAGGTCACTAAAAATTTTCTTTAGGCCTCATCTCTCAGCAGTGTTTAAACAAATAGCCTCTCCCACCTCAAAGCACCATTTTCCCTTGGTCACCGCACTCTCCTAGTTTACCTTCTCTTCCCTGCAAGCTCTTTCTCACCCTCTTTTACCAGCTCATCCGCCTCTACCCACCATTAAAATGTTGGCATTTCCCCCTCCTACACTATTAGTGAGAACGTAAATTAGTGAAACCACTATGGAAAATAGCATGGGGGTTCCTTAAAAATAAGTGTTACCATGATCCAGCAATCTCACTCCTGGGCGTATAACTGGACAAAACTATAATTCACAAAGACACATGCACCTCAGTGTTCACTGCAGTACTATTTACAATAGCCAAGACATGGAAGCAACCTAAATGCCCATCAACAGATGAATGGATAAAGATGTGGTATATACACACAATAGAATATTACTCAGCCAGAAAAAGAAGGAAATAATGCCATTGGCAGCAACAGGGATGGACCTAGTTAGTGATTATCATACTGAGAGAAATAAGTCAGACAGAGAAAGACAAATATCATATGATATCACAGGTGTGGAATCTTTAATGATACAAATGAACTTATTTACAAAACAGACTCACAGACATAGAAAACAAACTTAAGTTTACCAAAGGGGAAAGAGGGGGAGTGGTAAATTAGGAGTTTGCAATTAGCAGGTACAACCTACTCTATATAAAATAGATAAATAAGAAGGTCCTACTGGGGCTTCCCAGGTGGCACTAGTGATAAAGAACCTACCAGTCAATGCAGCAGATGCAGGTTCAATTCTTGGGTCAGGAAGATCCTCTGGAGGAGGGCATGGCAACCATTCTATTATTCTTGCCTGGAAAATCCCATGGACAGAGGAGCCTGATGGGCTACAGCCCATAAGATTGCAAAGAGTTAGACATGACGGAAGTGACTTAGCACACATGCAAGCACTGGGAAGTATATTCAATATCTATAATAAACCATAATGGAAAATAATATGAATAATTATATATATATACACACATCTGAATCGTTTTGCTGTACACCAGAAACTAACACAACATTGTAAATCAACTATGTTTCAATTTTTAAAAAGTTGTTCCCCTTGGCTTTGTCTAAGACTCCCTTCTCTACTCTGTGGTCTCTCCCTGGGTGGTCTCACCCTGGGAGGGCATCGGTGGCCAACAGTCCATATTTGTATCTTCAGCCCAGATCTCACCTCCGAAATCAGATTCATATTCAAATATTTGACAGCTCAGTCTATGGACACTTCATTGTCAATCTATCCAATATCAAACCTGTAATGATCTCTCTCCTAACTCCTAAAATCCTTTTTCTTCTAGTTTTCATTCCATGACCATATTCCTAGATGTACCAGCTTACTTGGGATTCATCACTCCCATAGTCAAGCAATTATCGAGGTCTTTCAATTCAGGTCCTAAAAAGTCTCACATCCATGGCCAACACCCTAATTTGGGCCATCATCATCTTGTGTCTGGACTTCTGTGCTGGTTCCTAACTGCCTTCCTGCTTTCACACTTGTCTCTCTCGAATCCATTCTCCAGCCATCAGTAAGAGATTTATCACTAGTTTTAAAATGAAAATCTGACCATGGTGGGAAAGGGAGTGGGAGAAGGGAGAGCAGAGAGACTAAAAAGTCTTTAAAATTAGAAAACAAATTTTTCTAAGATGAAATTCAAAATTCTTATCTCAGTTCCTCAGATTCACCATGAAACCTCTTACTTTGTCCCCTCATTTCCCTCCTTTTGCCTGGCTATCTCCTACTCATCCATCAGTTCACAATTTAAGGGTCACTTTGTTGGGAGCTGCCATGGCACCCTGAGACCAGAGAGCTCCTCCTGTTACTCAGTTCGTTTTCCCAAAGAAGGAGAAGCAATGGCCCCAGTTGCAGCTCATAACTGACTAAGAGATTAACTCCTTTAAAACCTACATTACCTTTTAAAGTAATGAAAATGCTCTAGAATAGATTGTGGTGACGGTTGAATAACTCCATGAATATATAAAAAGCCATTAAATTATACACCCAAATTAGTGAATTGTATGTTATGTGAATTATATCTAAATAAAGCTGCATTAAAAAAGAAAAAGACAGGCTAGAACAAAAGCTCTAGAGGAGGCAGGAAACTTGTTTATCTTGTTTATCATTGAGTCCGTAGCACCCAACAGAATGTCCTGAATGTGGCATGTGCTTAAGTATTAGTTGAATGGTGGTGAAGAGGATTAAAACAGGGCTCCCCTTCTGAGCAGGTCTGGCCTTCTAGATGGTTTTTACTTAGATTTAGGGGAAAAAAAGGTCAGCCACCAGGCTTAGTTTAATACTTTTTATGTAAATGCCCTTAAGCCTCTGTCATACTGCAGTGGGAAGCAGCGACACTGAATTCGGAGGTTCCAAGCCCCTCAGTCCTTGAGTTTTCTAGTTTCCCTGTGGAAGTCCTTCTCTGGCAGCCCTAGCCTAGATCTATAGCTGCAGAAACAGCCAAATTCCATCAAGGGTCTCAGTCCCCACACTAGGGTCTGTGTGCAGCTCTGTCCTTCAGTGTGATTCCCAGGAAAATACAGCTGAATCATTACTTTTGTCATCGCTATTATTGTGCATCTCCTGAACAGTTTCCTTGTTGTTTGCTATGTGTGAGGTACAGAGGTACCACACACATCCATGTCACCCTTGAGGAAATTCTGTAACCAACAGAAATCAGTTACTCAGGGAGGGAGCCATAGGAGAGAATTCAGACTGACCACACACCCTTATTTCTAGAGACCATTACCTTTTTTTTAATTTTAGAATTGTAATTTTAGAATTAGGCTTCTCAGGTGGCTTAGTGGTGAAGAACCCGCCTGCCAATGCAGGAGACGTGGGTTCGATCCCTGGGTTGGGGAGATCCCCTGGAGAAGGAAATGGCAACGAACTCCAGCATTCTTGCTTGGGAAATCCCATGGTGGGCTACAGTCCACGGAGTCCCGAAGAGTCAGACACTACTTAGCAACTAATACAATGACGATGACAATTTTAGAATTACTCTAAAGGGAAGCAAGCACAGTAGATGAGTTTGGCTCCATTTAGTTCATCTCTTTCTACTTTCCTTTCTGGATCACCGACTCAAGATGAAACAAAATACGCTCCAGTGAACACACTCACAATTTGCATCCTAACTGGACAAATCACCTTCTTTGTGTTCCTTGGGTGTACACGGCACCCTAGACAACATCTAAATAGAAGTGTAAGAAGAACAGGTAGATAAGTGGACTGCAGAAGGAGAGGCCAGTTCCAGTTTCTCTTTTCCATCCCAGGCTGCTCTTTCCCAAGCAGTGGTGTCCCTCTGACTTTGAAATTATTGTCTGTGCTCAGGCTGCTTGAAACAGTATTTAAAAGACTTTCCGACTGATACCTCTTGTGGCTTGTTTATGTAAGATATTAATGGGACTGACTGCAGGATGCATCTCTGGGTGAAAAGAACCAATGAAAGTAAGTGGTTCTGGGCAGTGAAAATTAGAACCTGTTTTTTGCTGTTAAGTGACTTCCTACAAATGACTTCTCTTTTCTGTCAGGTGCCAGCCTGAGCAGAGGGGAGGCTGGAGCTGCAGTAATGGAACACAGAATTCCCTGGGAAGATTGCCAGACATGCATTTCCACATGTGGTCACATGATTGTGGAGCTTTTTAAAGAATTATTTCTAGATTTTTCATTATTGTGAGTGTCCTAAGAGATTTATTCATTTGTTTAAGCATAGCAACTGAACACTGTTATAGGTGCTGGACATCTAGTGGTGAACGAGACAAATGAGGTCTCTGTTCTCCAGGGCCTTATATGTTAATGTGGAGAAACAGAAAAATAAACAAACACAGTAATGTCAGAGTTTGATGAATAAAAAAGGCCAAAACAGGATAGTGATTAGATAGTCACGGAGGGATTGCATATATAGGGAATGTCAGAAAGGCTTCCAAGAACGGGTAACATGTGGACAGTCCAGGAGGAGGGAGCTGCCAGTACAAAGGCCCTGAGGCAGGAAAGGAGCAAGTTAGTTGTATTCACAGAGCAGAAAGAAGTCCAGCGTTGCTGGAATGGGGTGAACAGAGCGGGGCAGGAAGATGTGAGTGGGGAGGGTGGAGTTGAAGCTAAACCAGCTGGGAGCCCTGCAGGCCTTGGCTGGGATTTGCCTTTCAGTCTAAGTGCCGTGGGAAGACATTGGAGGGTTTTAGGCAGGGGGCTGACACGAATGCCTTGGAATCAGGAAGAATCTGGGGGACTCATTGCAGGATTGGAATCAAAGAGGGACAGACCCAGGTAAGGCCAAGGTCATTGAGGGTTTGTGCAGCATCTGAACTGAGCGCCAGAGTCCCTAGCTCTCACTGTCAACCACTGCCCTTGGCCCCTCTGGTTAGCCACTTGGCCTTTAATTTGAGACCAGCTTGAGGACAAGGCAACTAAAATTCATACATGTCTTTAGCTGCATATTTAGCCAGTGCACTCCATCATTTTCAATTCATTGTAGAACTTATATTGGATTTCTGAACTCAAGTACTATTTCTTTTTAATGAAGAGGCTCTGGCCTTAATTAAGATGGCTTGGCTACATTTGCAGAGTTCACTTTCCACTTTTAAAACTGCTATGACTGAAATGCTGGGTGCCTGAAGCCAACTAGCCAGTTCCAAAAGCTGCCCTCCTCCATGTCTCCATCAGGGGAAGCCTAAGGGCTTCCCAGGGACCTCTTGAAGTGCTGGCCAAGGCTCTTCTGTGACATTTATCACAGTTCTTAGAGGCAGAGAATTGCCAATTATCCATATCTTCTGCTTTTGGAGTCTGATCCAAACATCATTTCCTCAAAGTGAGCTAAATTATAATTTTTTCTGCTGATTGTAGATAAAAGATCAGAACATTTCTAAATACACTGCTCTTTTCCAGGAGAGGAATGTACATCCCAACACTTTAAAAATAGCATCAACCACCATAATAAGGGCAAATGTTTATGTTCTTTACAAATAAGGGTTCTTGTCTGGGTCAGAGAGGAGTGTGGGAGGCGAAAATGACTTCGTGATGAATTTTGGTTCTACTTTATTCTGTCTACTTGTGATTTCAACTCCCACTAGCGTTTTCTTGTGAGCTAATGCTGAATTATGGCATTCCTTCCTTTAGCAAGGTCTCCTGACAGCTAGAACCAAGGTAGTAATTGGGTATGGGAGGAAGAAACATATCTCTAACCAGCTTTTCTGTTTGTGATCAGTGAAGAAAGTAGGGCATGGGATTAGCCCTGAGTGAAGCCCAGGGATTGTCTGGGTAACAGGACTGACAATTTTAAAATATATTCTTGCACTTTAAAAATGTTACTCATCAAAGAGCTTTCATAATAGTCCCTTCAAATTAAGATCTGACTCTGCCTATTTTTCAGGAAACTAGCAAGGCAGACCTAAGTGGTTCAACCCCACCACTGGATTAGAATCTGGGCATGAGTGGAGGAATGGACTCAGATAATGAAATAGCAAAGCACACCTCTCTATTCATTCCCCACTCTTTGGCTGATGTGACTGGAAGAAGTACTCCTGGTGATGGGCCTTTCTTGGCTAAGGGAATCAGTAGACACTTTTCCAGGGCTTGAGAGCCTCCAGCACCTCCCTTCCCAGGAAGATTTCCTCACTAGCTGCCCACTGGGGTACAGAGTCCAGCTCCAGCAGCCCTTTAGCTCAAATCCATTATTTCTAGGAGATTCTAGGCTAATGGAACCATATTATAGAACCACATTCATGGGGATTAATCATGCAGGCTGTCCAAAGGTAGGGTCCTAAGGTAATTCCATTCATTTTCTCTTTCCACTTTTATCACCTCTAATCTTGATGCTCCAACTACCTCTTCCCACCAGATTTTCAAACCTGAGTTTTATCCTTTTGGACTACCTCCACTGTAAGCATCATGTCTAATCCAGCTCCTCTTCTTCCAAGAAACACATTTTTGACTCCCCACTGTTTACAGAGTAGAATCCAGACTTCTTAAACTGTCTCTTGGGAAAGTTTCCAAATCTATACTCTGCAAATGACCAGCTCTCTGCTTAACGAGGGAGTCCAGCAGCCCCTTTGGTCCAGAAGGAGAGCAAGGAGCTGTCAAGATCACACCCATCCCTGTGCTATGCAATGCGTGCAAACACCAGAGAATGTTTATTTCCTTTTCCCAACCTTTAATTTGTTGAAATGTCAGCTTCATGAGCACACCTGAGTTTCTCTATATATTTATCCTTTTCCGGCTAAATTGTGGGGAGGCAGATGAAGAGTATACACAGACACATTACACTGACTCCTTCTCTGCCACCGATGAAGGCTCCTCTCTGTAAAACAGGGGGGGCAATACACAGCTGGCTTGCTGTGATGTAATGTACATGAAAGTGACACTCCATGTGATCTGGTGCCAACATTGTAGCATCACTCCCCTCCACGCCCCTTCTTACCTTTGTGTGAGCTAAGCAGGCCTAGAAGGGTGCCTTGCATACTGAAAGTCTTATTTCTCTGCTCTAGGGAACCCCAGCTGCTGTCCTCTGAGAATTTGCCCAGCCACCTCACAGTCATCCAGCTGCATCTGCTGCCCCGAGTCCACAGCGTTCTGCAAACCCTGCTGGCTTTGACACTCAGTTTCTCCATTGTCTTGTTTTCTGGGGGTTGGTAGACTCTCAGATATGGGAAGGACTTTGATTCTTGCGAGCTGTCACAACTGTAAAAAAATCATCCTGATTTTCATGCCTTCAATAAAGGAGATACCCATTAATTCACACGCACTTCAGTATTGAACTTGTTAACAAGGAAGGGGTTTATTCCTCTAAAGCTGCGTAGTTTCTAGCCCCAGGTCCACCTCTGAACAGGGTGTGTGACTTTATAGAACTCAGTTAGCTTTCCTGAGGCCATCGCAGTCTCACTTGTAAAATGTTGGAGGAAGGGGGAGAGGCGGTCCCCAATCTCCATTTCCCAAGTCTGGGTGTATGTACTCTCTCGTTCGTGTCTCCCTGGAGAGGAACAGGATGCTGACAGCACCTTTGCTGTCAAAGCCCTGAATGAATCCACCTCGGAACACTTCAGAGGCAGAACAAGCAGCAGCACCCCTAGCTGGTAGGTGAAAATAAATCTCCTAAGTTCCAGCGGTGGTTAACAGCAGGGCTAGGGCCGCAAGCGTCAGCAGGTGCTAACACGGGGAGAACTGGTTGGGGAGAGGGCCAGTAATAAGCACATGCCCCCTTTGGACGGTTTTCCCTGTGCATTTTGTGGTCTTGCTTCCACACTTATGCCCTCTGATGTCTCTCTTCTATGTCAACATAGAGTGTGAAAAAAACTGCTGGAAGAGCACCTCCTTTGTAGATCACCCACCATCTCTTGCCACCCCCACCGTCCGCCTCCCCAGTGCTTCTGGGAAGAACTACAACCAAGGGCCCCTTGCTCCTGCTCCAGCTGAGCCTCCTGTCTCTACGAAGGCTTTCACCTCCATGCTGTGGGCGAACTGCGTTTTGGCCGTGATCTCATGAGGAAGTCTTTTTTTCTTATTTCCGGCTGCTCCTCTCTTTTCAAAATTGTCCTTGTTCCTCTGGTCTGGGAAACTGATAGAGATGTCACCATACTAACACGGTTCTGATTTCTTTTACCAGCGTTGCTATGGGATGTTGTCTCTCCCTGAGGTCCCTCCATGAAAAAAACATAAAATGCATCTCTCCCGGTTTTGCTGTCCCGCTTTTCTCTGCTCCATTAACACGGAATGGACTGTCCTCTAAGTGGCCACAGCCAGCCAGCCTACCATCCTTCACCGGGTTTCTTAGGGAGTAGGGAAGTGATGCCGCAGCAATGTAATTTTATCTCTGCTCCCCAATCAGATGTGGCAGATGGCTGCTTCTGGGAGCCAGCAGATCAAAATTGGGTCTCTCGGACCACAGCCTGTGTTCAATGTTCCTCTCATTGAAGGATGTGGTGCAAAGAATGGAGTCTTAATCAAAGTGAAAGCCATAGGTGTTGAGGCTCCCATTTCCTCTCAACCCCACACTCTTTGCCTCCAGCTCCAGCATCACTACAAGCACAGTTCTTCCTCTGATAAAAAACGGATAGACCAGATTTCCTACCTGATCCCTCCTGCCCAGTTGAATTTATGTGGTAATTCCTGTTTAATTACTGCCTTATCATCATCACACCACGTGATCTCCTTTAGCTTCTCACTTCCATCTGCTGGAAGTTGTTTTAGGTAAAGCTCTCAAGCTACACCTGTAAGGGACTGAAAGGAGAATAAATAAAGGGAAATAGTATGATAAATAATAATAACCAGCATTGGCGCAATACTCTTCATGCATCATATCCTGTGCTGGAAACTTGGCATGAATTATGACTTCATCTAGCAGATAAAAGGGAGTATCTCTACCTCAGTAGAAACCAAGACTCAGAGTAGGGGGCAGTTTAAGAGCTTTACCAAGATCCAAAGGTGGTAAAATTAGAACTCAGACTCCAATTGGTCTGCTTCCAGTGTCCACGCTCTCAGTCATGTCACCCTGTCCTCTGGAAAGAACTGGAAGCTGAGCTTGTTTTATCAAATTGTCCAGCATCATTTCTTACTCTGTGTTGCCTCTCCTGCCTGTCCATAAGCAAAGGACAGACCCATCCGAACGTCAAGGTCCCACTAGAGAGGTTGAGAGTGAATTTAACACTGGCACCCAGCGCTTTATGTTGTGTCAGCCTGAGGGCAGGAATCCAAAAAGTGCTAGTTATGTTTCTCCAGAGGAGTCTTTTCATGGACACTTGGTTTTTATTCATAAGGAGACATTAGGATGTATGCTTTCTGCAAAAGATCTATTTTGCAGGTCACTTTATCAAATGTAAAGAACAGTCTTGCTAGTTAATGATGCAGTCAGTGAAGTGAGCTGCTTCCTCTCGATTTATGTGTTAGTAACCAAGGTGAAAGCACCCTGCTTGGTCAGCCTAGAGGGAAAGGAAGAAGGAAAGGCCAGAGGAGGCTTTCCCACATGGCACATTTACCTTCTGCTGCTGAGCTGTGTCCCTGCCCGGGAAAGACTGGGCAGAAAATAAAGAACCTTGTTTCCCTTCCACCCCTTATTCACCGATAAACAAATTAAAGCCTTTGTGGTTAAAGCCTATTGAAATCCTGGGGCTTCCTTCAATTTGATTTTCCTCCTGGTTTTCTAGGGGCTTGTTTCAAGAGAGGCTTGAGAAATCATGCTGTGTAATTGGATGATTGGTGTACTCTAATCAAGGCAGCAACATGCAACGTGCTGCACATATCAGGTTGATTGTAGTGGGGTGAGGCATTGTCTGCTGGATAAAGCTCCAAGGACAGGTTTGTTTTAATGACCCACAAGGTGAAATTGCCATCTGGAGGCTGGTCTGTGCTGTTGAGACCATGGTGTCTCATTTGTATGTAAAAACTAGTGAGGTCTCTGAATGATCACTCCTTAATCTAGCTCCATGTGGGTTGTGTCTTAATGAATAATGATGACCAGTTCCCTGGCAGTGCAGGAAATGCTCATTGCATGGAATTAAATGATCTCTTGATAAATTTTAAATCAGCCTGGTTTCCTTCCAGCTCTCACAGCTATCCTCTCTAATCATGCAGCTTGTGCCTAGTTGAATATTTAACTAATTTTACTACTAGATTAGTCAGAGCACAATTTGGGAAGTAAGAAGGAAAATATCCTAAAAATCCGGCATATCCCTAGCTCACATGTAAATTACTTTTAGATTACTTGGCATTTTAGAAAGTGTGCTACAATTGTATTGAAAACCAAATATGAAATGATAAAGTTTCCCTTAATTTTTAAAATAAAAACTCAGAAAACTTGGGAGTATAGATAATTATAAGACATGTGCACGGCGAGAGTGGAGGCCAGTGCCGTTTCATCCTGGTGATAGTTATGCGTCCAGATGGCATCCCATAGAAAGCTTTCTAAGAATTGCTAGTCACAGGAACTTATTGAAAATGATTTTCATTGCATGTTCCTGATCACATATCTGGGCTGCTCTCAGCTCACTGTTAACATTTGGAACCACTTCTTTCTCTGGGAGGTCGTCTGTCCTGGATGGTGTCCAGTTCAAAATGATGTGAAGAAATGTCAACAGTGACCTATTACATAGTAGGCCTGTATAGTCTCTCTATTCAGAGAGCTATATAGTCTCTCTCCTGAGACTCTCAGGAGATGGGGATGATTTTGATAAGACAGTTATAGAATTGTCACTTTGTGTGTGTGTGTGTGTGTGTGTGAACAAAGAGACAGATATCCAGGACATAGTTCTGTTGTTGTTGTTTAGTCCCTGAGTCATGTCCAATTCTTTGCAACTTGTGGACGGTAGCCCACCAGGTTTCTCTGTACATAGGATTTCCCAGGCAAGAATACTGGAGTGGGCTCCCATTTCCTTCTCCAGGGAATCCTCCTGATTCGGAGATCGAACCCATGTCTCCTGCACTAGCAGGTGGATTCTTTACCACTGAGCCACCAGGGAAGCCCAGAACATGTGTCTCAAGGAGTATTTAATAAGCAAGATCCTCCATGCAAATGGCCAACCAATACATAAAAAGATGCTCAGCATCACTAATCATCAGGGAAATGCAAACCACAATAAGATATCACCTCACACCTGTTAGGATGCCTACTATCAAAAAGACAAAAGATAAGTTTTGGTGAGCATGTGGAGAAGGGAACTCTTGTGCACTCCTGGTTGACAAGGATAGAGAAATCATCTCCCATGTAGTTCACTTTGTCACCCTCCTTAGTCTTTTCTAGTTTAGCTTAGCTGCTTTCTAGTTGTTTCTTTGGGATTTTAATGTCTAGTTGAAATTCTCTAGGGTGGGTATGTCACTTGGCTATTTCTGTGTAACGAAGCACTCCAAAACAAATCAAGCTTTTATATGATTCATGACTCTGTGGGATGGATGGATTAATTTATTGCTCTTAGCTAGGCTTACTCAGGGCTTCCTTTGTGGCTCAGTGGTAGAGAATCCGCCTGCAATACTGGAGCTGCAGGAGACACAGGTTTGATCCCTGGGTTGGAAAGACTCCCTGCAGGAGGACATGGCAGTCCACTCCAATATTCTTGCCTGGACAATCCCATGGACAGACAAGCCTGGGGATACAGTCCATAGGGTCACAAAGAGTCAGACACGACTGAAGCGACTTATCATGCACACACACAAGCTTGCTAATGAATCTTTGTCAGTGGTGGGGCAGGTAGATGACTCTGCTGATGTCAGTTGGTCTTTCTCAAATGTTGAGAGTCAGCTGGCTGTGAGCTGGTTTAGGAAGACCTTGGGTCTTCTCTGAATTCAGCTAATTCAGCTTGCTCACATTCCAGAAGCAGGGGCCTAAAAGAGAGAAGCAATGAACAAAGCCTCTTGATGCTTAGGTTCAGGAATGGACAACATCACTTCTGCCTATTCTAATGGCCAAAGAAACTTACCAGCAAGTCCAGAATCAAAGGGTGGCAATAGATCCTCCCTTTTAAGGGGAGAAACCACATCCCATTGCAAAGAGCATGGGCACAGGGAGGATAAATAACTGTGGGCTTGTTTTCTTGTTTGTAGTTGGTTGCGCTGGGAGAACTTTATACACACACACTCAGAACAAACAGAAAAGCTTGTTTTAGTTGCTAGAATGTGGGAGCTATGATCAGGGTGCATGATTAGGTCTCAAAATGGAAAAGAACACATATTTCCTTTACTCTAATTTTAGGTGTTCATTTTCTCAGTGTTCAACCTTGGTTGTTTTGCTATTGTTGCTCATTTGACTACATTTTCAAAGGACTGGAATTTTCAGATGACTGAGATCATTTAAGGTGCAGGTCTTGGCTTAGCTTTGTATATTTAGAATCTTTATAGTGTGTAATTGAGTGCTTTTGGCCATAATAGTTTAGTTTTCTAAGATGTTCATACTTGATGTTTCTTGTTAGCACTTAGGAAAGTACTGTCTTCTAATTTAGGCCCATCAGATTGAATTTTTTTTGAAACATTGTTCTTGACCAAAAAAAAAAAAGAGTTTTTCTGTATTCTGGCAATATTTGTGGACCTTTGATTTGCAACTCTTGTCAAGTCATAAGACTCCAGTCAGGGTCATCAACTCACAGGCCAAAGCAGGTAAGGTTTGAGTCCACTACTGGGTGTGTTACCTGGGAGGTGAGAGGAAGTAGGGGGTCTGTGGTACAGCAGCAGTCCTTGACATTTGCTTCATGTTAAAATCAACTTGGGAGCTTAGGAAAATGTCCAGGCTGCATCATGAACTAATTAGAATCTCTGGAGTAGGACCCAGAGACATCAGTACTTTTTTAAGCTCCTCAGATGATTTCAAAATGCAGCCCAGTTATGAACAAGTGAATTAAGCCAAGATTTCTTGGTGTTTCACGTGCAAACAAACTGCCTAGGGAACTTGTTAAGAAGCAGATTTTGATTCACCAGGTCTGGGTGGGCCTGGGATTCTGTATTCTGAGTGAGTTCCTGGGTGATGCCAGTGCTGCTGGTTTTCACACCACACTCTGAGTAGCAAGGTTCTGCAAGCTACTGAGTAGCTACAGTAGAGATCTCAAGCAGCCCACAGACTTTTGCAAGGTGCTTTTTGGTTGGTCTATTGCATATTTAAACACAAATTGAGTCAACATTTCAAAACCAAGAGATTTCTCATAAAATTCATATTTCTTATTTATTATGAAAAACATGAAAGATTCTTTGACACCAGTCTGCACTTCCACGTAGATTGGTGCTGATGAGTGACTGCATCTGATAAGGGGGTGCAGGTGGCTCACCAAGTAGAAACCACACATCTCACATGGAATGAAACCACACACTGAGATGAGATTTGAATCCAACCAAACTCAGATTGGGACTTGAACATACAGGCTGGGTCTCAAACCCACTGTCTTTTAATTGAGATTGCATACCTGGTCTAAGAACTTAATGAAGCTCAGGTTCTTTATGTCTCAGAACAGAAGGAATTCCGTGAGAAGCAAAGTGATAGGTAAGAAGTAGATTTATTTAGAGAGATATACCTTAGACAGAATGTAGTCCATTTCAAAAGGCAAGAGTAGCCCTGGGAGAAACACATTTCACAGATGGAATGTGGGCCATTTCAGAAGGTGAAAGGCCCAGAAATGTGAGATGGTTAGATTTTATGGGCTGGGTAATTTCATAGGCTAATGAGTGGGAGGCCAATGAGGATATTTCATAGGCTAATGAGGCTAAATAATTCCAACTATTTGGGGGAGAGGGCAGGGATTTCCAAGAACTGGGCCACCACACACTTTTTGGCCTTTTATGATCAGTCTTGGAACTGTCATGGTGCTCATAGATGTGTCATTTAGCGTATGCTAATGCATTACAATGAGCAGATAATGAGGTTCAAGGTCTACTGAAAGTCAAATCTTCCACCATCTTGAACCTAATAGATTCCAATCAGTTTTGTCATATCCTCAATGGCTATGTCATTCTTTTAAAGGTTGTGCCCTGCCCCTATCCCTCCTGTTTCAAAGGGAGGTTCTGAAATGCCTTTTGCTGCACTTATTCATGAATAGGGTAAATATGTCTTTTGTCTATAATGATACAGATCCATATACAACACACAAATGTACAAGTACTTTCTCAGCAAAACCATGAAGGCAAAAGCCAGCAATTACATGGGAAAAGGTAAAAGGAGGAGAGAAGAATTCATTAAAACTTAAATATATCTATTAGTGGGCTTCCCTGGGGCCTCAAATGGTAAAGAATCTGCCTGCAATGCAGGAAACATGGGTCTGATCCCTGGACTCGGAAGATCCCCTGGAGAAGAGAATGGCTACCCACTCCAGTATTCTTGCCTGGAGAATTCCATGGACAGAGGAGCCTAGTGGGCCACAGTCTCTGGGGTCACAGAGTCAGACATGACTGAGTGACATACACACACATGTTTATTAGTAAGGACCTAACTGGTTGGATCAGAAACCTATTGGAGCTATTCAAGGAGAAAAAGCAAATAAGAGGAATTGGTTATAAGGTTATCAGGGTAGCTCATGGATCCATGATGCAGCTGGGTTTCAGAAAAGAATGGAACCAAAGGCATAGATGGTGGAGTAGAAGGACGTGCACTCATCTTCTCCTGAGAGAACTATTCATGGCAAGATGATGCGGTAAAAGGACATGCGCTCATCTGCTCCTATGAGAACTCCAAAATTACAACTAGCTGCTGAACAACCATTGACAGGAGAAAGTTGGATCCCACCAAAAAAAAGATATGTGAACCATGAACTTCCAGATATTCAAGCTGATTTTAGAAAAGACAGAGGAACTAGAGATCAAATTGCCAACATCCACTGGATCATGGAAAAAGCAAGAGAGTTCCAGAAAAACATCTATTTCTGTTTTATTGACATGCCAAAGCCTTTGACTGTGTGGATCACAATAAACTGTGGGAAATTCTGAAGAGATGGGAATACCAGACCACCTGATCTGCCTCTTGAGAAACCTGTATGCAGGTCAGGAAGCAACAGTTAGAACTGGACATGGAACAACAGACTGGTTCCAAATAGTTAAAGGAGTATGTCAAAGCTGTATATTGTCACCCTGCTTATTTAACTTATATGCAGAGTACATCATGAGAAACACTGGGCTGGAGAAAGCACAAGCTGGAATCAAGATGGCCAGGAGAAATATCAATAACCTCAGCTATGCAGATGACACCACCCTTATGGCAGAAAATGAAGAACTAAAGAGCCTTTTGATGAAAGTGAAAGAGGAGAGTGAAAAAGTTGGCTTAAAGCTCAACATTCAGAAAAGTAAGATCACGATCTCATCACTTCATGGCAAATAGATGGGGAAACAGTGGAAACAGTGGCTGACTTTATTTTTCTGGGCTCCAAAATCACTGCAGATGGTGATTGCAGCCATGAAATTAAAAGATGCTTACTCTTATTTTTGGGGGCTCCAAAATCACTGCAGATGGTGATTGCAGACATGAAATTAAATGATGCTTACTCCTTGGAAAGAAAGTTATGACCAACCTAGACAGCATGTTAAAAAGCAGAGACATTACTTTGCCAACAAAGGTCCGTCTAGTTAAGGCTATGGTTTTTCCAGTGGTCATGTATGGACGTGAGAGTTGGACTGTGAAGAAAGCTGAGCACTGAAGAATTGATGCTCTTGAACTTGGTGTTGGAGAAGACTCTTGAGAGTCCCTTGGACTGCAAGGAGATCCAATCAGTCCATCCTAAAGAAGATGAGTCCTGGGTGTTCTTTGGAAGGACTGATGTTGAAGCTGAAACTCCAATACTTTGGCCACCTGAAGCGGAGAGCTGACTCATTTGAAAAGACCCTGATGCTGGGAAAGATTGAGGGCAGGAGGAGAAGGGGATGATAGAGGATGAGATGGTTGGATGGCATCACTGACACAGTGGACATGGGTTTGGGTGGGCTCCGGGAGTTGGTGATGGACAGGGAGGCCTGGCATGCTGTGGTTCATGGGGTCGCAAGGAGTCAGACATGACTGAGTAACTGAACTGAACTGAACTGAACTGAAAAAAAGATACTGCACATCCAAAGGCAAAGGAGAAGCCCCAGTAAGATGGTAGGAAGGGTGAAACTGCATTTAGAATTAAACCCCATACCTGCTCAGAGGACTCAAACAAAACTGTGTGCACACCAGGACCCAGAGAACCTACTGAGATTGAGCCAGACCTGTGTTTGAGTCTTCTGTGGAGGTACGAGTCAGCAGTGGCCTGCTGCAGGGGCAGAGGCTCTGGGCACAGGTACCTGGTCACACAGCTTGTGGCATAAATCCTCTTGGAGGAGGTCGCCATTAACCCCACCATAGAGCTGCTGAGCAGACAACCCACAAATTGCAGAACAATGATCCCAAAGAAATTCTCCCACAGTTAAGAAAGTTCTAAGACCCACAACAGATTTCCCAGCCTGGGGATCTGGCAAAGGGACTGAGAACTCCCAGAGAATTTGACTTTGGAGGCCAGTGGGATTTGAATACAGAACTTACACAGGACTGGGAAAACAGACTCTTGGAGAGCACAAACTAAAGCTTGTGAGCACCAGGACTCAGGAGAGAGGATCAGTGATTCTGCAAGAGACTGACCCAGACTTGCCTGTGCGGGGTGTCCAGGAGTCTCTAGCGGAGGCATGGGTCAGCAGTGGCCTGCTGCAGGGTCAGGGGTACTGAGCACAGCAGTGTGTGCACAGGACCTTTTGAAGGAGGTCATCATTATCTTCATTACCTCCACCATAGTTTGGTCTCAGGTCAAACAACAGGGAGGGAACAGAGCCCCGCCCATCAACAGAAAATTGGATTAAAGATTTACTGACCCTGCAGCAGGCCACTGCTGACCCATGCCCCCACCATCAGAACAAGACCAAGTTATCCCACGGTCAGTCTCTCCCATCAGGAAGCTCTGTAAGTCTCTTATCCTCATCCATCAGATGGTGGACAGAATGAAAACCACAATCACAGAAAACTAATCAAACTGATCACATGGAACACAGCCTTGTCTAAGTCAATGAAACTATGAGCCATGCAGTGTAGGGCCACCTAAGATGGATGGGTCATGGTGGAGAGTTCTGACAAAATGTGGTCCACTGGAGAAGGGAATCGCAAACCACTTCAGTATTCCTGCCTTGAGAAGCCCATGAACAGAATGAAAAGGAAAAAAGATATGACACTGAAAGATGAACTCCCCAGGTTGGTAGGTGCCCAATATGTTACTGGAGAAGAGTGAGGAAATTACTCAAGAAAGAATGAAGAGATGGAGACAAAGCAAAAACAACGCCCAGTTGTGAATGTGACGGGTGATAAAAGTAAAGTCCAATGCTGTAAAGAGCAATATTGCATAGGAATGTTAGGCCCGTGAATCAAGGTAAATTGGAAGTGATCAAACAGGAGATGACAGGAGTGAACATCGACATTTTAGGAATCAGTGAACTAAAATGGACTGGAATGGGCAAATTTAATTCAGATGACCATTATATCTGCTACTGTGGCCAAGAATCCCTCAGAATAAATGGAGTAGCTCTCAGAGTCAACAAAAGAGTCAGAAATGCAGTACTTGGGTGCAGTCAAAAACAATGGAATGATCTCTGTTAGTTTTCAAGGCAAACTATTCAATATTACAGTAATCCAAATCTATGCCCCAACCAGTAACGCTGAAGACACTGAAGTTGAACGGTTCTGTGATGACCTACAAGACCTTCTAGAACTAACACCAAAAAAAGATGTCCTTTTCATCATAGGGGACTGGAATGTAAAGGTAGGAAGTCAAGAGATACCTGGAGTAACAGGCAAATTTGGCCCTGGAGTACAAAATGAAGCAGGGCAAAGGCTAACAGAGTTTTGCCAAGAGGACACAATGGTCATGGCAAACACCCTCTTCCAACAAAAGACTCTATACATGGACATCACCAGATGGTCAATACTGAAATAAAATTGATTATATTCTTTGCAGCCAAAGATAGAGAAGTTCTATACAGTCAGCAAAAACAAGACCGTGAGCTGACTGTGGTTCAGATCATGAACTCCTTATTGCAAAATTCAGGCTTAAATTGAAGCAGGTAGGGAAAACCACTAGAGCATTCAGGTTTGACCTAAATCAAATCCCTTATGATTATAGTAGAAGTGACAAATAGATTCAAGGGATTAGATCTGATAGACCAGAGGGTCTGAAGAACTATGGACAGAGGTTCATGACATTATACAGGAGACAGTGAACAAAAACATCCCCAAGAAAAAGAATGCAAAAATGCAAAATGGTTGTCTGAGGAGGCCTTACATATAGCTGAGAAAAGAAGAGAAGCAAAAGGCAAAGGAGAAAAGGAAAGATATACCCATTTGAATGCAGAGTTCCAAAGAATAGCAAGGAGAGATAGGAAAGCCTTCCTTAGCGATCAATGGAAAAAAATAGAGGACAACAATAGAATGGGAAAGACTGGAGATCTCTTCAAGAAAATTAGAGATACCAAGGGAACATTTCATGCAAAGATGGGTGCAATAAATGACAGAAACAGTATGGACCTAACAAAAGCAGAAGATATTAAGAGGAGAGGTGGCAAGAATACAAGGAACTATACAAAAAAGATCTTAATGACCCAGATAACCATGATTGTGTGATCACTCACCTAGAGCCAGACATCCTGGAATGTGAAGTCAAGTGGGCCTTAGGAAGCGTCACTATGAACAAAGCAAGTGGAGGTATTGGAATTTCAGCTGAGCTATTTCAAATCCTAAAAGATGATTCTGTGAAAGTGTTGCTCTCAATATGCCAACAAATTTGGAAAACTCAGCAGTGGCTATAAGAATTGCAAAGGTCAGTTTTCATTCCAATCCCAAAGAAAGGCAATGCCAGAGAATGTTCAAATAGCTGCACAATTGCACTCATCTCACATGCTAGCAAAGTAATCCTCAAAATTATCCAAGCCAGGCTTCAACAGTAAGTGAACTGTGAACTTCCATTTGTTCAATGTGGATTTAGAAAAGGCAGAGGAACCAGAAATCAAATTGCCAACATATGTTGGATCATAGAAAAAGCAAGAGAATTCCAGAAAAACATCTACTTCTCCTTTATTGACTATGCCAAAGCTTTTGACTTTGTGCATCACAACAAACTGTGGAAAGTTCTTCAAGAGATGGGGATACCAGACCACCTTACCTGCCTCCTGAGAAATCAGTATGTAGGTCAAGAAGCAGCAGTTAGAATTAACATGGAAGAACAATCTGGTTCCAAATTGGGAAAGGAGTATGTCAAGGCTGTATATTGTCACCCTGCTTGTTTAACTCATGTGCAGAGTACATCATGTGAAATGCCAGGCTGGATGAACCACAAGCTGGAATCAAGATTGTTGGAAGAAATATCAATAACCTCAGATATGCAGATGATATCACCCTTATGGCAGAAAGTGAAGAGGAACTAAAGAGCCTCTTGTGAGTGAATAAGTTTGCTTAAAACTCAACATTCAAAAAACAAAGAACATGGCATCCATCCCATCACTGCATGGCAAATAAACAGAGAAACAATGGAAACAGTGAGAGACTTTATTTTTCTGGGCTCCAAAATCACTGCAGATGGTGACTGCAGCCATGAAATTAAAAGATACTTGTTCCTTGGAAGAAAAGCTATGACCAACCTAGAGAGCATATTAAAAAGCAGACATTACTTTGCTGACAAAGGTATGTTTAGTCAAAGCTATGTTTTTTACTATTCATGTATGGGTATGAGAGTTGAACTATAAAGAGAGCTGAGTGCCAAAGAATTGATGCTTTTGAACTGTGGTGTTGGAGAAGACTCTTGAGAGTCCCTTGGACTGCAAGGAGATCCAACCAGTCAATCCTAAAAGAAATCAGTCCTGAATATTCATTGGAAGGACTGATTCTGAAACTCCAATACTTTGGCCACCTGATACAAAGAACTGACTCATTGGAAAAGACCCTGATTCTGGGAAAGATTGAAGGCAGTAGGAGAAGGGGATGCCAGAGGATGAGATGGTTGGATGGCATCACCGACTCGATGGGCATGAGTTTGAGCAAGCTCCGGAGGTTGGTAATGGATAGGAAAGCATGGTGTGCTGCAGGCCATGGGGTTGCAGAGTCAGACAGGACTGAGCGACTGAACTGAGCTGAAAGGCATAGCTGTCACCAAGAAGGATCCTCTCTTTGCCTCCACTGTGGCTCCTCTCTGTACATCTCCCTCATTCCAGGTCCTTCCTTCTTCTGTTCTCCAGGTCACCTTGAGAAGACAGAGCCCACAGTAATGCATTATTTTTCAAGCTCAGGGTCTTTCAGTGCAGTCCCAATCCATATTCTTAAGTAAGGAATTAGAATTGGCCCATCCTGGAACCCAGAATTTGACCTGCGAGGTTTCTGCTACACTAAAGAAACTTACTGAACTGAGCATGAAGTTGAAGCCACCCACAAAGAGAGTGAGAACTAATGTTCTGAATCTAGAATGATCTCAGTCCATCCTGTAGGCGGCGGGATAGATGGGAAGTGCTATGGAATCCTGCATTCATGAGGTATCATTACCTTTTCAAGGAGGAGAATCTGTCTAATTGCAGACTCAACATTCTCAGTAGTAAAATAATACCTGAAGGTGAAGTAAGGGCAAAAATGCCTAGCTTTATTGATTTCTTCCCTCTCCAAAACACAATGCAAAGTTTGAAAATTACATAAAGACATCAACTCCTGACAGCCCATCATAGGAAAAGTTTTGTGTTTTTAGTGATACTACATGAGTAGGTGACATTAAATAAATAGCCACAGAAATTATTTCTGGACGCAAAGTCAGGAGAACATAGCCAAGGGTACACAAGACAGAGATGCTTAGATGAATTTCAAAAGGTGAGGAAACTAGAGGAAATGTGACAATGGGAAAAGAGAAGAGGGAAATGTTAATGAGTTAGGTTATTGAGGAATCTGAAAAGTGTTCATAAGAGTGAACATTTACTCCCCTTTAATGAGACCTGGGATTATCTGTAAAAACATTTAGCTCTGATTGTTTTAAAAAGAAGAGATAAAATGTTTAATATGTGGCACCCTGGAGTGAGCCTTTTCCCCTTATTTTAAATGATAATCCTTATGAAACACCTATAATGTGTAAGAGATCAAGTCATATAGCTTCCCATCAGAGAATGCAATTGAGAACAATGGCACAGATGCTGTATATTCAAATGATGTGAGAGCACATTTGAGGATAAGAAGAAATGAAGTGCCTCATGTAAGACTATATGAATACTCCCAACTGGTCCTAGGACTCACCCGCATGACTTTGCCCAAGATGTTTCATATACATAGTCAAATACTTATATTTTACTTACTTACCTTATAATTAAAAATACACACTCAAGGGCTCTTCCTTGAGATCTGAAAAAAATGTAATTACATGAGGCATTGGGCTCAGATCAGTGGTCCTAGAATGTTGTCTCAAAGGGCCGAGAGAATGCACATCAATATGTAGAGAGGATATATGGAAATAAGTCACCCCCTTTGTCCGGGGGCAAAATCTTCAGTTAAGTTTGTCAGGGGGCCTAAAGCTTATCTATTTTATCTTTCTCTGGCTGTATTAAATCTGTAGGTACTGGTGATTCTCTCTGGAAAACTGAAAGTGGAACCTTCTCCAAATGATCTCAGGTTAGATGTGATTCCTACAGAGAAATTCTTACAGTGGATTCACATGGAGACAGACATGAAAACCCTGGCTCCTTTTTCTCCCTTTTCCTTCCTTCTCCTCCTTTACTTGGAATCAAGCCCTTGGAATAATACATTTATTTATCAAAATAAATCTGACTGGTACCAGAAAACAATTTATTTTTATTGAGGCATGGCTTCTTTCTACAAAGAAGGCTATCTGGAAAACTAAATCTTGCTTGGTGAGATCTCTTCAATCACCCGGACAGGCTTGACTGGCTCTCTTTCCCTAGTGAGTGCAGGTGGAGACTCCACTCTATTTGTCTTAAACACTCCCTCTCCAGCTGCCCTTTCAATTGTACTGATTGCTCTAATATTTGCATCACTTTCTGGCTGCTCCGGGCGGGTAAGTTCCAGCAATGTCCAATTTCAGCCTTCACACGGGTTGACTTCTAAGTCTTTCATGGAAGAGAAAAGTCTGTGCCTTTCACGGAAAAGAAATAGGTCTTCCTACCCTTCTGCAGAAACCAAGGGCTAGAGAGCCAGTTTGAATCATTATCTCTCTCCACTAATAACTTCTTAAATTGTTCATAAACCTCAAGATTCCTGTGGCTTCTGAAGTACTGAATACTTTTAAATGGATCTAAAAATATTTCTTTATATGCAAGAAGTTGGAGTATATCACCCATATGCTCCAGCTAAGAATATACTAACGAAATGATTGGCCACAAAAAAGAGAAAAGAATAGAAAAATTCAGCTGGGGGAAACAAAAAAATGAGGTGAACAACAGAATATCTGCAAATGGATATGGATAGACTGACATTGTTATATAAAATAGGAAAAAAGCAAAGATTCTTCAAACAGAATGGGTATAGTAGGGGGAATTCTAATACTCAGCAAATTTATGAGCTGGGAGGTGGAATAGGATGATGCAAAAAGGATGCATGTGAAGTTTTAAAGCAGTGGTGATTATGAAACAGGCTATGAAGAAAGAGTATAGGTGATAAGTAAAAGTACAGGGGATAAATAAAAGTATATCAAAGATCCCACTTTACTGTGGTCATGTAGAAACCACATGTGCTTGGACCCACTAAAATGGTCCTGTTGAAATTAAAGTGGGATTGAAGGGTGAAAGCACGAAGCAGGATAAATAAGGAGTATTATGCCATGATAAATCTGTATGTGCACCAAGAATATTAGCAACTAAATACATAAAGTAAGGGAGAATCAATAAAAATGTAATTAAAGTGAGCACCTCAATCACCTGTCTCAGAGTTGTACAGATTTTTAAAATAATTGTGGAGGAGATCACGATGGTAGAGTAGGAGGATGTAGAGCTCACCTGTCTCCACAAACATATCAAAAATATATCTACATGTGGAACAATTCTCACAGGAAACCAACTGAAAATTGGCAGAAGATCTGTTATTCAACCAAAGCTTCAAGAAACATTCCCACATAACTGGGTATGAGGTAAGAAAAAAGGCATAAGAAAGGGACTGACATCCCTGGGAAGGAGCTGTGAAAGAGGAAAAGTCCACATGAGTGGCCCCTTGTTCTGGAATCCTCCTTGCCTTCTATAAGGTCTGCTGGGAGGGATAAAAGGACTAGAAGGACCTGAACTCTGCTTATGAGAAATGTGTGCCTGCTGGCTTGCTAGCAATCGGGACAGAGGTTAACATGGTCTGACAGCTGCCACCTCCCATCCTTTAATGGGGCTGCTAGGACCAACAGCAGCTAGTCATGGAAACCTGGACTTGAACAGATGGGCCCTGGGAGAGAATTCAGTCTAACTGTGTGGGACAGCCTGGAGGGCCTAGCGTGTAATCTGGGCCTAACTATTGTTAGCATGTGTAGGGCTGGGCATGGTTCCACCATGGGAGCTCCATTCAGTGTATTCACAGTGACCTGTGGTTCTAGCAGCAGTGGGCTTTGTGAGCTGCACGTTGTGGGGGTGGGGCTGACATTGGAGTCCCCCATTTTCAGTGCCCCATAATGGGAGTGGATCTAGGGGTGGGTCTGGTTGCAGAGGAGTTTGTTAGTGCATATACCAGGTGGTGGGCAGCATCACAGAAGCTCGTGTCTCCAGTGGATAGCTCCTGGGTAAGAATATGCAGTATTTCTTTCCCGGTGGGAGTGCTCCATCCACTCACACTGCAGATTGAAACTTGATCTGGAGCCAACAGGCCCTGGGTAAGACTAACCATAGAGGCAACATAGGTTCCCGGCTAAAGCACAACCACTTCAACTCTTGCAGCCACAATGCCCTGGTCTCCAGTGACAACTTAGCACTAGACAAACACAAGGAAGATATGGGACAAACACAAGGAAGAAAACAATGCAAACTTTAGCTGTTTCTGTGCAGAACCGCAGATTCCTGCATAGGTGACACATAGTTTTGCTGTGACTAAATAGGCCTCACTTGCTGCTGCTAGGTCACTTCAGTCATGTCCGACTCTGTGCAACCCCATAGATGGCAGCCCACCAGGCTCCCCTGTCCCTGGGATTCTCCAGGCAAGAACACTGGAGTGGGTTGCCATTTCCTTCTCCAATGCATGAAAGTGAAAAGTGAAAGGGAAGTCGCTCAGTCGCATCCAACTCTCAGTGACCCCATGGACTGCAGCCTACCAGGCTTCTCCATCCATGGATTGTCCAGGTAAGAGTACTGGAGTGGGGTGCCACTGCCTTCTCCAAGGAAAGAAGGTGAGCCAAAGCAGAAATGATGCCCAGTTGTGGGTATGTCTGTGAAAATAAAGTCCAATGCTGTAAAGAAAAATATTGCATAGGAACCTGGGATGTTAGGTCCATGAATCAAGGTAAATTGGAAGTGGTCAAACAGGAGATGGCAAGAGTGAACATCAACGTTTTTGGAATCAGTGAACTAAAATGGACCAGAATGGGTGAATTTAATTTAGATAGACTCTTATATCTACTACAGTGGGTAAGAATCCCTTAGAAGAAATTGAGTAGCTCTTATAGTCAATGAGAGAGTGTGAAATGCAGTAGTTGGGTGCAATCTCAAAAATGACAGAATGATCTTGATTCGTTTCCAAGCAAACCATTCAATATATCAGTAATCTGAATCTATACCTCAACCACTAATGCTGAAGAAGTTCAAGTTGAATGGTTCTATGAAGACCTACAAGACCTTCTAGAATTAACACACACACACACACACATACACAAAAGATGTCCTTTTCATCACAGGGGACTGAATGCAAAAGTAGGAAGTCAGGAGACACTTGGAGTAACAGGCAAGTTTGACCTATGAGTACAAAATGAAGCAGGGCAAAGTCCAAGAGTTTTGCCAAGAGAACGCACTGGTCATAGCATAACAACACAAGAGATGACTCTACACATGGATACCACCAGATGGTCAATACTAAAAACAGATTGATTTCATTCTTTGTAGCTGAAGATGAAAAAGCTCTATACAGTCAGGAAAAACAAGACTGGGAGCTGACTGTGGCTCAAATCATGAACTCCTTACTGCAAAATTCAGGCTTAAATTGAAGAAAGAAGGGAATTAAAACCATTAGGCCATTTATGACTTTAAGCAAATCCCTTATGATTATGCAGTGGAAGTGACAAATAGATTCAAGGGATTAGATCTGATAGAGTGTCTGAAGAACTATGGAAAGAGGTTCACAACATTCTACAGGAGGTAGTGATCAAAACCATCACCAAGAAAGAGAAATGCAAAAAGGCAAAATGGTTGTCTGAGGAGGCCTTACAAGTAGCTGAGAAGAGAAGAGAAGCTAAAGGCAAAGGAGAAAAGGAAAGATATATCCATCTGAATGCAGAGTTCCAAAGAATAGCAAAGAGAGATAAGAAAGCCTTCCTCAGTGATCAATGGAAAGAAATAGAGGAAAACAATAGAATGGGAAAGACTAGAGATCTCTTCAAGAAAATTAGAGATACCAAGGGAACAGTTCATGCAAAGATAGGACACAACAAAGGACAGAAACGGTATGGACCTAACAAAAGCAGAAGATATTAAGAAGAGGTGGCAAGAATACAAAGAACTATATGAAAAGATTCTAATGACCCAGATAGCTATGATTGTGTGATCACTCACCTAGATCCAGATATCTTGGTGTGTGAAGTCACGTGGTCCTCAGGAAGCATCACTATAAACAAAGTTGGTGGAGGTGATGAATTCCAGTGAGCTATTTCAAATCCTAAAAGATTTTTGTTTAAGTGGTACACTCAATATGCCAACAAATTTGGAAAACTCAGCAGTGGCCACAGGATTGGAAAATGCCAGTTTTCATTCCAATCCAGAGAAAGGCAAGGCAGCTGCACAATTGCACTCATCTTACATGCTAGCATAGTAATGCTCAAAATTCTCCAAGCCAGGCTTAAACAGTATGTGAACTGTGAAATTCCAGTGGTTCAAGGTGGATTTAGAAAAGACAGAGGAACCAGAGATCAAATTTCCAACATATGTTGGATCATAGAAAAAGCAAGAGAATTCCAGAAAACATCTACTTTTGCTTTATTGATTACACCAAAGTCTTTGACTGTGGGGAACACAACAAACTGGAAAATTCTTAAAGAGACGGGAATACCAGATCATCTTACCTGCCTCCTGAGAAATCTGTATGCAGGTCAAGAAGCAACAGTTAGAATAGGACATGGAACAACAGACTGATTCCAAATTGGGAAAGGAGTATGTCAAGGCTGTATATTGTCACCCTGCTTATTTAACTCATGTGCAGAGCACATCATGTGAAATGCCAGGCTGGATGAAGCACAAGCTGGAATCAAGATTGCCAGGAGAACTATCAATAACCTCAGATACACAGATGACAGCAACCTCACAGCAGAAAGTGAAAAGGAAATAAACAGTATCTTGGTGAAAGTGAAAGAGGAAGTGAAAAAGCTAGCTTAAAACTCAACAGCCGAAAAATGAAGATCATAGCATACAAGTCCCATCACTTCATGGCAAATAGATGGGGAAACAATGACAGACTTTATTTTCAGGGGCTCCAAAATGACTGAAGATGGTGACTGTAGCCATGAAATTAAAAGATGCTTGCTCCTTGGAAGAAAAGCTATGACCAACTTAGACAGCATATTAAAAAGCAGAGACATTACTTTGCTGACAAAAGTCCATCTAGTCAAAGCTGTGGTTTTCCCAATAGTCATGTGTGAATGTGCGAGTTGGACTATAAGGAAAGCTGAGTGCCAAAGGATTGATGCTTTTGAACTGTGGTGTTGGAGAAGACTCTTGACAGTCCCTTGGACTACAAGGAGATCAAACCAGTCAATCCTAAAGGAAATCAGTCCTGAATATATTGAAAAGACCCTGATGCTGGGAAAGATTGAAGGCAGGAAGAGAAGGGGAAGACAGAGGATGAGCTGGCTGGATGGCATCACCGACTGGATGGACAGGAGTTTGAGCAAGCTTTGCGAATTGGTGATGGACAGGGAAGCCTGGCATGCTGCAGTCCATGGGGTCACAAAGAGTCAGACATGACTGAGTGACTGAACTAAACTGATACTTTATCCATATTTCCTTAATTTTTATATAATGTCCTTTTCTCTTCTAGGATCCCATCCAGGGTCCCGTATTATATTGTCATCATATGTCCTAGCTATGACAGTGGTTTATTATATCTTTGGTGACAGCTTTACTGAGATATAATTCACTTACCTATAGTTCACCCATTTGAAGTAATATAATTCAATATTTTGAATGTATCCAAAATATTCTGTAACCATCATCACAATTAATTTAAAAACTTTAAATCAGAGTGGGGAAAAGCAGATACAAACAAACAAAGAAAAAAAAAGTCATTGATATTTAACTATGTAGTTAACTTTACTGGTCATCTAATTTCTTCATGAAATTCAAATTTTTTGTTCTTTCATTTCAGCCTGAAGGATTTCCTTCAGTATTTCTTGTAGAGCACAATTTTTAGTGAGGAACCCTCTCAGTTCTTTGGTTTATCTGAAGATGCCTAAAATTCCCCTTTATTTTTGAAGGATAATTTTGCTGGATATAGAATTCTTAGTTACCAGGGTGTTTTTTTTTGTTGTTGTTTGCTTGTTTTTTTTTAACTTTTAGCATTTTCAGTAGCCATCCAATTGCCTTTTGGCCTCCAGGATTTCTGACAAGAAATCAGCTATTAGTCTTACAAGGATCCCTTGCTAATGTTAAACGAAGAGTCACTTCTCTCTTGCTATTTTAAATATTCTCTCTTTGTCTTTAGCTTTTGATTGGTTATAATATCTAGATACGGATCTCTTTGAGTTTAACTTAAAGCTTGTTGAGCTTCTTGGTTATGTAGATTCATTTATCAAAGTTTGGAAGTTGTCACTCATTATTTCTTCAAATATTCTTTCTTCCCTTTTTCTTTCTCTTTAGCTTCCCATCAGGCTTGTGGGACTCCAATTAGGTGTGTGTTGTCTGCTTAATGGTGTCACAACATCCTTACAAGTCTTTGAGATTCTGTTTATTTTTATTCATTCCTTTTTCTTCTTATTTCTCTGACTGAAAAATTTCAATTGATCTGAATTATTTCAATTAATCTGAATTGAATGTTCAGGTTCACTAATTCTTGTTCTGCTTGCTTACATCTGCATTATATCTTATGTTGAGTCCATACAGTAAATTATTCATTTCAGTTAGATACTTTTAACTCCAGATTTTCTGTTTTATTTCTTTTTATAAATTCTATCTTTTAACTTTTTTTACTCTATATTTGATGACACATTATTTGCCTGATTCCTTTTGTTCTTTAGACATAGTTTCCTTTGCCTCTGTGGACATACTTGACTAGTTGATTTAAAGTTTTAGTTTAGTAAGTTCAATGTTTACTTACATAAGGGACAATTTTTTCTGGATTCCTGTGTATGGATTTTTTTGCGTATATTGTGTCTTTTTGTTGTTGAAACTAGACATTTCAAATATTATGTAAGGTAACTCTGAAAATTCGATTTTCTACATTACTCAGGTTTTGTTATTGCTTTTTGTTGTAGTTTTCATTATTTGTTTAGTGACCTTTCTAAAAGTCTCTAAACTCTACATATTTGTCATGAGTGAACACTGAAGTCTCTTAGTGATCAGCTAATAATTGGGCAGAAATAGCCTTAAATGCCTGGAACCCATAAGTCTATGGGTATTTGCCAAGGGGCTCTGTGTGCATTTTGGGAATATCTTCAATACTCAGGTGATTTACAGCTCTGCTGCCATCTTAACTTGCTGCTTACATGCTTCAAAGCCAACCAGAGGTGAGAACTTAGGACTTTCTTCAAGTTTTAGATTTTTGTTTAATATATATGCATCCCTATGCATATGCATGACCTTTTAGCCCCTCAGTTTAGTTCAGTTCACTCCCTCAGTTGTGTCCGACTCTTTGCGACCCCATGAACCGCAGCACGCCAGGCCTCCCCATGCATCACCAACTCCCGGAATTCACCCAGACTCACATCCATCGAGTCAGTGATGCCATCAAGCCATCTCATCCTCTGTCGTCCCCTTATCCTCCTGCCCCCAATCGCTCCCAGCATCAGAGTCTTTTCCAATGAGTCAACTCTTCGCATGAGGTAGCCAAAGTATTGGACTTTCAGCTTTAGCATCATTCCTTCCAAAGAAATCCCAGGGCCCATCTCCTTCAGAATGGACTGGTTGGATCTCCTTGCAGTCCAAGGGACTCTCAAGAGTCTTCTCCAACACCACAGTTCAAAAGCATCAATTCTTTGGCGCTCAGCTTTCTTCACAGTTCAACTCTCACATCCATACATGACCACTGGAAAAACCATAGCCTTGACTAAATGAACCTTTGTTGGCAAAGTAATGTCTCTGCTTTTCAATATGCTGTCTAGGTTAGTCATAACTTTCCTTCCAAGGAGTAAGCGTCTTTTAATTTCATGGCTGCAGTCACCATCTGCAGTGATTTTGGAGCCCCCCAAAAATAAAGTCTGACACTGTTTCCACTGTTTCCCCATCTATTTCCCATTAACTGCTGGGACCAGATGCCATGATCTTCATTTTCTGAATATTGAGCCTTAAGCCAACTTTTTCACTCCCCACTTTCACTTTCATCAAGAGGCTTTTTAATTCCTCTTCACTTTCTGCCATAAGGGTGGTATCATCTGCATATCTGAGGTTATTGATATTTCTCCTGGCAATCTTGATTCCAGCTTGTGTTTCTTCCAGCCCAGCATTTCTCATGATGTACTCTGCATATAAGTTAAATAAGCAGGGTGATAATATACAGCCTTGATGTACTCCTTTTCCTATTTGGAACCAGTCTGTTGTTCCATGTCCAGTTCTAACTGTTGCTTCTGGACCTGCATACAAATTTCTCAAGAGGCAGATCAGGTGGTCTGGTATGCCCATCTCTTTCAGAATTTTCCACAGTTTATGGTGATCCACACAGTCAAAGGCTTTGGCATAGTCAATAAAGCAGAAATAGATGTTTTTCTGGAACTCTCTTGCTTTTTCCATGATCCAGCGGATGTTGGCAATTTGATCTCTGGTTCCTCTGCCTTTTCTAAAACCAGCTTGAACATCAAGAAGTTCACGGTTCACATATGCTGAAGCCTGGCTTGGAGAATTTTGAGCATTACTTCAGTAGCGTGTGAGATGAGTGCAATTGTGTGGTAGTTTGAGCATTCTTTGGCATTGCCTTTCTTTGGGATTGGAATGAAAACTGACCTTTTCCAGTCCTGTGGCCACTGCTGAGTTTTCCAAATTTGCTGGCATAAATGGTATGGACCTAACAGAGGCAGAAGATATTAAGAAGAGGTGGCAAGAATACACAGGAGAACTGTACGAAAAAGATCTTCACAACCCAGATAATCACAATGGTGTGATCACTGACCTAGAGCCAGACATCCTGGAATGTGAAGTCAAGTGGGCCTTAGAAAGCATCACTATGAACAAAGCTAGTGGAGGTGATAGAATTCCAGTTGAGCTATTCCAAATCCTGAAAGATGATGCTGTGAAAGTGCTGCACTCAATATGCCAGCAAATTTGGAAAACTCAGCAGTGGCCACAGGACTGGAATAGGTCAGTTTTTAAATAAGAAAGAGATAAAACTATTAAAAGAATGAAATATTAATCATGTAAAGTTAAAATGAAAGTCACTCAGTTATGTCTGATTCTGTTTGACCCAATGGACTATAGCCCACCAGGCTCCTCTGTTCATATGATTATTGAGGCAAGAATTCTGGAGTGGGTTTTCCTTTCCTTCTCTTCCTTTTCCCAACTCAGGGATCAAACCTGGGTCGTCTGCAATGCTGGCAGATTCTTTACTCTCTGAGCTACCAGGGAAACCCTTAAAGTTAGAAAAAGTAACCAAATAAACTGAGTGACTAAGAAAAGGAAATTAATAGAAATAAAGGTTGAAATAATAAAACAAAAGAGAAAGATAAATAAATCCAGAAATGTGTTTCTTTGGGAAAAAAAAAAAAAAAACCAACAAAGCAGAAACATTTGCAAGCTTAATGAAGATGCTGCTGCTGCTGCTGCTGCTAAGTCACTTCAGTCGTGGCCGACTCTGTGCGACCCCATAGACGGCAGCCCACCAGGCTCCCCCGTCCCTGGGATTCTCCAGGCAAGAACACTGGAGTGGGTTGCCATTTCCTTCTCCAATGCATGAAAGTGAAAAGTGAAAGTGAAGTCGCTCAGTTGTGTCTGACTCTTAGCGACCCCATGGACTGCAGCCTTCCAGGCTCCTCCATCCATGAGATTTTCCAGGCAAGAGTACTGGAGTGGGGTGCCATCACCTTCTCCGTAATTAAGATGAGAGAGAGCAAAAACAGACAAGATTTGAAATGAGCAAGGGGATATAGTTTAAAAATTACAGAGCAACATTGCTTGAAAGTCTATGACATCTAGATTTAAGACCTAAAGAAAATATATTATTCCTAGAAAAATAGATATCATTAAATTTCACTCAGGAATTGTAAAACTTGAATAGGCTAATGATTGTGGGAAAAACCAGAAATTTATTTGAGTTCTATCATTAAGAGCTTCATTATCAAGATGAGTTTAACCTTTAGAGAACAGATAATTCCAATGTACTTTGATATTTCAGGCCATGGAAAGTGCAAACCTCCCACGTTACTTTATGAAACCAGCATAATCTTAACACCTAATGGTGATAATTTTCTTAAAATATACTATCAACCAATGTTGCTTATGAATATAGAAGCATTGTTGAGCTCTTTTTGCTAAATTTGGGAGCCATTGTATTAAATATTTATTTTTAAACTGAAGTATAACAGATTTACAATATTCTATTAAATTCTGCCATTCAGCAAAGTGATTTATTTATACATACATATGTGAGTATGTGTGTGTATTCATTCTTTTTTAAAATATTATTTTCCATTATGGTTTATCATATTACATTGAATACAATTCTCTGTGCTATACAGTAGGATCTTGAGGTTTATCCATTCTATATATAATAGTTAACATCTGCTAACTCCAAACTCCCACTCCATCCTTCCTTCAAGTCTGTTCTCTATGTCCGTTAATCTGTTTCTATTTTGTAGAGAAGTTCGTTTGTATCACAGTTTTTCATATTTGTCTTTCTGACTTACTTCCTTTAGTATAATAATCTCTAATTGCATCCATGTTGCTGCAAATGACATATCTTGTTCTTTTATATGGTTGAGTAGTATTCCATTGTATATATGTACCATATCTTTATTATCCATTCGTCTGTCAGTGGACATATAGGTTGCTTCCATGTCTTGGCTACTGTGAATAGTGCTGCTATGAACAATGGGGTTGCCTGTATCTTTTTGAATTAGAGTTTTGTCTGGATATTTGCCCAAGGTTGGGACTGCTGGATCATATAGTAATTATATTTTTAGTTTTCTAAGGAACTTCCATACTGTTTTCCATAGCAGCTGTATCAACTTACATTTGAGGGACATTTTAAAATCAAGACAATGATAACTCTGACTAAATATGATTGATTCTAGGTCAATACTCTATCAATATAATGCATTATAATAATGCAGTAAAGGAGATAGCCATATTCTAGCAACAGATACAGAAAAGGGATTTGATAAAATTCAGTAGCTATCAAAATTGCAAATAAAATAGCAACAAAAGGAAACAAAATCATCATTCAATAATAACAGCCACAAAAATGAGCTAAAGAGCAAATAAACTGATTTCATATGATCTGACAATAGGGGATATCAACTATGGCTAGTATTTAGTATTGAGTTTCTAAAACTGCAACAGTATGAAGCATGAAATAAAACTGGCATAAACAATGGGAGAAAGCAACAATGCTTTTTCTAATGGCATCTATAAATATAAAAAATCAAAAGGTTGTGTTTTGTGGACTTTTAAAATTTGCTTTTTAGAAGGTATCAGAATTGGTGAGGTGGTTAAATATAAATATTATAATAATGAATTAGAAATCAGTACATAGAAATGTTGGTTGTAAATGATATTGTTATATAACATTGGTTATAAATGAGAATTTATACAGTATTCACTGTTTAAAAGAAAGACATGGGACCTATTTGAAGATAATTATAAAATGTCACTGATAAAAGAAAGATGTCCCCAAGAAACTTGTTCTTCAATAAGGAGACTTATGGTTCACAGAAGTTCTCCCCAGATGAATGTACATACATCATGCAATTCCAATTAGATATACAAATACTTTTTAAAAGCTAAATGAATAATCTTAGAATATATATTAAAGACTAAATGCCTAGGAATAACATAGAAAGCCGTAAGGAATAATCAAGGTGAAGAATTTGCTTTTCAAGGTTATGCCACAGTCACTGCATTTAAATCAGCTCGATAGTTGCATGGGAATAGACAGATCAGGAATATAGAAAAGAAGCTACAAAAAAGTAGCAATATTTGAGAATTTTATATATGAAAAAAATGATTATTTCTATGGGAAAAACGGGTTATTTAAATGCACTGGAACAATTAGCCATCCAGCGTAACTGACTCTATTTGACACCATATCCAAAGATAAGTCCTTCCTGGACTCTCCCAGAGTTCCAGTTATGACGAAGTAATGCCACACTGCACAACCTGCCTGCCCCTGCCCCTCACTGAAGAAAACAATGATGAAACCTGGACACGACACAAAAAGCGATTATCTGAAAGTTTGGGAGAGTAAAGAAAAGCAGACAGACGCAGACTAAAAGTGGGAGGTGCACACTCACTTGGAGAAGGGGGACAAGAAGCTCAGCAAGTTCCTCTGTGAGTCCACATGGCAGTGCCCACAGCACCTGTAGGGGAAACAGAAAATCGAAGCTGAAATCCTGTGAACACTGGACAGAGTTGAAGGGGGAGTGTGAACCCACATTTTGACTCTTAAACTATGCATATGCAGAAGACTCAGAGCAGCTCAACACTTAATCTGATACAAAACGTCTGACCTGAGGCTACAGCTGCTGCTCAAAGACAAGAGTTTGAAGTTTAAGCCAGGTAAGAATGTTCTCTGCTAAAAATGCTCATAAGAGAAAAATAACAGAATCCAAAATGCTCAGAACTTAACGTTCATAACATCCAGAATATAATCCCAAATTATCTAATATACAAAGAACTAAGAAAATGGGACATATTGTCAAAAGGAGATAAGTCAATCAAGTATGACTGCCCCTCCTCCCCGAAAGGTGAATCAACTGCCGCAACTAATAGACAAGGTTGTTTAAATGACGATTACAAAATCCTCAATGAAGTAAAACAAAATATATTCTCAATTAATGAAAATATTTCAGCTTAGAAAGGAAAATCTCTGCAGAGGAAACAAAAACAGTATATATATAAAAAGGAAGCAAATAGAAAATCTACAAATAAAAAATACAATTTCTAAACCTAAAAATTCATCAGAAGGACATAAAATCCAAACAGATATGAAAGTAGAAAATGTAAGTGAATATGAAGATAGAATGATAAATATTATCCAAAGTGAAAACTAGAAAGAGGATAGAACAAAGGAAAATCAGTTTGATTTTTGTTTTTCTAAAATATCTCTCATGCCCATGCTTATCATGCTCAATCTTCCTCCAGCATGAACATATGGAAAGAAATCATAATGAATATTCTAATACGTCTGTCTCCTAACTCTATCATCGATGTCATTTCTGGGTCAGTTTGATTGATCAACTTTCCCCCTCATTTTAGCTTGCGTTTTTCTTTTTCTGCTTCTTTGCATGCTTCTTAATTTTTGAATGTATCCTATGCCTTGTGAAATTTTCCTTGTGTACATAATTCTTTAATGTATACTTGTTTGAATATATTTGATCTTCATTTTGGGATGCAGTTAAGTTACTTGGAAACAATTTGGGTCTTATCTTAAGATTTGTTAGCAGGGAACAGAGTAGTGTTTAGGGTCAAAATTTCCCCACTACTGAGGCAAACTTTCTTTAGCATTCTACCAATTCCTATAATTATAGGATTTTGGAGTTTTCACTTCAGATGGTGTGAACCAGGCACTACGCTGGCTCTTTATACTTCTCGAGGACTTTCTCTTCTAATCCTTTGTAGATTTCTCACACACGTGTTGAAGAGTATTGGAACTCTCATAGGTCTTTGGAGCTCTTTTTCCTTGCAGTCTGCTCTCTCCTCTTCAATGCTCTGCTCTGCTAATTCTAGCTAAAGTGCCCCTCTGGACCCCAGGTCCTCTCTTCAATTTAGGGAGACTGTTGTGCTCCACCCAGGTCACCCTGCCCTGTGCTGCTGCCTGAGAATTCTCTCTAGGCCATAGTTAGGGTAATTGCAGGGTTCACTTTATTTGTTCTTCATCTCTCACAGACCACTGCCTTTCTATAGTTAATAGTCAGTGTCTTGAGAAACTTTAACGTACTTTGTCTGATGTATTAGTTGTTTCAGGCAAGAAAGCAAATCTGTTAGGGAGCAAATTAGAGAACAGATTAGGGCCCTTCAGTATCCACAACCCCTCAATCTGTGATGCTCCAGGGTCTGAGAAGATGAAAACCAGTAGGTTTTTTCCGAAGAAATGTAACAAGCAAATTGAAAAATCTATATAGAAAGGCAATAGACTTAGAATACCTAAAACAATTTTGAAAAAGTAAATCAATTTATAAGACTTAACACTATCTGATTTCAAAGCTTACTATAAACTGTAGCAATCTAAATTGGCATAAGCATAGACATAGAGACCAATGGAATAGCAACAACAAAAAAGCCATGTTCTCAAATGTTTATAGCAGGGCTATCTACAGTAGACAAAAACTGGTGAGTGAATAAGCAAATTGTGGCTTATCTATACTATGAAATTCTATACTGCAATGAGAAAGGATTAGTGCACTCTATCATGGATTAACCTCGGAAACATTAAGCTAAGTGAAAGAAGTCAAATGCAGAAAGGGATTGGGGGCAGGAGGAGAAGGGGACGACAGAGGATGAGATGGCTGGATGGCATCACTGACTCGATGGACGTGAGTCTGAGTGAACTCCGGAAGTTGGTGATGGACAGGGAGGCCTGGTGTGCTGCGATTCATGGGGTCGCAAAGAGTCGGACACGACTGAGCGACTGAACTGAACTGAACTGATAGTGGATGATTCATTTATAAAAAAATTCTAGAAAAAGACCAAACTATAGTAACAGAAAGCAGATCAGTGGTTGCCTAGAGCTGGGGATAGGGGACATATGGGGGTATAAGAAGACATTTTATGATGATGAAATTGTTCTATATCTTGACTATGATTACTTTGTCATATACAATTGTTACAGTTTATCAAACTGCACATTTTGAATGTGTATTTTTTATACATATTATTTTAGCTTTTAAAAATCAAAGAAAAAAATTAAAATAGATTCCTCATGACTTAAATGCTCAATATAAAACAAAGCAACCCCCCCACCCCAAAAAAAACAATTTCACAGTACTCCTGTGAAAAAAATCTTGCAACTTAAGAGTCAAGGAGAACTTCTCAACTAAAAGCAGACATTTACATGTTATAAAATAAATTATAATAATCTTTGTATGGCTATCAATTTAATTCAGTTCAGCCACTCAGTCGTGTCCAAGTTTTTGCAGCCCCATGGACTGCAGCGTGCCAGGCTTCCCTGTCCATCACCAACTCCCAGAGCTTACTCAAACTTCTGTCCATCGAGTCAGTGATGCCATCCAACCATCTCATCCTCTGTCATCCCCTTCTCCTCCTGCCTTCAATCTTTCCTAGCATCAGGGTCTTTTCCAACAAGTCAGTTCTTTGCATTAGGTGGCCAAAGTATTGGAGCTTCAGCTTAAGCATCAGTCCTTCCAATGAATATCAGTCCTTTATGATTGACTGGCTTGATCTCCTTGAAGTCCAAGTGACTCTCAAGAGTCTTCTCCAACACCACAGTTCAAAAGCATCAATTCTTTGGCGCTCAGCTTTCTTTATTGTCCAACTCTCACATCTATACATGACTACTGGAAAAACCATAGTAGATTTGACTGGACAAACCCTAGATGGCAAAGTAATGTCTCTGTTTTTTTATATGCTGCTTTTTAATATGCTGTCTAGGTTGGTCAAGAAGCAATCTGTATGCAGGTCAAGAAGCAACAGTTAGAACTGGACATGGAACAACAGACTGGTTCCAAACTGGGAAAGGAGTACATCAAGGCTGTATATTGTCATCCTGCTTATTTAACTTATATGCAGAGTACATCATGCGAAATGCTAGGCTGGAAGAAACACAAGCTGGAATCAAGATTTCCAGGAGAAATATCAATAACCTCAGATGACACCAACCTTATGGCAGAAAGTGAAGAAGAACTAAAAAGCCTCTTAATGAAAGTGAAAGAGGAATGAAAAAGTTGGCTTAAAACTAAACATTCAAAAAACGAACATCATGACATCTGGTCCCATCACTTCATGACAAATAGATGGGGAGACAATGGAAACAATGAAGACTTTATTTTTGGGCTCCAGAATCACTGCAGATGGTGACTGCAGCCATGAAATGAAAAGACACTTGATCCTTGGAAGAAAAGCTATGATCAACCTATACAGCATATTAAAAACCAGAGACATTATTTTGCCAACAAAGGTCCATCTAGTCAAAGCTATGGTTTTTCTAGTAGTCATGTATGGATGTGAAAATTGGATCATAAAGAAAACTGAGCACCGAAGAGTTGATGCTTTTGAACCATGATGTTGGAGGAGACTCTTGAGAGCCCCTTGGACGGCAAGGAGATCCAACCAGTCAATCCTAAGGGAAATCAGTCCTGAATATTCATTGGAAAGACTGATGCTGAAGCTGAAACTCCAATACTTTGGCCACTTGATGGGAAGAACTTACTAATTGGAAAATAATCTGATGCTGGGAAAGATTGAAGGCAGGAGAAGTGGATGACAGAGGATGAGATGGTTGGATGGCATCACTGACTCAATGGACAGGAGTTTAAGTTCTGGGAGTTGGTGATGGACAGGGAAGCCTGGCATGCTACAGTCCATGGGGTCACTACAGACACGACTGAGTGACTGAACTGAACTGAACTGAGGTTGGTCATAACTTTTCTTCCAAGGAGCAAGCGTCTTTTAATTTCATGGCTTCAGTCACCATCTGCAGTGATTTTGAAGTCCAAGAAAATAAAGTCTGTCACTGTTACCGTTGTTTCCCCATCAATTTGACATGAGGTGATGGGACCGGATGCCTGTATGGCTATAGAAGTGATTAAATCAGTGGGTGAAATAGATTGTGGAAAATAGTGTAATACAAATGACAGGAAAAGGGTAGGTTTTCTGTATTATTCAAAATACTTTTTTAAACGAATAAGAAAAATATAACTTAAATAATCAACTAAGGAAAGATCTTAGAGGAGCAAATTAAGTACATGAAAAGATGCTAAAATTCACTGGTAGCCAGGAAAATGCAAATTTAAAGAGCTATAGGTTTACATTCTTTAGAAAGAGCTACACATCTAATACGTGTGGGGATTTTGCTCTCGTAGTCCTAGTGAAAATGTGCAGTGTTATAGCCTTTGGCAAAAGTAACATAGCAGTATTTTAAAAATAAAAAGACATAAATCATTTAACTTTATCAGGCTTCTCCCAAGAATGCCAATAGAAATAAAAGCAGATGTATAAGTGGATATAGGCATTAAGGTGTTATTGCAACCTTGTTTCTTACAGCACCACACTGAATCGAAGTGGATGTCGGTCAAGAGGGGACTAGTTGAGTACATTTTACTGCATTCATACTCCATTCTGTTGAGCGATTGGTGAAATGAGTGAATCAGAGCTATAGTAGGGGACTTTATCCAGCGCTTATAATTGAATAAGAAATGCAAGGTGCAAAAGGAGCAGATAATAGTCGACTTTCTTTTTTGCAAAACAAAGAGTAAAATCCCACTTTACATACATTCTTACATGTGTGTTTGTATATGTGTATATTTGCTATAGTATTCTGAGCATAAAGGAAAAATACAGAAGAATTCATAACAGATTTTTAAATTCTTCTTCCAATGTAACCCTTGTTGTGTGCATTGATACATATGTAGGTATGGGCGGAGCCAAGCAACAAACCCTGCGTTTGGACAGCATGTATATAATTAGATGTGTATTGTGTTAGTCAGATAAGTTAGGCTATTCTTCAGTAGTAACAATTTAACTCAGTGCATCAATATAGAAAACATTTATTTCTTGCTCACACAAACTCGGAGGGTCTTGAACACTCTTTAGAGATTCAGGCCATTTAGATCATGGACTCTTCCTATCAACCTGTGTTTTCGTGACTGATGCAGTAGTGGAAGGAAGTTAATGGAGAATTGTGCAACAGCATTTAAAGGTTTTCTCCTGGACTTGATGCATGTCCTTGTCCCCTTTTTTTTGGTCCAATTCAAGGCACATAGTTATATACAAGTTCACTTAATTTGGGAAATCTGTTCCTCTGCCTGTGTTCCTCTAAAAGGGGAGAAGTAATGGAAATACTGGTGAAAAGGAATAGGTAAAGAATCAGCCTGCAATGCGGAAGACCTGTGTTTGATCCCTGGGTTGGGAAGATCCCCGGAGAAGGGAATGGCAACCCACTCTAGTATTCTTGCCTGGAGAATCCGCATAGACAGAGGACCCTGACTGGCTACAGTCCAAGGGGTTGCAAAGAGTCGGACATGACTGCTTCTATATATGCTGCTGCTAAGTCACTTCAGTTGTGTCCGACTCTGCGACCCCATAGACGGCAGCCCACCAGGCTCCTGTCCCTGGGATTCTCCAGGCAAGAAGACTGGAGTGGGTTGCCATTTCCTGCTCCACCTTCTATATATAAGATTATATAAAGAAACTAAGCTTTAAAATGACTTTGAAATGATTTATACTTTATGAACAAGCAATTTACAAAATATAAGCAACAGTTAATGAAATTGAAATTATGTATATCTTAGCAGATTGGCTAAGATTATAAAGGTTGATAAGGCCAAAGACGATGAAAGTGTGAAAAATGGAGAAATTCTCATATAATCCTTGTTTGAGAATAACAATACATTTCTGAAATACAATACGGCTGATGCTATCAAAATGGAATTTTGAGTTACCTTTTGGATTAGTAATATGACTTACAAACATTCACCCTTGAAAATAATGATAGGTACATATGTAAATATTCACTGCAGCATAATGTATGATAACAGAAGGAAAAACAATCTAAAAGTACATCTATTAGGGATGAGTTAAAGTATGATAAATGCATGTAATATGGATACTGACCAGGGGTCTTGACTTTCCCCAGTTAATAGAAATTGACTTGAGGCCAGACAAGAAATTCAGGCAAGGCTTTACTGATGCCCCTGCTGTAGCAGAGGGGAGCGAGAACAAACCATGGGTTCCTTCACTTGCTTGTTCCCTGAGGACAGCAGGCAAGATGGTTCTTTATATGGGGAGAGGGTAGAGGTATGTCCAGGGTCAGGTGAGAGGCACAGTTTAGGTGGTTTGCCCGCCTCTTAGGTGGTGCTGTGTGCAGGGGGCATGTTCAGCATCCTAATTTTGCTCCAGATTCTTCAGCAGTGGCTGTTGGGTTTTTTGGTCTCTTTGTATCTTTTGTCCGGAATTTGCCCTAACTGAACAAGTGTGCAGTTATTTTTAGTCCTGTTCAGTTTCTTTGTGTTTTGTTGCTTGAGAAGTGAGTCCAGGTGCAAGCCCTGCAGTACCTCAGCAAAGGGTCCCAGGTTCCAGCTTGTCTTAATATGAGAACCACTAAAAGAGATGATGTGGATTTAATTTATTTTAGCAAAAAATATTTGAAGAATATGCTTTGGTCACCTGTTGCTATGCTACAACCAAGTCCAGAACTTTGGAGTTTAACCATTTTAATTTAGGTAGTTCTCTCTGGCTGCTATATAGAAAATGGACTGAAAGGGATCATGCCTGGTTGAGGGGGCCCATTTAAGTGATTGTTGCAGTGTAGCTGAGACAAGCAAAGGCTGGCTAACATTCTGTATTTATAGTTTTGTACTTAACTTTTTTTCACTTAGTATTCCATGATTAATATTTTCCCATTTCATTAAAAAAATTTCTGGGTAATCATTTTAAAAAGCAGAATTCCACTGTGCTTCTGATTTTGTAGATCAGGAATCAAAATAGACTCAGCTGGCTGGTTTGTCCTTGACACCCCCAGGTGTATCAGCTGGGTCAGCTGGGATGGAAGGATCTACATCCAAGATGGCTTATTCATTTGCAAGTCTGGTGCCTTGGTGAACTTTGGTTTCTTCACTTCTCAACACAGAATCTCATCTTCCAGCCTTCTTGGGCTTCCTTACGAGCATGATTATATCAGGAAAGTCCTACTACTTGCCTGGTGGCCAGCTTCCAAGAAGTAGGAAGTGGGAGTTGCCAGGCCATTTAAGGGCTCTGCACAGAACTAGTATAACCTTAAGGCAGTCATATTCTCTTGATTGAAGTCGTTCAAAATTCCAGTCGCTCAGATTCCAGGGGTGGAGAAATAACCTTTTTTCATGAAAGAATGGATTGAAGGGGCAAGGACACTTGCAGAAGTGCATGCAGGGTGCGGATATTGCTGTGATTCTCTTGGGAAAATGCAGTCTGCTACAGTACTGTATGATTCAATTTTCATAGTTGTTATTTCAGAAATATTGATATTTCTTTATATTCAAAAATCTATAAAAATATGGAGATAAAACTTTGTGTGGAACATATCAATTTTGAGTAGACACTGCTTTTTACTTTAGATTTTTCAGTGTTTGGTTTTTTACAGTAAATGAATTACTTTTACAATCAAAATTTAAAATAACTAGTTTTGATATTTAAAAAAAGATAGGTGGCTTAAAGCTGTTTGCTCAAGGAATTTGCAGTGCTCAAAGTGTGCATTTAAAAGGATGACATTTTTCTATGGAAAATTTCAGGAGGAACCTCTACATTTAAGTTTCCATATTTGTAGATGGAGTAGGAGTGACAACTTCTTGGCAAAACTGAATTTAAATAATGGATTTAAATAATAGAAGCCATTATTCAGGATGAGCTTAATGCAATCCCCACCCAGATGAAAGATTTAGGCAATGAGATGTAGCACATAAAAGCCTTACAGTTGCCTCATACAAATTATTACATTATATACTTACATTATAAATAATTATAAATTATTACATGCAAAAAATGAAAAATGAAGCAGACCAAAAACTTCAAGGAAGAAGGGCTGAGGGGTTAAGTGGTCTTTTCAACAGTCAGAAAAGTGATGTCATCCTTAGTGGATGTCTGTCTGGTTCCTCCTCTCTATTTTCAGGATCATCATTCCTGTGACTGTGAGTTATCAGAATAACAACAAATGTGTATGTTCGAGGATTTTTCATTGCCTTCACCCATCTTCTCAAACATGCCCAGAAGTCATAATGCTGGAATTACACTGACATATCATCCCCATGGAAACAGAGCTTGGTGTCATAAACATGGCATTATGACTTCTCAGCAGGAGGAGGCAGATGGGATTTTGGCACTGAATCTGTAAGATTTATTTAAAAACACAAATGTCTAAGAGAATAGCACCAAGGCAAAAAAGAAAAAAAAAAAAGAAGAAGAAGAAAGGGTATAGAGCTGTCCCTATAATATACTTGGCTTATTTTTTGCTTTTTATGTTTTTCAAGGATTTGGTTACCTATGGCAGGACTTGATTTTGCCTCTTCTTCTTTGTTGTGTTTGGCAAGGCATGTTCTCAACTTGGGCTTCCTGATAGCTCAGCTGGTAAAGATCCACCTGCAATGCAGGAGACCCTGGTTCTATTCCTGGGTCAGGAAGATCCCCTGGAGAATGGATAGGCTACCCACTCCAGTATTCTTAGGCTTCCCTGGTGGTTCAGATGGTAAAGAATCTGCCTGCAATGTGGGAAACCTGGGTTCAGTCCCTCAGTTAGGAAGATCCCCTGGAGAAGGACATGGCAACCCACTCCAGTGTACTTCCCTGGATAATCCCATGGACAGAGAAGTCTGGCAGGCTATAGTCCATGGAGTCACAAAGAGTGGGATGTGACGTAGTGACTCAACAATTACAAAGCATGTATCAAAATTGTAACAGAGACCTTCCAATTTAGTAGCTATAATAAAAAATAAATGTATTTCTTTTTTCACCTGACAGTCTAAGATGGTGAAACTTTGCTCTATGCATATATTCAAGGATTCAGGTTCATGATAATGCTTCTGTTTTAAACAGATGGCCTCTAAGGTCCCTCTGCTCACTGCCATTCCAGTCATCAGAAAGGGAAAAAGAAGAGTTCAAGGTTGAGGATTTTTTTCTTAATATGTGAGGCATGAATCCTGCTCATTCTGTTTATGAGAACTTAATCACTTGGCACCATGGAGCCTGCGAAATATGGTTCCTAGCTGGGTTGTACTTTCCATTTTCAACTTCATTACTGTGGAAGTTGGTCACATGGATATTAGTGAGCAGCTAGTGGTTCCTTCTGCAGGGTAGCACAGTTGGAATGACTGAGTGCCAACAGTTTCTTTCTTTCATCCAAGTATCTTTCCAGTAAAAGATGACAGGGAGGGAGAAAAAGAGAAAGAGAGAAGGGGAGAGATTTTGATTAGTTAGGCTTAGGCCATGCACACACCCATTGGGGGCTGTTGGGGAGGAAGGATCATAGAATTTCTTTGTGTGCCTGGATTTACGTTCCTGTAGCGGAGAAGGAAATGGCATCCCACTCCAGTATTCTTGCCTGGAGAATCCCAGGGACAGAGGAGCTTGGTACTGCCCTGTATGGGGTCACACAGAGTTGGACACGACTGAAGTGACTTAGCAGCAGCAGCAGCAGCAGTGGAGTATTGATCAGAGGATTCCTTCAAGATCCCTTGGTTTTAGAAATATTCCATATTATTCCTGTTGTGTAGCAGCCCTTTTATTTCCTTTTGCCAATTAGGATCAATCACCCTAACTAACACAGCTGCTTTTGAGGGATGTATCCAGTGATGTGAAGAATTCAAACTAATAGTGTAATTTTCAACTTTTATTTCAATGTAAACATCGTTGCAACTGCCACGTTCTAAAACATCTAAATTGGGCTCCCCTGGTTGCTCAGACAGTAAAGAATACACTTGCAATGTGGGAGACCTGGGATCGATCCCTGGGTTGGGAAGATCCCCTGGAGAAGGGAATGGCTACCCACTCCAGTATCCTGGCCTGGAGAATTTCATGGACAGAGGAGCCTGGTGGGCTACAGTCCATAGGGTTGCAAAGAGTTGGACATGACTGAGTGCCTTTCACTTCTGAATTAACAAAATCCAAATGTAGAGAGATGGGGAAAAATGATATAAGTCTGCACTCTGATCAGTGGACCACAGTATATTCTGGGTCTGCAAGATTTAGTACTCTCTTGGGCTGGAAGAAGCACAAGCTGGAATCAAGATTGCCGGGAGAAATATCAATAACCTCAGATATGCAGATGACACCACCCTTATGGCAGAAAGTGAAGAGGAACTAAAAAGCCTCTTGATGAAAGTGAAAGAGGAGAGTGAAAATGTTGGCTTAAAGCTCAACATTCAGAAAACTAAGATCATGGCATACGGTTCCATCACTTCATGGGAAATATATGGGGAAACAGTGGAAACAGTGTCAGACTATTTTTGGGGGCTCCAAAATCACTGCAGATGGTGATTGCAGCCATGAAATTAAAAGACGCTTACTCCTTGGAAGGAAAGTTATGACCAACCTAGACAGCATATTGAAAAGCAGAGACATTACTTTGCCAACAAAGGTCCGTCTAGTCAAGGCTATTGTTTTTCCTGTGGTCATGTATGGATGTGAGAGTTGGACTGTGAAGAAAGCTGAGTGCCGAAGAATTGATGCTTTTGAACTGTGGTGTTGGAGAAGACTCTTGAGAGTCCCTTGGACTGCAAGCAGATCCAACCAGTCCATTCTAAAGGAGATCAGCCCTGGGATTTCTTTGGAAGGAATGATGCTAAAGCTGAAACTCCAGTACTTTGGCCACCTCCTGCGAAGAGTTGACTCATTGGAAAAGACTCTGATGCTGGGAGGGATTGGGAGCAGGAAGAGAAGGGGACGACAGAGGATGAGATGGCTGGATGGCATCACCGACTCAATGAACGTGAGTCTGAGTGAGCTCCGGGAGTTGGTGATGGACAGGAAGGCCTGGCGTGCTGCGATTCATGGGGTCGCAAAGAGTCAGACACAACTGAGTGACTTAACTAAACTGCAGCTTATGCTGCTGCTGCTAAGTCACTTCAGTTGTGTCCGACTCTGTGTGACTCCATAGACGGCAGACCAACCCAGTAATTTCTGAATGGTCCTGGTATTTTCATTTCCTTAAAGATCAGTTACACTGGCCTCTAGTCCCACTGGCCATGGCAAGGAAGGAGATTTCCAGCATACATTTGTGTTACTTCAGTATTCATACTCAGTGTTTCCTAGTTTCCGCTTTATTCCAGAGGCTCCGGGTCTATGAATTGATTCAGGTCCAGGAATTGAGGAATGGGCTGTGATTCTTTCCATGGTGACTCAAGTAATTTTTTTTTTTTTTTGCAAGAAGCATAGCATGATTAATCTTACAGAGCAAGTAGGGCCTTAGAGTTGTTCATCTGTTTTGGTCCTAGAGACTCCAATGATCAATTGACTTTCATCTAACATTATTTCACATATTTCTAATCACTACCTGAACTCTGCTGCCTATTACAGAAATGATGCTCAATTACACAGTAGTTGTTTAAGTGCTGCTGGTTCTCTTCTGTCACTCTTGGATAGCATTATCCTAAATGAAAAAAGACAATTTCATTTGAAGGGTAGCTTTTCCCATCTAATCTCCTTCCTGCAAAGATGGTTTCTATATCATTTTCAAAAATCAATACATTCTTATGCCAGAAATGCAAACATTTGAAAATAAAAAATGTATGATTTATTAACAAAGTAAGAAAAAATATAATAATTTTGAGAAATGTATAAAAATCATTTGACAGAATCCATCATTTAGTTATGGTTTCAAAAACCTCTCAGCAAAACAGTAACAGCAGAAATTTCTCAATATGATAAAGGACAGCTATAAAAACACCCCATATAATTAATATCATGCTTAATAGTAATAGACTGAATTCTTTCTTCCCCAAATAAGGAATTAAACAGGATGTTTTCTCTCATCATTTCTATCAAACACTTTGTTGGAGGTCTTAGCCAGCATAAGAAGGCAAGAAAAAAGAAATAAAAGGAATCCACGTTGAAAAAGAAGTAAACCATTGTTATTGGCAAATGGCATGATCATCTATGTAGGTTATCCTAAGGAATCTACCAAAAAACTATTACAGCAAATAAATGAATTTAGCAAAGTTGCAGGGCACAAGATCACTATGGAAAAATCTGTATTTTCATATATTTATAATAAATAATCAAAATTAAATTTCAAAATGATACCATTTACAATATTAAAATATATTTTAAAAAATTTAAGGGCAAAATTGGCTAAGGGTATACAAAACCTCTGTACTAAAAACTATAAAGCATTGCTGACAGAAATAAATAGAATTATATACCATGCTCATGCACCAAAAGCCTCAATATTATGAGGACATCAGTTCTTCCCAATTGTTCTATAGATTCAGTGTAATCACAATTAAAACTCACAGGCATGCATTATTTGTGGAAATAGATAAACTGATTAATAGATGAGTGATGATGGCTCTATAACATTATAATGTAATCAGTGACATTGAATTATACACTGAAAAATGGTTAAATAGCAAATTTTGTGTTACATATATCTTACTAAAATGAAAGCATTTTTAGGAGTAAAAACAGCTTATCTCAAAATGCAAAGGACCTAAAATAACTAAAACTATTTTGAAGAAGAAAACAAAGAGAAAAGACTTCTGTATCTGACTTCCAGACTTATTATAAAGCTTTCGGACTCAAAATGGTATGGTACTGACCTAAAAACAGATACAAACAGTAGTGAAACAGAACAGAGTCTGGATAGACCCACATATCTATGACCATTTAATTTCTCACAAAAGGTGCTGGAAGAATTGGATAGCCACAATATATAAAACATATTAAAATGGATCATAACCCCAAACAGATTATAGACTAAAATGTAAAGCCTACAATGATAAAACTTCTGGAAGAAAATCTAAAATGAACTCTTAGTTACCTTGGAAAATGTTCTTAAATATGTTACAAAAAAACTCTAAAATCTATATATTGAACTTCATCACAACTAAAACCATTCACTCTTCAAAAGATACCCTTAAGAAAACTAGAAGGTAAACTGGAGAATGAAAGAAAAAAATTGCAACCAAAAAGTATGAAAAAAGGACACATTCAGAAAATATAAAGAACTCTCACAACTCATTAATAAGAGAAACCCAAAGTTTAAAAATGGGCCAAATTGGTTCTTCCACTTCTGGGAAGATCAAGTAGATGTACTTACCTATATTCTCCTTTCAAAGTACAACTAATCCCTGAACAATATATATAAAACAAAAAATAAGAAGACTCAGAAACATGAAGTGAAGAAGACAAACTGGTTAGGAAACTTTGGACCTAAAGAAAAACATGATGATGAGTTTTCTGAGTTTTCCTTTGGCCTCGTATATCCCAAACTTAGAGGTGAAGAATCTGGCAACCTGTAAATAATAATAGGTGCATACCAAAAAAAGCCCCAACAAATGTCCCAGACAAAAGCAGCCAAGCAAGACAGGAGGAATTCAGGCAGTAACTGCTCTACTCCAGCCAAAGCCATGGAAAAAATTATGACCCTTTCCCCACTGATGTGATCAAAGGCTTTGGGCGCCTAGTGGGGAACCTAGCCTTCCACCACCATGAAGCTGTAAAGAGGTATTCCAACATTACCCATAAAGACGTGGTGTCAGGGAAAGCCAAGTAGGGATGTGGGACCTATAACTGCTACCAGATAATGAGGCCTAATCCGTGTGGTATCAGTGGAGACCATGTGGGAAGCATGGTCCTGCATGCCACTCAGTTAAAGGCTCCCCTTCTCTTCTCATTGGGAGGTGTCAAGGCAGGAATAGTGGAAAGTCAGGACTTTCACTATAGCCTAGTGGTAAAGAAGCCATCCCTACTGCAGTGCCAAAGCAGACTGCATGGAAAACGGGAACTCTCATCCTGACTCAGCAGTAATGAAGAGCCCTCAATGCACAGATATCAGTAGAGACCGAGAGAGAAATCGAGACTTCTCTTCCTATCTGGTTATAAAAACGCACTGTCCCTACTCCTCCTGCCAGAGCAGTATCATAAAATCCAACTAAAAAATCTTTAAAATAATATCATTTATAATTTTTAATTAGACATTACTCATCATACCAAGAAGAATCAGAAAAAGCTCAAACTGAATGAAAATATAGTTAACATAAGTCAACACCAAAAAGATAGAAATTTTAGAATTACCTGAGAAATACTTTAAAGCAACCAGAAAAAATGCTTCGAAGAGCAATTATGAATTTATTATGAATTATTTAATAAGAAAAAAAGAAGGCATCAGCAAAGTAATAGGAAATAAAAAGATAGCTAAATGCACATTTTAGAACTAAAAAATGCAAAAATCTGTGTAAGGTATCAATGGCAGTATGAAAGAACAGAGAATATGTGAAAACAATAGAAAATGCTGAATCTAACAATTGATTGAAAGAAAATAAAGCAAATATAATTGCACAGAGACTCAGGGATCTGTGAGACTATAAAAAAGATTTAACATTTGTGTCATCAGAGTTTCCAAAGCAGGGAGAAAAAGAGTATGGTTCAAAAAGGAACTGAAGAAATAATAACTAAAAATTTCCCAAATTTGGCAAGAGATGTAAGTTCACAGACTAAAGAAGTTAAACAAACCCCCTAAAGAATAAACCCAACAAAATCCATGTTAAGACACACCAGAATTAAACTTCTGAAAATTAAGGACAAAAACTCTTAAAAGTCAGAGGAAAAAAATGACACCTTATTCAAAATGAAAAATTAGAATGACAGAAGATTTCTAAAAGAAATAATGCAGGTCAGAAAGAAGTGGCACGATATTTTTCAAGTGCTGAAAGAAAAGAAAACTCTATCTGGAATTCCATCTCCAGAGAGAATATTTTTCAGGCTAGCAGAGGAGATAAAGTTACATAAAATGGTCAATTACAACCACAAAAGGCAGAAAAAGTGGAAGACAAAAAAGAAACAAAAAGTAAGTGTAACAAGTAGAAAAGTTATACATTTTGTAGACATTAATCAAACTATTTCAATAATCACTTTAAATGTGAATAGTCTAAATAAACCAATTAAGCAACAGAGATATCAGAATGGATAAAAAACCACTACTCAACTATATGTAGTCTACAAAAAAGTTATTTTAAATATAAAAACACAAATAGAAAAAAATTAAGGAATGTACTTTGTATAAAACAGCTAGCATCATATTCAGTAGTGAAAGACGGAACGTTTTCCTTTAAGATCAGGAATAAGACAATGGTGTTCACCCTTACCACTTGTATTCAACATAGTACTGGAGTCCTGGTCAGAGCAATTAGTCAAGAAAAAGAAAAAGTCATCCAATTTGGAAACAAAAAAGTAAAATTATCTCTGTTCACAGATGACAATGATCTTCTACGTAGAAAATTCTAAAGATGCCACAAAAAAACTGTAAGAACTAATAAATTCAGCAAAGTTGCAGAATACAAAATCAGCACATAAACATCAGTTGTGTTTCTATACACTAATAATGAAAAATCAGAAAAGGAAATTAAGATATCAGTTCTATTTATGATAGTATGAAAATAATGAAATACTCAGAAGTAATCAACAGATAAACAAAATGTGGCATAAACACACAATGGAATATTATTCAGGAATACACAATGGAATATTAAAAAGGAAATTCTTGTCACATGCTACAATCTAGATGAACCCTAAGGACATAATGCTAATTGAAATAAACTAGTCACAAAAAGACAAATACTTTATGATTCCACTTACATAAGGTATTTAAAAGAGTCAAACTCATAGAAACAGAAAGCAGAATGATAGTTATCAGTGAAAATGCACACCTCAGACAGGACTTGAACCCACAGGTGGGAATCAAACCCACTATCCTTTCACTGAAATCACAAACCTGGTCTCAGGAATTACTAAAGCTCAGGTTCTTTATGTCTCATCACAGAAAGAATTTAGTGAGAGACAAACTGATAGGTAAGAAGTAGATTAATTGAGAGAGATAGACATTTCATAGAGAGAGTATGGGCCATCTCAGAAGGCGAGAGTATCCAAAATATGGGATAGTTAATTTTTATGGGCTGGGAAATTTCATAAAGTGAGTTTAAGGATTATAACAACTATTTTGGAGAAGGGGCAGAGATTTCCAGGAATTGGGCCACCATCCAATTTTGGCCTTTTATGGTTGGCCTTGGAACTATCACTTGTGGCTCAGATGGTAAAGAATCTGCCTGCAATGTGGGAGACCTGGGTTTGGTCCCTGGGTTGGGAAGATCCCCTGGAGAAGGGAAAGGCTACCCACTCCAGTATTCTGGCCTAGAGAATTTCATGGACTATACAGTCCATGTAGGCTTCCCTGGTGGCTCAGAGGTTAAAGTGTCTGCCTGCAATGCGGAAGACCTGGGTTCAATTCCTGGGTCGGGAAGATCCCCTGGAGAAGGAAATGGCAACCCACTCCAGTATTCTTGCCTGGAGAATCCCATGGACAGAGGAGCTTGGTGGGCTCCAGTCCACGGGGTTGCAGAGAGTCGGACAAAACTGAGCGACTCTACTTTCATTTTCACTTTCTTTCATACAGTCCAAGGGTTGCAAAGAATCAGATAGGACTGAGCAGCTTTCACTTTGAAACAATCATGGTATCTGTGGGTGTGTCATTTAGCATGCTAATGCATTACAATGATCATGTGACGAGGCTCAAGGACTGCTGGAAGTTAATTCTTCTGCCATCTTTGGCCTACTTGATTCTAACCAGTTATGTCTAATCCTCAGGGGCTATGTCATTTTCTTAAAGGTTGTGCTCTGCTCCTTTTTCTCCTGTTTCACCAGGACTGGGAAATTGCTGTTTAGGAGGTTAATGCTGACAACTCAGCCTCTGTGCACTAGTGCGGAATTGAATCTTGAAGACAGAGTTTTGGGTAAAATAGAAAAAAAAAAACTTTATTGCTTTGCCAGGCAAAGGGGGACACTGGGGCCTTCTGTCTCTCAAAACTATGTATCCCAACTGTGGGAGGACTTAATGAGGAGTTTTATAGCAATGGCTAAAGGGAGGAGGGTTTCTGGTGAGATTAAATTGTGTGCAGGTGGTCTTTTAAAAAAACTTTTCTTTGGCTTCTTGTGTAATGTTAGGTACCCAACCAGGGATTGAACCCTGGTCCTTAGCAAGGAAAGCACAAAGTCTAAACCACTGGACCACCAGGGAATTCCACCAGGTGGTCTTCTCTAGTATGGAAAATGCTGACATCATCCATTTGTTGGGTTTTCATTGTATACAAGATTAAAGACGTTGGTATGTGTATCTCTTGAAGTGGAACCGGAACCCTGCGTCAAGGCTCTACTCTTGTTTCTTGGCTGTACCTTCTTTGACTTCCTGGATTAGCAACTGTCCAACCCACTTCAGTACTCGTGCCTGGAAAATCCCGTGGATGGAGGAGCCTGGTAGGCTACAGTCCATGGGGTCCCAAAGAGTTGGACACGACTGAGCGACTTCACTTTCACTTAAATCTGCTCTTTGGAACTCACTGAAGGTCATGGGGGCTCGAGTCTGTTCTCTAGAGGGGAACGCAGGAAGGCTTCCTTGCCTAGGATCCCCAGGGGATCTTGCTCTGTTTAGTTTCAGTTTTGAAAATGAAAAAGTCCTGGAGATCTATTGCACAACATTGTAAATATATTTAACACTCCTGAACTGTATACTTAAGAATAATTCAGATGGTAAATTTTACGTTGTGATTTTTCACCACAAGCAAATAGAAAGAGAAAAAGTAAAGGAATAGAGAAAGATATACCTAACACTCCATTCAAAAGAAAGCTGGGGGAGTTATACTAATTACAGAGAAAGCAGACTTCAGAACAGTGGAAACTATTGAGTATAAATATTGTATTATATTATAGTATTATATATATTATATCATATTATATAATAATAGGGGGGAAATTCTCCAAGAAGATATAACAATCCTTGATGTGTCTGATGAGCCTAACAAAAAAACATCAAAGCACATGAGGCAAAACTGATAACTGCAAGGAGAAATAAATGCATTCTAGTGGGGCAGTCAAGTAATAAACACATTAGGACATACAGTATGCAAGTTAGTAAGATGCATTTCAGAAGAAAGTGAAATATCAAAGGGGAATTTGGAGTACTGGGGGAGGGTCACAATTTAAATAAGGAGGACAGATGAGACTTCACTACTCACGTGACATTTGAGAAAAGAAACTTTTGGTCAAAGGAAACAACAACTGTGCAGAAGTTTGTAGTGGGAACCTGTCTGGCATATCTGAGGCCTTTGTGGATGAAAGGAAATTAAATGACGGACAGTGGGGCCAGAATATATTGTTATATGGGATGTTTTGGGAAATTTGGCTTTTATTCTGAAAGAAATGAAGATTTTGAATAGAGTTGTGCATGATACAGCTCTAGTAAAAAATATATTTGGTCTTTTTCTTGACCTACAGAAAATAAACCCCTAACAATTAAGAAAACAGTAATAGGATCATCAGTTCAGTTCAGTTTACTCACTCAGTCGTGTCCGACTCTTTGCGACCCCATGAATTGCAGCATGCCAGGCCTCCCTGTCCATCACCAACTCCTGGAGTTCACTCAGACTCACATCCCTCGAGTCAGTGATGCCATCCAGCCATCTCATCCTCTGTCGTCCCCTTCTCCTTGATGAATAGGATCATACATATTGATAATTACCTTAAATGGAAATGGATTAAATGCACCAACCAAAAGATATAGACTGACTGGGTGGATGAAAACATGTGCCTGTATGCACTTCCACTTACCACATCACTCTGCTTGACCCCCCCCCCTCAAATTATATGTAATTATTTTATATAGTTAATCATGTTCCCATTATGGCTTGCAATTATAATTATCTTTTATTCTTTTGTCTGGCTTTTGATTGTGAAAACTGATAAACATCTTTTACTGTGATTATATGACTATTGCTCACTTAATACCATTGTATTATGATTGGTCAACAGAAAAATAATAGAACTTTATATTACCAACATTAGGATCTAATAGAAAAACCTATAATCACTTTTTAAAATTCAGATGCACATCAAAATTATCTTGGAAGTTTTTGAAAAATACAAATGTTCAGGTATTGCTATTTTTCTTCAGAGCTCCAGATGTTTCTAATGAGCAGTCGTGTTTAAAAACAACTAAACTATATGATGCTCTTTTGAAAAGAAAGAAAAGTGAAAGTGAAAGTTGCATCCAACTCTAGACTCTAGAAGGCAATGGCACCCCACTCCAGTACTCTTGCCTGGAAAATCCCATGGACGGAGGAGCCTGGTAGGCTGCAGTCCATGGGGTCGCTAGGAGTCAGACACGACTGAGCAACTTCACGTTCACTTTTCACTTTCATGCATTGGAGAAGGAAATGGCAGCCCACTCCAGTGTTCTTGCCTGGAGAATCCCAGGGACAGGGGAGCCTGGTGGGCTGCCATCTATGGGGTCGCACAGAGTCGGACACGACTGAAGTGACTTAGCAGTAGCAGCAGGCTCTAGTCTATAGACTTCGCTAGGCCAGAATACTGGAGTGGGTAGCCTTTCTCTTCTCCAGGGGATCTTCCCAACCCAAGGATCAAACCCAGGTCTCCCTTTTTGCAGGCAGATTCTTTACCAACTGAGCTATTAGGGAAGCCTGATGACCCTTCACTTTTATCTAATTTGTTTCATTTTTTCTGTTTCATATTCAGTGCTCCCATTTCATTTAGCTTATGTTCTCCAATTTCTCCATCTCTTCTTTTCTTTTTTAATGTTTTTTCTCAAGTCTTTATCAAGTGTAGTAGAAAAGCTTTTGCATATTTATATATAAATATGTATAATATATATATTTTAGAAAATTAATGAATTCTTGCCTAACTAAAAAGAATTATGACATTTTGATTCCACTTGTCTGATTTAGGATGAATGGAATACTAGATTTCTAAAAAATAGATATGTAACAAGCAACAAAGATTTACTGTATAGCACAGGGAAATACGGTCAATATCTTATAATAACCCATGATGGAAAATACTTTGAAAAATAATATATGTGCATTTGTATAACTGAATCACTGTGCTGTGCACCTGAAACACTGTAAGTCAACTATACTTAAATCAAAAAATATATATATTAAAAACCAAATATATACACAATATATCTGTGTGTGTGTGTGTATGTATATATATATATATGTATACATATACATATATATGTATATTTGGTCTTTTTCTCTTAAAACTCTTGGAATTTCCCAAGTGATAGGAGTGTCTTTTGTATGCTAATGAGATGACTCAAGGAAAGGTGGGAGTGAGGGAGAGATGGCTACATACCTTCAGGATAGGAGCTGCTCACACCCACATGACTAGATGGTTAGAAATTCTAGCCTCAGTTTCCTATTCCCTCCACCTCTGGAGAGCAGTGTGAGGCTGGAGATTGAGTTTATTCACCAATGGCCATTAATCAATCATGCCCTCATAGGGAAACCTTTATTAAAACTCTGACACGTTTTGGCTATGGGAGCTTCCAGGTTGGTGATCACATTGATGTGCCTAGAAGATGGAGTGCCTGGACAGAGCACAGAATCTCAATGCCACTCCACCTCCTGCCTCCCCCTATATCTTACTCTATACGTCTCTTCCATTTGTATCCTTTATAATGAAACTGCTTGAGTTTTTGGGTGACATCAAAAAGAATAGCTTTATTGCTTTGCCAGGCAAAGGGCAACACAGTGGGCTCATGCTCCTCACAAACTTTGTGTCCCCACTTGGGAGGATTGGTGAGGAGTTTTATAGCAATGGTTCAAGGGTGGGACTGCTGTTAAGATTAGGGTGTGTGCAGGGCCTACAGTCCTGTAATCTGGTCTCAGGTGGTTTTTCTGGATTGAAAAGTGCTGACATTTCCATTTGTTGGGGATTTTAGTTCTGTAAAAAGTTCAAAGATATTGTTAAGTATGTCCCTTGAGGCAGAACCAGGACCCTACTCCACGGCTGCACAATTGTTTCTTGGCTGCTCCTCCCTTGTCTCTGTATCCCCCACCCTTCCCTGATTAGCAACTATTTGATTCTGCCGTTTGGAATTCAGGGAAAGTCATGGAGCTGGAGTCTGTTCCCCACACAAGAAATGGGGGATATGAAAAGGCTTTCATGCCCAGGAACCCCAGGTTCAGCTTTCCTGAGTTCTGTGAGTCATTCTAGCCAGTTATCAAACCTGAGGGGGTGGGTGGGTCATGGAAACCCTTGAATGTGTAGTTGGCCAGGTAGATGGGCAGGTGGCCCGGGACCCCATTTATAGATGGTTTCTGAAGTGGAAATAGTCTTGTGGAACTGAAGCCTTATCTTGTCAGGTCTTTGTTGACTCTGGATAGTTAGTGTCAGAATTGAATAGAATTGTAGGACATCTAGTTGGTGTCAGAGAATTGGAGAATTAGTTATTAATGGAAAAAGGACACAGCAGAGGATCACTCTGTTGTTTGGAGGACAGCATGAAGGGGACCAATAACAGAAGAAACAGGGAACCCAATCAGAAGCCTAGTGCAGTAATCGAGGGGAGACATAGCAGTAGGTATGGTGACATGTTTGTACTATGGACGTCTTATGAAGGCAAAGCCAACATTATTTGCTGATGAGTCAAATGTGGGATGGGAGAGAAAGGGGAGCTGAGCTTGATTCAAAGTTTTGTCACGAGGAACTACAGTATATTTCTCAATGCCTTATTGAAGGAAGTGTCCTCTGTGCCATCTTGAAAAATATAATAAAGGTTTGGGTGAGCAGGTCATACATGGTAAATATATTCCAACACTCTCATCTTTCTCCATAGATTTATTCTTTTGTATTGTACCAAGAAAGTTCTGGCATTTACACTACATTCAGTGCAGATCACCATTTAGTCCAGTTTCACTCAATCAAACAGGCAAACATTTAGAACCACAGTTAGCTGTAACGTACACAGAATGCAGTCTCTGGTGAGCACATCCACATGATGGATGCAGCCTGAACTAAATCTTCTTCTGCCTTTTCTTCCTAGTACCTTCATAATGCATTCAATACATTTTCTCCAGGATTTTGCTGATGAATTTCCACAGTCTGTAGTTATTTTTAGAATTTTACCCTTTTCCTGGATTTGACTTTGAGTTTGAGCTGACTCTAGATTGACCTGGAGTTCAGCCTAAATGCAATGGGAGATGTTAGATATGGGATGTGAGGAGAATACTGTCCTCTTGCAACGTAACCACCTCAGGTGAGGTCATTCTGACCTCAGATGAGATCATTCTTTACCTGAGGCATCACAACCTTCAGATAGAGTAGAAATGACACATTTCTACCACACACAGGGTATCAGTGGGATTTGGGGGTTTACAATAATCACAGTCAACTAGCTCCTCCCAAATATTGCCAATCCAGTTTTCATGGTGGCATTCAATGTCCTAATTTTCATATAAAGGACTAGAAATGAGTATGAATTCCATAGCCCACAGGGCCAGACTTTGTTGCTCATTTTTGCTTATGTCTACTTTGCAGATACAAAAAAATAAGGTTCTTTTGTAGCAGTTATAAATTTCCCATTATGCCTTGCAATAAAAATTCATAACTCAGAGCCTATATATTTTTTTTCCTTTAAGTTTTCTAATCCAGTGAGAAATACCTTGCATTCTTCTTGAGCCCATCAGTCATTCTGTCCATTAAGGTTTTGATTTCAGTAGGCCTTTGATTCCAAGCGACCACACCACTTTTACCTTTGGAGCCAAGGACCACTAGGTACAGTCTTCTAATAGTCATTAGATCTCCAGGGTCTTCAAATCCACCGCATGAGTTAATCACGTCCATATTCTCATTCCCTTGAAGACTTTTGGTCTTAAAGCAACCACTTTTGTGGTTTACTCTACCAATTGAAATTCTTAGCTATTGTAAGCTAGTTTAAGGAAAAGACACTTATTATGTGTTGTTCAGTCACACAGTTGTGCCCAACTTTCCATGGACTGCAGCACACCAGGCCTCCCTGTCCCTCACCATCTCCTGGAGTTTGCCCAAGTTCACGTTCATTGCATCGGTGATGCCATCCAGCCATCTCATCCTCTGACGCCCTCTTCTCCTTCTGCCCTCAATCTTTGCCAGCATCAGGGACTTTTCCAATGAGTCATCTGTTCACATCAGATGAAATATTTTTCCTTTCTCTCTGCCTATTCCCTCCAGAAATTAGAGACTCTTGGGTCCTAAGCAGTCTTATCAGGTGTGTGGTAAAGATTATCTCCTGACATATGCAGGAATCTTAATATTTTGGGGACTTTTAGAAAAGAGAAATCCACCAAGGTAGAATCTGATGGCAAGCTTGTGGTATGGCTTTCTTATCCTTGAGAAGCCTTTTAAAATTTTAGTCTGAGATTCCTTCTGCGTCAATAGGGAGGAGCCTATGTGCTCAATGGACCAGACTTCTTTTGGGAAAAAAAAAAAAAAAAAGCCTTGGTTTGGCTGTGTTTGATGGAGATAAGGGTAATTTTAGAGAAAAAGATTATGTCCCGTAGATATGAAATTCTAGTTCTGTTAAGTGAAGCCTGTATTTATGAAAGGTACTGTGTTAACCACAATTTTACCCTCATGTTCACAATGAAAGAAAATTACCTAGTAAAGTTATCAGAGTGAAATTGCTTGGGATGTATCACTGTTTGCTTGAGGTCTCCTGCTAAAAGCACATGTACAATGCTTGTGTGGTAATTGGGTAAAATTTAAAAAATGTATGGCCTATATAGCATTTCCTCATTAACGTACTTCTGAACATGTTCGCGATAACTGATCAGTTTTTCTCCAACATGGCTTAACTAAGTGCATATAAAGGAGGCCTCACACTGAGGGACATAATCTATACCCAGAACAAACAGCTGAATCACCTCAACATTGAAGGACAGATATTTGATCGTCAATATTTTCTATTGAAAAACTTACAATCAAAAGGGAAAGAATGAGAAAAAGAACCTGCATATATTGAGATATGGGGAAGTCACAGTGTCTTATACATGGTTTAACTTAAAGTTTACTAACCAAAGTAGCCTGTTTTGTGGACTTTCAGACATGCATTGTATATCTACCTTGGCCATTGAGAAGTGGAATACACTTGAAAGTCAAAAAGGAGTAACTATGGTGCAGATCTCCAAGGTAAACCTAGGTGACCATTGTGGAAGTGATTTCAGATGCATTCCTGTAGTTTTGAAAACTTGTATTTTCTGAGCTATGTCAGACTTGGGAGGCCACTAGCCATTCCCAAAGCAGTGTCTGCTGGAACCTGGTAGCTGCAACCTTAAGTTTTCAAAGTCTTCTCTTGTAACTATTGACTTTTTAGACCATGCAAATTGCCTTAGATCAGATATTAACAGAAAGAGGAGATATATATGTAGATGTCAATAGCTCCTGTTATGTGTATGTTAATGCTATAAATATAAAAGTTAAAATCTACTTAGGTAAGATTAGACAACTGGTTAAAAATCTCCCCAAAGTGCCCATTTCAGATTGGATTTCAGGCTTATTCTTCTGAATTCATCAGGGAATGAGATCTATTTTGTCTATTAAAGTTTCAGTTGCCACTCCTATTTCTTAATGCTGCACCAAAATGGCAGACCAAGGGATTGCGATCTTAAGCATACAAGACTCAGATCCAAAACTTGGAATTCCAGTATTTCTAATTCAGTATCCATTTCCCCCAGAGAAGACAATGGCACCCCACTCCAGTACTCTTGCCTGGAAAATCCCATGGATGGAGGAATCTGGTAGGCTACAGTCCATGGGGTTGCTAAGAGTCGGACACCACTGAGCGACATCACTTTCACTTTTCACTTTCATGCATTGGAGAAGGAAATGGCAACCCACTCCAGTGTTCTTGCCTGGAGAATCTCAAAGACGGGAAAACCTGGTGGGCTGCCGTCTATGGGGTTGCACAGAGTCGGACACGACTGAAGTGACTTAGCAGCAGCAGCAGCAGCATCCATTTCCCCACAATTGAGACAGGATTATACCCCATTTCAGCAGGATATAGCCAGAGAGGTCATTGGCCCATTCCCTGAAAGACTTGGGGAAAGAGGAAATAGATGTGGGGATTAAAACTGAGTCCCCCTAAAACTAAGTTCCTCTGCTGAGTTTATATAATTAATATCACTATACTCAATGATTTTTCACTTTCTTGGCCAACACCTGTTCTTCTCAAAATTGAGAAGTATTAAACCAAAAGGGTGAGTGAAACCAAGCAGGACCCTGTGGGGCTTCTTGGTATGGAAGACTTTCTATGCCCCTTGTTTCTTGTTTGCAGGATAGAGGCTTCAGCCTCCACAACCTTCCCTGAGTTCCAAAGGGCAGTTTCAAACAGTTGCTAATCAAGGAAGGGAGGGGATGCAGAAACAAGGGAGGAGCACCAAGAAACAATGGTGCAGCCATAGGGCAGAGTCTTGGTTCTGCTTCAAGGGATATACATAACCAATCTTTGAGCTCTTTACAGAACTAAAACCCTATCAATGGAAGATGTTTGCATTCTTCATTCCAGATTAAAGAAACTAGGGCTCTTTGAGTGAACTCCGGGAGTTGGTGATGGACAGGGAGGCCTGGCGTGCTGCAATTCATGGGGTTGCAAAGAGTCGGACACGACTGAGTGACTGAACTGAACTGAACTGAACTGAGGGCTCTTCAACAGACCACCTGAGGACAGATTAAAGGAACCATAGAAACTCATCAGACCACCTCAGTCAGCTCAGTCACTCAATCATGTCTGACTTTTTGCGACCCCATGGACTCCAGCATAACAGGCTTCCCTGTCATCACCAACTCCCAGAGCTTGCTTAAACTCATGTCTATTGAGTTGATGATGTCATCCAACCAGGTTGTCCAATGTTGTCCCCTTCCCCTTCTCTTCCTGCCTTCAATCTTTCCCAGCATCAAGGTTTTTCCGATGAGTCAGTTCTTCGCATCAGGTAGCCAGAGTACTGGAGTTTTGGCTTCAGCATCAGTCCTTCCAATGCATATTCAGGACTGATTTCCTTTAGGATTGCCTGGTTGGATCTCCTTGCAGTCCAAGGACTCTCAAGAGTCTTCAACACCACAGTTCAAAAGCATCAATTCTTCAGCACTCAGCTTTCTTTATGGTCCAACCCTATGGACCCTTTATGGTCCGTGGGGTTGCAAAGAATTGGACATGACTGAGCAACTGAACTGAACACAGAAGCCGAGTTTTTGGCCTCATGTTCTTCACTGTGAGTGTGCTTTTCAATTCACTGCATCCCTCCTAAGCCCTTCCTTTTCCACTTGACCTGTTTCATGCATTCACTCATCCTTTGTGGTCTTTTTGTGGCCTCTAACTCCTTGTTCATTTGTTTTAATATTTTGAGGGCTGTGGATCTTTTTGAAGATCAGTGGAAACTCTAAAATGACTCACATATCACACATAAGATAAAATCTTATATGTGATTTCAGGATACTTAGAACTGCCCTGGATCCATTCAGGGATGAGCCCCCTCCCTGAGATGCATGGACCCCTTTTCCTCCGTTATATTGAAGATATTTTGGCACACTGGAGTTGGAGGATTCTTTGCAATCTTCTGCTTCTCTGGGGTGGAGAAATCTCTGTCAGAGCTATCCACATATAACTGTGCGCATATTTGTCATATACAAGGTCAAGTGCCCATATCCTCAAAACAAAGGGTTGTCCTAGCACACATAGAACATGATTAAGGGGAGTTGGCATGACTATCTGAGGGAGTATCCCTAAGGTCTTTGACAGTTTTCCACAGGAATCTGAAAGGAGATTGTCTTTGGCCAGATTCTGGATAAACCCTAAACATAGGCATTGCTATTGAGCTGTTTCCTATCCTCATAGAAAAATACATTTACTGAGAGAAAAGCCTCTTCCTGAGAGAAAAGGGGAAGAGGGTTCTTCCAAGAGGCTTAAAAGTGACTTTGCTCAGCAAATGGCTATTTATCCTCTCAAGTGATTGACAATATGCATAAAAAATCACCTTTGTGATTAGAGAAGAAGTTCTCTTAGTGGCTCCCTCCCAGGGGAAGGGTGGGGAGCTGGCTTTTATCAGAGCTCATCTTCCCAGGGAGGGTAGAGAATGAGGAACCTGGAGGCAGGGAGAACAGTGAGCTTGGTCACCAAGAGAATTGAATTCTAGTCCCATGAGATCATGCTGTCAGCTAGACTGCTTATCACATGTAAATCTGCTGCAAGCCTATGAGTTAGATTCTATTATTCCTGTTTTACATATATGGACACTGAGGCACAGAAAGCTAAGGTGATTTACCGCAGGTCACAAAGCTTGGAGGCAATGGGTCAGGCCAACTTGACTCTGTCAAATACAGTCTTATCTACAATGCTGAGAGCTGCTCGGTGTGTGAGTGGGTGAGAGACTCAGGCTCCCCATATCAGCGTGAGTCATACTTGGTGGTGAAGGGAGGAGGAGGAGCGCAGGGCAAGATGCCAGCCAACTCCTGCAGCATCTCCTCCCTGAACACAGCACCACAGAGCAGCAACTTCTCCTGTGAGAGGAGCCATAGAAGTTGCTTAAGGGAGCCCAAAGGGGATTCTATTCAGAATAGGAAGCAGACAGCCAACCTAAACTATCTCCCTGAAGGTGTGAAAACTCTTGGCTCTGACTTAATAACTAGTTACGTCAACTTAGTACCTAAACTCTGCAAGGTCCCTTCTCTGGCATCATTTCATTTTCCTCTGAAATAACCTTGGGGCATTGCACATTTATTTCACTCACTTTTCTGCTTATACATTATCTTTCATAATAAAAAGGTAAAAGAATTCACATATACAACTCAAGTTGGGCAGCTGGTATTATTTATTTTTTGCAGATGAGTAAACAGAGGCACATAAGTTATGTGCTTTGACCAAACAGAGCTTCTGTATACAGTTGTGCAGGATTTTTGCTGTATAATAAACTCAGCAGACAAGTGTGTAAAGCTGAAATACAGCATGTGCTAGATAGCCAAGCTGTCCATGGGTTGCATCTACTGGAGGAAAGATACTTTTTTCTCTTTTGCAAGAAGGTGCCATTTGAGTTAGGGGCAGCCCAGTGCCTGGCGTGGGGAGGTGAGCCAATAACATTGCTGGGAAGAGAGGCCAGGTCTCCAGACTACTGCTGCTCATCATACCCTTGAAACTGAGCCGGACCCTGTAGGGCTCCTGGGCATGGAAGCCCTTCTGTCCCTTGTCTCTTATTTGAAGAGTGTAGACTCCAGCCTCCAGGACCCTCCCTGAGTTCCAAAGGGTGGATTTGAACAGTTGCTAGTCAAGGGAAGAACAGTTAAGAAACCACCTGAAGCAAGATTAGAGAAACCAGAGAGGCTCACTGAGAAGATTGCCTGAGTCTAGATTAAAGGAATGCAGTCCTTGCACACAACCTGATCTTGTTCGCAATCCCCATCCTTGAGCTATCGCTGTAAGACTCCTCATCAAACACTCCCAGACTGGGACATACAGTTTTTTGGGACAGAAGCCTGCTGAGTCCCCCTTTGCCTTCAAAGCAATGAAGCTATTTTTTATACTTCACCTAAAATTCTGTCTCTGAGATTCGATTTGGTGCACAGAGACCAAGCTTTCAAAATCACCGTCTGTCCATGCCTCTTGTCCCTATCTACCCCCAGCTGCCCTCAGTCTCTGCCTGCAGCCCTCAACCCTGCCTTCTACATCTAACAGTCTTGGAGAGAAAAGGACCAAAAAAAAAAAAAAAAAAAAGCAAAGGGAGGTCAAGCAGAAATGAAAACAGAAACAATGAGCTGTAAAAAAGCCTCAGTGGCTTCCTCAGGCTGGGACAGAAAGGTATGCAAATAGAAGGAGAAGGAACTCTCTGCCTGAAGCTCTTTAAAAGAAGAGATCTGCTGTTTACTGATGCCTCTGGGTTCCTGGCACCCTACCAGGTGCAGGGAAAGGTTGCCCTCTAATTGGTAATTTGATGATTTCTTTTTATGTCCCTCTTTCCCTGGAGGGGGTTTATTCACTCCATCTTGGTGACTTGGAGTTTCCACCTGCTGCTTCCTGCAGACTAAAGGCTCCCTGGCCTTTGCTTCCTTTCCCTCCATGCTTCCTGTTCCCCCAGACAGACAACAGTGCCCCTGCTTGGTGGGATTTCCTGTGGTCCCAGAGGCTCTGGGCACCTGGAATGAGGGGACAAGGGAGGACAGGGCCCTCCTTTCATGCAGACTCACCCAGCTCAGGCTCATTCCCATTTGCACCAGAGTGTGTCTTCTCCCTATAGACCATTGAGAATTAGTCACCTGCCCAGTGGTACTCAGATTCCTTCCAGGAGTTTCCTCCCTCCCAGCCTTTGCCACATTAGAGACGGGTTTATTCCAGGCCCTGCTTCCCACTACAGAAACCTAGGGGGAGAGAACCTTTCTTTTTCTCCCCATGCCTTGGTTTGCTGGAGACTGGCCAATGGAATAGGAATTCTTGGGAGTCAGAATAGGGGACACATGAACAGAGGGGATGGCTGGTGTTCCACTCAGACTGCTTAGGTGTGAAAAGGGTTCCCAGTGCCCATTTTCTGATGTTCATGCCCTCGTGTTTCCTGCCCTTTCCCACACCCACTGCTCCACCGATTCCACCAGAGCCTTGACATCCTCAACAGATCCCCTTTGTTTTTGTTGCTTGCAGCCAAGAACCCTGTCTTAGTCAGCTCAGGCTGCCATAGCAGAACACCACAGACTAGGTGGCTTAAACATCAGACATTTATTTCTCACAACTCTGGAGGTGAAAATTCTGGTCTAAGACTAAGTTGCCTGCAGACTCTGTCCTTGGCGAGGGCCCTCGACCCCGCTTGCAGACAGCTATCCCCTCACTGTGTGTTCACCTGACCTCCTCTTAGTGTGTATGTGGAGATAGAGCTTGCTTGTCTCTGCCTCTTCTTCTAAAGGTCTAATCTAATCATAAAGTTAGAGCCCTCATGACCTAAACCTAGCTACCTCCAAAGACCCGCTTTCTAATACCATTGCATGTGGCAGTTAAAGCTTCAACATATGGATTTTGAGGGGACATAAACATTCAGCCCCCCAAAACACCAGGATTGAACCAACCCTCAGTTTGCAGGCTTAGTATGTTGCAGCAGCCCAGTGATAAGCAGTGTTTCCTTGCCATTTTATTCTGGGGAAACAGGTGCTGTGGACACAGCTTCACCTGCTATTCCGGCTTTCTGATTCTCTCCCCAGGGCTTCCCTCGCCACCTTGCCTTTGCCTGGAGGCTTCCTGAAGGCAGCATCTCTTTAGCTCCCACCTTCCAGTTTCTTCAGACAGATACCCACACACTTTTATTTTTAGGAGGTAACAACAAAACTACGCTTGGGAAATCTATAAAAGGATTAAAACTCAAGTTCTCTTTGATCTTGTGGAATCAAACCCTTGCCAGGCAGTCTCCTAACTGTGTTGCTTTGGGCAAGTGACTGAGTCGTCCATGCCTCCAGGTTCTCATCTAAGCTGTGCAGTAATAATATCTCTGTCTTGGGAGTTTTGTGAAGAGCAAATGAGGTGACAAAGTAAGGTGCTTAGTATATTGCTTAATATGTATGTACATGTGTGTTAAGTTGCTCCAGTTGTGTCTGACTCTTTGTGACCCCATGGACTGTACAGCCCACCGGGCTCCTCTGTCCATGGGATTCTCTAGGCGAGAATATTGGAGTGGGTTGCCATTTCTTACTCCAAGTATCTTCCCAACCCAGGGATTAAACCTGTGTCTCTTATGTCTCCTGCATTGGCAGGCGAGTTCTTTACCACTAGCGCCACCTGGGAAGCCCCGCTTAACACATATTCACTTAACAAATATGAGCTGTTATGTGAGTGTTGTGTTATTAGAGGAGCGTTTGCGGCTATAGGGTCTTTTTATTGCCTCTTACCCATGATCTTTGATGATTCAGGAAGGTCTCTTTTCAGCCTCATTGCCCATCCTCTTCAAAGCTGTGGGGATGAAACACCTAAGTCTTTGCCCTTCCTTGGGAATAACGTTCCACCTTGGCACTGAGCGTCCCCTGTGTGCACCCAGCCTGGCCACAAAAGGACAGCTCCTGGGTGAGTCCAGGCACCTCTGGTGTCCTGTACTGGGTACAGGGCATGATGACCTCTAGAGCTGTAGTCTATCCTAGTCTCTTTATGCTCTGTGAACAAAGTCCTCTCCCTTTAGCCCCTGAGAGCTTTAGGATTTTCTGCAGCATCTCAGCTCCTTTTCATTCACCTTTGCTGAAAATTCTACAGCTGCCTGCTCCTGCAACCCACCTCCTCCAGGAAATGTTCTCTGAGTAGTTGATAGCACAGTGATGTTTCTCCTCAGAGATTCAGCCTACTCACAAGCCCACTGCTCATCTTCATGGGCTCAAGGAAGAAACTGCCTCTAAAGGCTAGAACTTCTGGGGCCTGCGGGGACAGGGCCAGCGAGGAGAGCGGGAAGAGTTTCCTAACCTCCTTCCTAGTGCGGTGTTCTACGGTCCTAATGCAAATTCTTAGAACTCAGAATTCCAAGAAAAATCAAACAGTCTCCTACCTTCACTGAAGACAGCCTCATACTGTTGTTGATATTATGTGACATCATAAGGTCACATGGCTGGAGCAGAAAGAGGAACCAGAGTTGGGTCTTCTTCCTCTTGGTCAGAAACATAGCTAGAGGAGCCATTCTCTCTCTAAGCAAGTCCATTCTCAAAAGTAGCATGGCTTTGATTCTCTTACTCTGTTTTTATCTGTCAGTCTGTCTCTTGCACTGTGAAAGCAAAGGCCAGTCTGTCCAAGATGCAAATAGAACATTAACAGGCCTATGGAGAGAACTATAGAGAAGGTGGTTGGGGAAGGGGGTTGGGATTTCCTGATTCCTCTCCTATGGTCCTGGTCCTGCTCAATGATTGCTGGAAACTGGCTTTGCCTCTTCTTGAAACGTGGTATGTTCCCTTCCCTGCACCCTGGAGCTTTTTGAGTTGGGTTAACCTCTCATCAGCATCACTGCTTTGATGATATTAACTGTCCTGAAGACTGTGAGGCTCAGATCCATCCATTCGATTTATTCTTGAGAATCCTCATACTCTCAGGAGTTAAGTAATTGGTTTTAAGGGTACAAATTCACAGACTACAGATGCTCTTAGAAGTCAAGAGTTTCTTGTCCTCCTGAATGCAAGAATACTTATTCAGAACCAGGGTCAGTTCCTGCATTTTTCTTAGTGTTTATAAACAGTTGAAGACTTTTCAGATGTGTTGGATTTTCATCCTTTTGTGAATTAAAGCAAGATTTGGGGTCTCTGGTGTATAAGAGGGCCACATTTTAAAATGTTAAAAGGCTCTTTAATAAAAGATGAAAGAATAAGCAAGTGAAGCAGTGAAGAGGTTTTGCCTTTTTTTTTTTCCAGTTAAGAAACTTGGAATTCTGAACAGTTACACGTGAAATTCAGCTGCAGCATATCTGGATATAAATAATACATTGAAATTTTTATGTAGTTAAGCATTACAGGAGTCGGACAAGCTCTGCAAGGATTTGCATTTAATTCTGTTTTCTAAAAAATGTGCTAACTAAAAATAAAAGAATTTGGGGCATGTAAAGTTACTAAGACAGTAAGGAGAATTTGTAGCAGAAATGATCTGTTTAATTTAATGCCTCTATCTCAAACTATTCTTGGGTTTATTTATAGGAAAAGGTCACCTGGGGGTGGGAGAAGGAGGATGTTGCTTTGAATGATGAGGCAGGACATTGTTTGGGCCTTCAGATTTGTCCCATCTTACTCTTCCCCTTGCTTTCTTCAGAACCAGCTCTCCTTTTGCTAAACTATGCTGGAGAAACATTCCTATAGCCAGCGAGGACACCAATGAGGGCCAAGCAGAGGGTAAGAGGACAGGAAGAGGTGAGGAAGGCTTGGAGACTCCAGTCCCTTTGCCCTCACCTTCACCTTGATCCATCATTTGGGGCTTCTTCTTTCTTGTGGGCCGGACAACTCTGAGTCTGTTGGTGATTGTATTAGTTTGCTATGACTGCCATAACAAATACCACAGGCTGAGTGGCTTAGACAACAGAAGTTGATCCTCCCAGTTTTGGAGGCTGGAAGTCCATGATCAGGATGTTGGCAGGATTCATCTCTCCTGAGGTCTCTCTCCTTGGCTTGCATTTGCTGCCTTCTTCCTGTGTCCACATCTGGGTTTTTCTCTGTGCACACGTGTTGCTGGGTCACTTCCTTTTCTTTGTAAGATCCCAGTACTACTGGATCAGGGCTCCACCCTTGTGACCTCATCTAACCTTAATTCCTCTTTAAAGGCTCAACCTCCAAATACAGTTAACTGCGGTTAAAATTTTATTGCATTTGGGCCACACAAGTCAGTCCATAACATGGTCTTATAGGGGGTGAGCGGGGGTATTCTCAGAGAGTGTCTTGAATCCAGTCCTCTTTCCCTCTCCTTCATGTTGCCTAGTATATTATACAAACTTTAAGGTCTTGGTTTCCTCCTGAAATAAAAAGTGGAATTGCAAAGTGATATTTATGATCTGTCTCAGTGCTGGAGTTCCAGCTAATCCTCCAGATTCATACTCAACAGACATGTATGTTTTTGGGATTTAGACCAGCTCCATTTCCATCTGACTCTGAAACTTTGGGAAACTTTCAACTGGCCCGATACAGATATATATATATATATTCTAAACTCTCTTCTGGGCACTGGTGACACACCCAGCTCTTTTCATAAGGAGACCCCAGGCAGGTAAAGCAAAGGCTGCTATGAATACAGGTGGTGGCTTAGAGGTGGGAAAGAGGCTTAAGGACCCAGCCCTGCCCTGGAGAGATGGGGTAACACTCACTCTTTGCATACATCCTCTATGCCAAGTGCCCAGACACCTTGATGCAGCTGACCAGCCACACTCTGTGCCTCATACGTCATCTCCTTTAGCCACGTGATCTCACTGTGGCATAGGTGTGATTTTTTTTAAATTGAAGCAAATTTTACATAGCATAAAATTTGCTATTTTAAGCAAATTCAATTCAGCTTTCAGTATGTTCACAATGTTGCTTAACCATCACCAGTATCTAATTCCAAACATTTTTATCACCTCAAAAAGAAACTGTCACCTTCCCTTCCACTCCCACCACCCCTTGCTACTGGCAACCACGAATCTAAATTTTCTTTCTCTATGAATATGCCTGTTCTGGACATTTCATGTAAGTGGAATCATATAAGATGTGTCTGACTTCTTTCATGTAACGTGATGTTTTTAAGGGTCAGCCATATGATTGTGTGTATCTGTACTCCAGTCCTCTTTATGCCTGAGTAATATTCCATTGTATTGCTATACCACATTTGTTTATCAGGTCATCAATTGATGGACATTAGGTTGTTTCTATTTTAGATATTATGAATAGTATAGCTATGGACATTTATGTAACAGTTTTTGTCTAAAGGTTTGTTTTTACTTCTCTTGTTAGCACAAGTGTAGGAGTGGAATTTCTGGATCATGTGATAACTTTACATTTTGAGGGACTCCTACTTTTATTCTCACTTAACAGATGACCACGTTGCAGAGCTGGGACTCCAATCTGGGAACTCTCATTGTAGAACCCACGCACTGACTCTCTACCACACTACCTTAGAAGTGATTCTGAAGGACTAAATGTTATCCCAGTTGATGGTGGCAGGAAGGGCATTCTGGGCCGATGTGTTAAGTCCTAGAAGCATAAGAGAGTTTCTTTTCATTTGTAGCAAGTGGTAGTTGAGGGTGTCTAGAGCATGAATTTTTGTGGGAAGAGTTGCCAGGTTAGAGGTGGAAGAAGCCAGACCCCAAAGGCCTTCCATCCCCTGCTCAGAAGTTGAGTTCAGAAAGATGTGAAGCAGAAGAATAAGTATGAAAAATACTAAATTAAAAAAATGAAAGCCATTTCTGAAATGAAAAGGCAAATGCACCAACAAAAAATATTTGCCTGCCACATGACATTGGGTTAATAGTTTCCTTACATAAAGAACTCCTAAAACTGATTATGAAAACACTTAAAACCAAACTAGATAAATGGGCAAAGGACATGAACAGATGATTCACAAAATAAGAAATGCAAAGCAGTAAACAAACGTATGGAAAAATGTGTAACTTCCAGTATAATCAAAGACATGCAAATTCAAACAACAGTGAGGGAACCATTCTTTGCCTATGAGATTAGTAAATGTTTGTCAAAATGAAAATGACTTACTCTGGCGAGAGTGAGCTATAAGAGGAATTCCTTCATATCTTCAGTATGTTCAAATCCCCAGTGCCAAATGCTCCTTTCCCTGTAACTCTGTAATTCCAGTTCTAGTCATCAACTCTCTAAGGAGCTACATCTGTATGTTGTTGACAATAAAGAAAAAAATTGAAACAAGATGGTACAACGTGCAGGTGACCAAAGTTCAAAATATCATTCCTGTGTGAACACCAGGAGAACTGTCCAGCCCCAGCTTCTTGTTAGAGGTCCAGAGCTATCCCAGGCCAAACTGTTCATTGCTTTCTCCAAATCTGCTTTGCCATATCCACTTTCATTTTCACTGGTGGTGTCACTGGCTAGATTGTAACCAAAGCTAAAACCATGGGAGTTGCCTTTTCCTCCTTTCTTCCTTCCTACCTTCTGAAAGTTTGTGTTCCTTCTCCCCAGACTGAACTGTTAAAATCGTATTTCCCATGGATGATGGTATTAAGAGGTGGGGACTTCGGGAGGTATTTAAATCGGAAAAGTGGAGCCCTTATGAATGGGATTAATGCCCTCATAGAAGAGACTTTACAAAGATCCCTTGCCCCTGCCACCATGTGAGGACACAGTGAGAAGTTTCCGTCTACGAACCAGAAAGTAGGCGCTCACTAAACACCGAATCTTCCATGATCCTGCACTTTCAACTTCCAGACTGTGAGAAATAAAAGTCTGTTGTTTATAAGTTGCCCAACTTGTGGTATTTTGTTATATCAACCTGAACAGACTAAGATAATCTTCCTCTCCTTTATTTAAGCTGTTTGCCCTAAATTTTGTCAGTTACACTTTAGGAGGCTTCTTGAATCCTCTCAGCTTTCTAATTGCCATTGCCTTAAAACACCCTTTATATTCTCACCCCTGAATTCTTTTCGTTGTCTCCTGTCACAGGCAGGTCACCTGGGGATGCCAAGTGAGAGGGAAGGGGTGTGTCCAGGAGAGAGATACAAGGCGGGGCTCCAGCAGTGTTTGTGAGTTTTTATTTCTTATTTTTCAGAAGATCTAAAGGAAATTTCCCCAAAAGTTTAATGCTTATTGAATCTATGTGATATGAACCAGATGTTCATTACATTCTATATAGTTGGACTATATAAAAACCAATACAATATTGTAAAGTAATTAGCCTCCAATTAAAATCACTAAATTTATATTTAAAAAAAATCTTTCAAGTCTCCTTCTGGCCTCCTTTCTGGAAGTCCCCCTTCATCCCATAATTCCTCCATAATTCCACTACATATTTTAATAAATTAATATTATTATTTAATATTATATTTAAGGTGATGGCACCTCACTCCAGTACTCTTGCCTGGAAAATCCCATGGACGGAGGAGCCTTGTGGGCTGTAGTCCATGGGGTCGCGAAGAGTCGGACGCGACTGAGCGACTTCCCTTTCACTTTTCACTTTCATGCATTGGAGAAGGAAATGGCAACCCACTCCAGTGTTCTTGCCTGGAGAATCCCAGGGACGGGGGAGCCTGGTGGGCTGCCGTCTATGGGGTCACACAGAGTCGGACACAACTGAAGTGACTTAGCAGCAGCAGCAGTATTAGATAATATTTGTTATTTAGTTCCCCATTTCTTACAAAATAAAATCCAAACTTGTTAGCTTGACATGAGACCATCCACATCCCACGTCCAAGCCATGCTAAACCTAAATGTCTCTAACCTAACCTAACTTTAATGACTCCAGACTACTCACACCTCTGCATAAGGTCTCCCTCACATATCCATCTTCTGCCTCTCCATCCAGCAGGTCTCAATCCCTTTTCAAAGCCAAGATCAAACATCAGTCCTAGAGGACAGGTTTTTCTGATTTCCTCAAGCAGAGTTGGTCATTCCTTCTTTTAGATTTAAAAAAAAAAAAAAAAAGTTTATGACATTTATCACTGCTCTTACTATATACTCTTTGGAAATTTGTTTTCACTGTTTCTTCTAGGAGACTATGAGCTCCTCGAGGACAGGGCTGGGGTCCTCTTTGCAGTTCGCAGGCTGAGTGCAGTGTTGAGAATACCAAGAGCCCTGCAAGTGCTGTCTGAGTGGAGGAATGAGGTAAGGAGAGAACCAAACACACTGGATCATGAAGACTTTTCCTCTTTGAGGGAAACTTGAGAAAGGGGGGGGCAGAGGAACTGTTGTCAGTCTGGGTAATACACACAGTCAGTAACCAGAGACTAAGTTAAAATAGAGGATCTAATCCAAGGAAAGGAGGAGGGATGGAAATTTCAAATATTCAAAGGCATTGTATGAGGGTAGACTTCCAGCCTGGACTGCCCAGGCATGCCGCTGGCTTTCAGGGATGGTATGTTTGCTCTGGCTTGCAGCCCTGTTCTGCAACTGATTGAGGGCACTGGGGCACCCATTTCCCCAGTTTCTGGGGGTGAAGCAGTCAATGGCTCTCAGTTGAGTCACTCTCTGGAAATAGCCCTCAGCCAAAGAAAGCCCTCATCCAAGGTCATGCCCCCTCCTGAGGACATGTGTAAAGGTCCATCTTGCTTATCTCCAGACTGGACAACCCATTCCAGTAGCAGAGCTCCACATGAGTCAACTGAGGCCTTTTTTGTGTTTTCAACAAAGTTCAGCTCCTCCCCTTACCAGTTTCCACTTCCTTCACTCTCAGATAAGTACTGATTCCTAAGTCACTCTCTAATACATTTCCAGCCTGCAAATCTCCATCTCAGAATCCGTTTGCCAGAGAATAATCTAAGACAAATGATACTTCAAGGGCTTCTATTTCCACCCCAATGTTTTCACTAGATTGGAAAATATTTCTTAGAAACAGCTATGAAGATCAACTCCATAGATCTTTGACCATCCTTTTGCATTTTGGAATGTTGTTAGTGGCCCCAAGGCCAAATGGTTCCACTTTCTAACCTGAGACCTGAGTCATTGTTCTTTCATAGTGATTGATTTGAGTCGTATTATATTTTGTCATACAGAGGTGTGAAATTAAAATAGATTTAGCAGTGAACTATGAAGGAGCAGATTCCCTTGAAATTTTGGCCCCCATCTCTATTTTCTAACTTTTTAAGCAGAATTTGCACTTTTATGGAAAGCTCCAACTTTTGAAGAAAGATGAACTTTGATCAGACATGTTTTTGTTCCTAGTTAGTTGAGCTAGAGTTTGTTTACCTTAGTGAGAATTGGCAAGGCTGTGGTTTAGGAAAGGTGGCTAAATTATGTTTGGGATTTTTAACTTATGGCTTGGGGTGCCAACATGTTTATTTGAGACAACAAAGGCAGAGATGTCAGACACACAACCACTGTGGTATTTGCTCCTGAATGTGCCTTCCCAACAATACTCTCCCCTCCTGGAGGGATGATCGCTGTGGTGATGCACTGAAAGGCAAATGGGATCTATGGGAGAGTTCTTGCGAAGCTGTTGTTAGAATGTCTTCTCTTTAGAATTAACCTCAGTTCCTTTTTCTTTAATTCTTCCTGGAACTTGCTCCTCACTTTTGACCCTCAGCTCCAGCTGGGAGCCTCTCTCTAGCAGCCTCTATAGCTTCTGCCTCTTCATCCACATTCCTGTTCATGTTGTGGCAAATGTTCTCCAGGTTCCTTAGCTCGTTGTTTCATACAATTGCTTTTTTGATACTTGTGAATTCATTTGGCAGACAGGCATTGCAATTATGGATAAGATTGACTATTAGAAGAGATTTCTCCCCCTTCCTCCCCCCCATGGAGCAATTGAATAGCACACTACACATTAAATCAAATGAGCAAGCATTAGCATCAGTTGTAAACAATTTACACTGCAGAACTCCTGCCATTTTGCCAAATCCCCGAGAACTAGATGTGGATTCCAACTCACCTTGCTAATTAATTCAGAATAAGGAGATATCCCCCAAAGCAGTACTGCTTCATATTGGTGGAGTCACATAGACAATTACAGATGCTTCAATATCCATCCTGTTATTAGTTTAAGAAGATTTCTTTGCCAAAAAATATCCATCCTGTTATTTTTAGCCTCAGATTTCTTTGCCAAAGACTGTTTCCAAAGTTTCATCACTTTCTGAGCAAAAATATGCATGAAAGCAGGTGGATATTATTGCTGTCTGATTCATCTTTGAAATCCCAGCACCTAGCATAGTTCTGGGCATATTGTATGATATTGAATTAAATCCTAATGCGCTTTTATAGTACAGTAGTTAATTCAGAAATTCATAGAGATGACTGAGATTTTAAAATGTCTTAGTCATTTTGGGATGCCATAACAAAAATACTACAGACTGGGTAGCCTGTAAACAACAAAATTTGACTTCTTACAATTATAGAGATTGAAAATCTGATATCAGGGTGCCAGCATAGTTAAATTCTTGTGAGAGCTCTTTTCTAGGTTTCAGGCTGCCAACTTTTTGTTAGATCCGCACATAGGGAGAACAGAGAGGGGAAGCAAGCTCTCCTGTGACTCTTACAAGGGCACAAACCCTACTCATGGGGCTCTCCCTTCAGGACTTTATCTAATCCTAATTACCCCCCACAGGCCCCACCTTCTAATACCATCACATTGAGGGCTGGAATTTCAGCATATATTTTGGAAGGACATACACGTTCAGTTCATAAAAGCAAATAATGCACATTTAATGAGCTTTAGTAACCAATTTTCTAAGAACAGAAACTGCCCAATGTTAGCAAGTAAGAGAACAGAGGGATCAGATTTTAAATTTAGCCCTCTTTGATTCCAAACTTAACAATCTCTCTTTCTCGCCTCGCTGGAGGATCTTTCTTCAATGTCTGCCCTTGGCAATTTTTTTTTTTTTTTTGTCTCAGGTGCTTGTGTGGTTTTGCTTTTTGAAGTACTTCTCCATGCATTCAGAGCCTCCTAGTCAGACACTATGTGCTTTCACCCTGCCTGGACTGCAATGAATGGAGAAAGGGGGTGTGATCAATAGATTTCAATGAAAATGCTGCCTCTGATGAGGATATTTGCATTTTACATTGAGGAATCTGGAAAACTGGACATTAAAGTCACTTAAATATGTTCACTCAACAGTCTGAGTGCCACTCCCTGTCTTAGAATCCTCCAATTGGTCTCCCATTGTGTGCTGTTCTGTTGTTCAGTAGTTCAGTCATGTCCAACTCTGCAGTCCCATGGACTGCAGCATTCCAGGCTTCCTGTTATCTCGTAGAGTTTGCTCAAATTCATGTCCATTGAGTCCATGATGCCATCCAACCATCTGATCCTCTGTCTCCCCTTCTCCTCCTGCTCTCACTCTTTCCCAGAATCACAGTCTTTTCCAATGAGTTGGCTCTTCATATCAGTTGGCCGTAGTATTGGAACGTCATCTTCAGCATCAGTCCTTCCAATGAATATTCAGGGTTGATGTCCTTTAGAATTGACTGGTTTGATCTCCTTGCTGTCAAAAAGACTCTCAAGAGTCGTCTCCAGCACCACAGTTCGAAAGCATCAGTTCTTCAGAGCTCAGCCTTCTTTATGGTCTAACTCTCACATTGATATATGACTGCAGGAAAAACCATAGCTTTGACTATACAGATCTTTGTAGGCAAAGTGATGTCTCTGCTTTTGGATACACTGTCTAGCTTTTCAGTTTGTCATGGCTTTTCTTCCAAAGAGCAAGTGTCTTTTAATTTCATGGCTGCAGTCCCAGTCTGCAGTGATTTTGGAGCCCAAGAAAATAAAGTCAGTCATTGTTTTCATTGTTTCCCCATCTATTCGCCATGATCTTCGTTTTTTGAATGTTGAGTTTTAAGCCAGCTTCTTTCACTCTCCTCTTTCACCTTCATCAAGAAGCTTTTTAGTTCCTCTTCACTTTCTGTCATTAGGGTGGTGTCATCTGCATATCTGAGGCTGTTGATATTTCTTCTGGCAATCTTGATTCCAGCTTGTGATTCATTTTGCACAATATACTCTGCATATAAGTTAAATAAAGCAGGGTGACAATATATAGCCCTGACATACTCCTTTCCTAATTTTGAAACATTGCATGTAGAATACAATTTGTTCTATACTAGGCCTGTATAACTCTAGTAGTTATGTACAGATGAGAGAGTTGGACCATAAAAAAGGCTGAGTACCAAAGAACTAATACTTCTGAATTGTGGTGCTGAAGAAGACTCTTGAGAGTCCCTTGTACAGCAAGGGGATAAAACCAGTCAATCCTAAAGCAAATCAACCTTGAATATTCATTGGAAGGACTGATGCTGACACTTAAGCTCCATACGTGGGCCACCAAAGTGAAGAGCTGACTCATGGGAAAAGACTCTGATGCTGGGAAAGACTGAAGGCCAATGGAAAAGGGGACAACAGAGGATAAGATGGGGAGATAGCATCACTGACTCAATGGACATGAAGCTGAGCAAACTCTGGGAGATAGTGAAGGATAGGGGAACCTGGTATGCTGCAGTCCATAGGGTTGCAAAGAGTCGGACATGACAGCGATTGAACAACAACATATGGCTCTATGTGATCTGACTTCTGCACACCTCCCTGCTCCATCTTCCTGTACTCTCTCCCTGATTACTAAACTTCTTGTTTCCCTGAACATACCAAGCTCAGAACCCCTACACTCACTCTTTCCTTTCCTAATGTTTTTCCCTCACCTATTTTCCATGGCTTCCTTCTTCTCATTTGTCAGGTCTCAGAGAAGTCTCCCTTTACCCCCTAATCCAAAATTGCCCCTCCCTCATTTCTAGTCCACTCCTTATTTCATGATTCATCCATTTTTTATGGTACTTATTTTTTTTTAATTTATTTATTTTAATTGGAAGCTAATTACTTTACAATATTGTATTGGTTTTGCCATACATCAACATAAATCTGCCACAGGTATACACATGTTCCCCATCCTGAACCCCCTTTCCACCTCCCTCCTCATACCATCCCTCTGGGTCATCCCAGTGCACCAGCCCCCAGCATCCTGTATCCTGCATTGAACCTGGACTGGCGATTCGTTTCTTATATGTTATTATACATGTTTCAATGCCATTCTCCCAAACTATCCCACCCTCTCCCTCTCCCACAGAGTCCAAAAGACTGTTCTATACATCTGTGTCTCTTTTGCTGTCTCGCATACAGGGTTATCATTACCATCTTTCTAAATTCCATATATATGCGTTAGTATACTGTATTGGTGTTTTTCTTTCTGGCTTACTTCACTCTGTATAATAGGCTCCAGTTTCATCCACCTTATTAGAACTGATTCAAATGTATTCTTTTTAATGGCTGAGTAATACTCCATTGTTTATATGTATGGTACTTATTATTATCTTATTTGTTTCTATGTTGTCTGTCACTTCCACTAGGCTGCCAACTCTCTAGTAGAAGAGACTTATTTTCCTTCTTGAACATCTGGAAGTTCACAGTTCACGTATTGCTGAAGCCTGGCTTTGAGAATTTTGAGCATTACTTTACTAGCATGTGAGATGAGTGCATTTGTGTGGTAGTTTGAGCATTCTTTGGCATTTCCTTTCTTTGGGATTGGAATGTAAACTGACCTTTTCCAGTCCTGTGGCCACTGCTGAGTTTTCCAAATTTGCTGGCATATTGAGTGCAGCACGTTCACAGCATCATCTTTCAGGATTTGAAATAGCTCCACTGGAATTCCATCACCTCCACTAGCTTTGTTCATAGTGATGCTTTCTAAGGCCCACTTGACTTCACATTCCAGGATGTCTGGCTCTAGGCCAGTGATCACACCATCGTGATTATCTGGGTCATGAAGATCTTTTTTGTACAGTTCTTCTGTGTATTCTTGCCACCTCTTCTTAATATCTTCTGCTTCTGTTAGGTCCATACCATTTCTGTCCTTTATTGAGCCCATCTTTGCATGAAATATTCCCCTGGTATCTCTAATTTTCTTGAAGAGATCTCTAGTCTTTCCTATTCTGTTGTTTTCCTCTATTTCTTTGCATTGATCGCTGAGGAAGGCTTTCTTATCTCTCCTTGCTGTTCTTTGGAACTCTGCATTCAGATGCTTATATCGTTCCTTTTCTCCTCTGCTTTTTGCTTCTCTTCTTTTCACAGCTATTTGTAAGGCCTCCTCAGACAGCCATTTTGCTTTTTTGCATTTATTTTCCATTGTGATGGTCTTGACCCCTGTCTCCTGTACAGTGTCACGAACCTCCATCCATAGTTCATCAGGTACTCTGTCTATTAGATCTAGTCCCTTAAATCTATTTCTCACTTTCATATTTTGGGGGAGGCTTCAAAATCACTGCAGATGGTGACTGCAGCCACAAAATTACGCTTACTCCTTGGAAGGAAGGTTATGACCAACCTAGATAGCATTTTCAAAAGCAGAGATATTACTTTGCCAACAAAGATCCATCTAGTCAAGGCTATGGTTTTTCCAGTGGTCATGTATGGATGTGAGAGTTGGACTGTGAAGAAAGCTGAGCGCCAAAGAATTGATGCTTTTGAACTGTGGTGTTGGAGAAGACTCTTGTGAATCCCATGGACTGCAAGGCAGTCCAACCAGTCCATCCTAAAGGAGACCAGTCCTGGGTGTTCATTGGAAGGACTGATGCTGAGGCTGAAACTCCAATACTTTGGCCACCTGATGCAAAGAGTTGACTCATTGGAAAAAACCCTGATGCTGTGAGGGATTGGGGGCAGGAGGAGAAGGGGATGACAAAGGATGAGATGGCTGGATGGCATCACTGACTCGATGCACATGAGTTTGGGTAAACTCCCGGAGTTGGTGATGAACAGGGAGATCTGGTGTGCTGCGATTCATGGGGTTGCAAAGAGTCGGACACGACTGAGTGACTGAACTGAGCTGAACTGATCTTCCTTCTTCATGGCTGGAATCCCATGTGACTTGAACACTACCTGGCATGTGGAAGTGCTCGTTGTGTGTGTGTATGTGTGCTCAGTGTCCAACTCTTTGTGACCCCATGGACTGTAGCCCCACTAGGTTCCTCTGTCCATGGGATATTCTGGGCAGGAATATTGGAATGGGTTGCCATTTCCTACTCCAGGAAATCTTTCCTATTCAGGGATCAAGCCTGTGTCTCTTGTGTCTCCTGAATTGGCAGGTGGATTCTTTACCACTGTGCCACATGGGAAGCCCCATAGGTGCCTATTAAATATCTGTAAAATGGATAAATGTCTTTAAGGTAACATTTGGATCTTTATAGAAGCAGGAGAGGGGAGACGGTTGATTCAGAGGTCAGATAACATTCTGAAGACATCCCATCACCTCTCCTCTGTCTCTAGATACTCAGGCCTACTCTTGGCTCTGGTACCAGACCTCTTGCTGAACTGGAACTGTGATTGGAGTCTGAGAGTTGAAGTGTGTTTCTATTCCCTGCATGGTGCCTGTGACTGCTAAGTGAATGATATTGTACAATATCAGTGGCTGGACTGTACTCTAGAATGAATGTGTGATCATGTAAGGAATGAATTAAATTTTGTTGAGAAGCTAAAGAAAATTTGAGAAGCAGGAAAGATGGTTGTTGCTGTTCTTTGTGAGCATTATGTCCTCCCTATTATGTAGAACAAGCCATATATAATAGGATTACTTGGCCACCATCACCAATTCTCACCAGAGGTAGAAGGAGCAGATACTTACGAGGTGTTGTATTTCAGTTGACTGAATGAATTGACTAATAATTCTGCAGTCACTTTAACTTTAATGAAATGATAAGTCCTTGCATTAATTGACACACTTCTGCACTTAAAAGTTGGTTAAAACTTTTTTCCTTTCATTTGCTTTGGTGGATAAAAAATGTCAAAATAATTGGGTGCCCTCGCTGTCCATGGTGCTGAAGCAAGTTTTCTTAACAGCAGATGACAAAGGCGAAGATAAGGTTTCTGCTGTCTTCCATTTTGATGCTACAGAGGGCTTTAGGGGTTTCAGAACTCTTCATGTATACCTCATGGTTTTTCCCTGAGAGTTTTGTAAACTTTGTATGGTAGGTGGTGCCCTCTTCCCACATTTTATAGACTGGGAATACTTGCCTCAAATCTAAAAAGTTCTATTCCTATTGAAATTTCTCTCATTTTGATAGATGCTTCAAAACATATTTTTTGCAAGGTTAAAGAATGCTAATTGTGAAAATTTTGGAAATATAGGTAAACAAAGAAGAAGAAAAAACTTTATAGTCCTGTGCCCACAGAGAACTACTATTAACATTTTGATAAATATTGCTTGATATAGATTAGATTGATGGAAAGAAGATATATAATCTAATACTGTGTACACTGTTTTACCATGATATTTTTTCACTTGGGAAACTATTAGGTACTTTTTCTATGTCAATAAATATATTTTTACAGCTTTTCAAAATAGTATATACTAGTACATAATTGTGGGTTTTACCATAATTAATGACCATTTTAGCTGGACATTTAGATAATTTCTATCATTTTATGATTATAAGCCATACTGTAAAATAATTTTCATAAATAAGTGTTTGTGCATATTATTCTATATTTTTTCAAGAAAATGGCCGAAATTGGGATTGGAATTGCTGGATATTTTGATCTATATTGTTAGATAGTCAAGGGGTACAACTATCAGCAGCTCATTTTCCTCTATGCTCATACACTCTGAATATTATTATTTAAAAGCATAGTTTAAAAATATTATAGGTGAAATTGGCATCTTTCTTTTCTAATTTCTTTTTTTAAAATATTACTAATGAGATTGGATATGTTTTCAAGTAGTTTTGGCCATTTGAATCTTTATTACTTAAATTTCTTCTAATAATCTTTGTCTATATTCCTGCTTGATAGTTTGAAAACTGTCTTCTGATTCTAAATTAAAAGCTCTTTCTTTGAATGGCATGGCACAGCTTTAATGAAAATAAGTATGTGTCTAAGACTGGTCCTTAGATTGAAATGTAGTTCTTGGCTTTCAGGCCCTTCCTCCTCAGGCTCCCAGTGTTTCCAATTCTAGATGTAATGCCTCCACCAGTGTCTTTGTTACTTTGTACCTTATACATTATCCTACTCAATTCTTAAAGTGTTTGGAGAAGCAGATGGGGCAAACCATGGTATTGATATAACAGAGGGAACTGAGACACTTTGAGGCTAAAGCACTTATCCAAGATGATTAACTAGTACCTAGTTCAAGGTAAATCTTGAACCAGGATCTCTTAGGAGTTTAGTGAGAGAGCAATCTGAGAAGCTAATCACAATGATGCTTAATGACTCTCATAATGTATTATCTTTTCCAGAGTTATTTGCATTTAAATAGAGGAACCTGAAATAATCACTACTTAATGTGCCCTGTCAAGCCAGGGGAAGAACTATTTTGGAGTCTGGGGCCTGCCTACCCCTTAAATCACACTGTGAGGATAACCACCTACTTAATCTATTCATGGTCCTGGCACTACTGACTTAACATGGACTTGAAAAAACAACTATGACAATCGGAATATATACAATATAATGCCCCAAACAGGCAGAAAATAGAAGCTGTTTCTCTTTCTCCTCCTCCTCCTCTTTCTTCTTCTTTTCCCTCTCTCTCTCTCTGCCCCCCTTGTTTTTAATTGTCTTCTACAGGCAAAAACATATTTTCCCATTTTCTTCACAAAATTACTCAGAGCTATTTTCCTTTTCTCTGCAGTTAGAAGTTACTAACTGCCTCTCAGGCATGTTCTCTTAGTCCCCAGAAGGAAAATAAACAGCTGGCTAGAAACTATCTGCACAGCAGAGACGGTTCCTCTCTGCTGACCCGATGAATTCAGTTTGTTACAGCTTCCTTGGCCCACTGACCATTTATGGTAGACCCGCCTTGGATCCTTAGTAGACAACACGTCTTATCAGAGCGGGCAGTGGTCTCTGAATGCCATCTCTCCAGTGCTCTTACTGTGTGGTGACATTTCATAGTGTACAAAATCCCAAAGACTTATCAAGACCCTTCTGGGGTATATTCTCCTTTACTCTGGATGCTGCCCTTCTATTGCCATTTCTGCCTTAGTTAGATTTCACCTTAATGATGTAAATATTTTATGAGAGGGGGTTTGAAGTTTTTTTGCAAAACTTTTGGGCAATATTTGGTGACATTCTTTTAATAATGATTGAGGAGAATTGCTTATTATTTCAGTGACTTAGTGCTTTGTCCATATTCTCTTCACTTTTCCTTGTATCATCTTTTGAACAACTATCTAAAACTCCTTGTTGATATTAATACTTGAAATTTTGTGGAATTAACATATCAGTGCTTGGAATTCTAAGGCTCAAATAACTGGTATAGTTGGTGATATGAATATAGTATAGTGGTATGAATTCTTTTTTTTTTTTTTTTTGCAAAGTCTTAAGGACTGACACACAGTTAACTCTGAGTGGGCTAATGATCACAGGAATGAGGGTGACACAGATGTATCTATATTTTGATTAATACAGCTAAGATTTTTATCCTACGGTGGATTAACCATGATCAAGATAAGGAAAGATGGGGAAAAGTCTCATAACTCCAGGGGAAAATAATCAGGTAGCAGATGATCACTATTGATTGACACGTCCCACTAGTATCTCTGTGTGTGTATGTGTGTGTATGCATGTGTGTATATACAGCATTTGGGAGGTCACTCTCTCTATATGAGTTAAGATCAGTTCAATTCAGTTGCTCAGTCGTGTCTGACTCTTTGTGACCCCATGAATCACAGCACACCAGGCCTCCCTGTCCATAAACAACTCCTGGAGTTCCCCAAACTCCTGTCCATCGAGTCGGTGATGCCATCCAGCCATCTCATCCTCTGTCGTGCCCTTCTCCTCCTGCCCCCAATCCTTCCCAGCAGCAGAGTCTTTTCCAATGGGTCAACTCTTCACATGAGGTAGCCAAAGTATTGGAGTTTCAGCTTCAACATCAGACCTTCCAATGAACACACAGGACTGATCTCCTTTAGAATGGACTGGTTGGACTGCAAGGGACTCTCAAGAGTCTTCTCCAACACCACAGTTCAAAAGCATCAATTCTTTGGTGCTCAGCTTTCTTCACAGTCCAACTCCCACATCCATACATGACCACTGGAAAAACCATAGCCTTGACTAAATGGACCTTTGTTGGAAAAGTAATATCTCTGCTTTTGAATATCTAGGTTGGTCATAACTTCCCTTCCAAGGAGTAAGCGTCTTTTAATTTCATGGCTGCAGTCTCACCATCTGCGGTGATTTTGGAGCCCAAAAAAATAAAGTCTGACACTGTTTCCACTGTTTCCCCATCTATTTCCCATGAAGTGATGGGACCAGATGCCATGATCTTTGTTTTCTGAATGTTGAGCTTTAAGCCAACTTTTTCACTCTCCACTTTCACTTTCATCAAGAGGCTTTTTAGTTCCTCTTCACTTTCTGCCATAAGGGTGGTGTCATCTGCATAGCTGAGGTTATTGATATTTCTCCCGGTAATCTTGATTCCAGCTTGTGTTTCTTCCAGTCCAGCATTTCTCATGATGTACTCTGCATAGAAGTTAAATAAGCAGGGTGACAATATACAGCCTTGACGTACTCCTTTTCCTATTTGGAACCAGTCTGTTGTTCCATGTCCCATTCTAGCTGTTGCTTCCTGACCTGGATATAGGTTTCACAAGAGGCAGGTCAGGTGGTTTGGTATTCCCATCTCTTTCAGAATTTTCCACAGTTTATTGTGATCCACATAGTCAAAGGCTTTGGCATACTCAATAAAGCAGAAATAGATGTGTTTCTGGAACTCTCTTGCTTTTTTGATGATCCAGCGGATGTTGGCAATTTGATCTCTGGTTCCTGTGCCTTTTCTAAAACCAGCTTGAACATCTGGAAGTTCATGGTTCACGTATTGCTGAAGCCTGGCTTGGAGAACCCCATGAACAGTATGAAAAGGAGGATACTGAAAGAGGAACTCCCTGGGTCAGTAGGTGGTCAATATGCCACTGGAGATCAGTGGAGAAATAACTCCAGAAAGAATGAAGGGATGAAGCCAAAGCAAAAACAATACCCAATTGTGGATGTGACTGGTGACAGAAGCAAGCGATGCTGTAAAGGGCAATATTGCATAGGAACCTGGAATGTTAGGTCCATGAATCAAGGCAAATTGGAAGTGGTCAAACAGGAGATGGCAAGAGTGATCATTGACATTCTAGGAATCAGCGAACTAAAATGGACTGGAATGGGTGAATTTAACTCAGATGACCGTTATATCTACTACTGTGGGCAGGAATCTCTTAAAAGAAATGGAGTAGCCATCATGGTCAACAAAAGAGTCTGAAATGCAGTACTTGGATGCAATCTCAAAAATGACAGAATGATCTCTGTTCATTTCCAAGGCAAACCATTCAATATCACGGTAATCCAAGCCTATGCCCCAACCAGTAATGCTGAAGCAGCTGAAGTTGAACAGCTCTATGAAGACCTACAATATCTTTTAGAACTAGCACCCAAAAAAGATGTCCTTTTCATTATAGGGGACTGGAATGCAAAAATAGGAAGTCAAGAAACAACTGGAGTAACAGGCAAATTTGGCCTTGGAGTATAGAATGAAGCAGGGCAAAGGCTAATAGAGTTTTGCCATGAGAACGCACTGGTCATAGCAAACACCCTCTCCCAAAAACACAAGAGAAAACTCTACACATGGACATCACCAGATGGTCAACACCGAAATCAGATTGATTATATTCTTTGCAGCCAAAGATGGAGAAGCTCTATACAGTCAGCAAAAACAAGACCAGGAGCTGACTGTGGCTCATATCACGAACTCCTTATTGCCAAATTCAGATAAATTGAAGAAAGTAGCAAAAACCACTAGACCATTCAGGTATGACCTAAATCAAATCCCTTATGATTATACAGTGGAAGTGAGAAATAGATTTAAGGGACTAGGTCTGATAGACAGAGTGCCTGATGAACTATGGATGGAGGTTTGTGACATTGTACAGGAGACAGGGTTCAAGACCATCCCCATGGAAAAGAAATGCAAAAAGGCAAAATGGCTGTCTGAGGAGGCCTTACAAATCGTTGTGAAAAGAAGAGAAGCGGAAAGCAGAGGAGAAAAGGAAAGATACAAGCATCTGAATACAGAGTTCCAAAGAATAGCAAGGAGAGATAAGAAAGCCTTCCTCAAAGAAATAGAGGAAAACAACAGAAAGGGAAAGACTAGAGATCTCTTCAAGGAAATTAGAGTTAGGATCAGTCCTAGCTAATTCTGGACCTTTTCATGGTCCTGAGGTTTCTTATCCATCAAATGATGACAGTCATCCCTGTCTTATAAACTTAATAGGGAAGAAGTCAAGGTTAAAATGGAAGGTCTTTGAAAAGACAATGCAATACAAATGCAAAAGATTTTGATTTCCTGTTGCTTATTGGAGTAAATGGACTCATCTAGGGTCCAGGGGCTTCCCTGGTGGCTCAGACCATAAAGAATCTGCCTGGAACACAGGAGACATGTATTTGGAAGATCCCCTGGAGAATGGAATAGCTACTCACTCCAGTATTCTTGCCTGGAAAATTCCATGAACAGAAGCGCCTGGTGGGCTACAGTCCACAGGGTTGCAAAGAGTGGGACAAGACTAAGCGACTAACACTTTGGCTTTCAGGGATTCTGAGTGCATGTTGGCAGGCCTGCCAGAGCTGGATAACTAAGACATCCGGTTTTGTAGCTGTGAGGCACTGTACTGAAGTGCCTATATCTTCAAAGAAAACGTTTCAGAAGCTAGAGTGACAGATGCTTGAGAATCGATTTTTTAAATGCAGCCTTTTTCAAGTATGAGAAGAATTCAAGTAATACATCTCAGAGAAAGACGTGCTAGCTGCAAGAGTCAGTGCTCAGAGTGTCTGGGGTGGTTTCACATCCATGCACATGGGTGGCAGAGCTGCCCAGATGAGCAGGAAGGGCACGGGCCTCATGGCAGGCAGCTGTTTGTTGCGGAGCTATATTTTTCAGACCTATACTTTCCTCTCGTTTTGTCAGAAGCAACGTGTTATTTTGGTAACTCTTCATTTTCCGCACTGCAGCTCTCCATGCAATTATTGAATGCAATTAGGTATTCCATGCTGCATAATTACTCAGCTATCTGTGCCTCTGAAAGATATGAAAATAAATGATCATGAAAGTCCATAGTGAAAATCCTCCATCCAAAGAATAAGCCTGAATTTTCTACCTACTTTACAATGTGTCTGAATTAGACAAAATAAAATTTAAACACTCTGGGTTTTTCTTCCATCTGCTGTACACATGCATGAATGAAATGTAACATTAGCATGGCAGAACAAACTGGCTTGGTTAACTTTTCTCTGTCATCTAAATCTATGGCTTCCTATTCTGGTTTGTGCAGGTATCCACATAAAACCTCTTTGTGGCATGGAAAAAAAGGAGTGATGGATCAAGGTCTAAAAATAATTCATAAATCCAGTTTAAACTAGTGCACAGGTAGCTGGAAGGTCCACACCAAGTTCATTCCTTTGTACAAAGGCAAAGAGAATATAGAAAGGCATATTAAAATAGAGTAAGGGCTTTGGTTTTTATATACATCAATGTTGGCTGAGATTCTTTTGATTGCAAGTGACAGAAACCCCATTGCAGACAGTTTAAGCAAAGAAGGGGATTTAGCAACAAGATACTGGGGCATCTCAGAGAATAAAAATGAGCTGCAGGAGTATCTGAAACTCAGAAACTGGACCTGGGGACTTGACTCTAAGACTTTGTCTCCCTCTATCCATCTCTTTGTTTATTCTATCTTGGCTTCATTCTTTTCTATGCCAGAGAACGTTTCTTTATTTAGCAGTATTCAACACTACTAGAAACTCTGGGATCACATCTCTGAAGCTTCTATCAAGGGCAAAGGAATCTTCCTTGTAAGTTCTGTTAAGGAAAAAACCAAAAACAAAACAGCCAAAGCGTCTACTCAACCTGTATTGGACCAGATCCCCGGACAAATTCCTGGCTTGAGGGGTAGGTTAAGGCACTAAGAGCTAAGTTACTAAAAGGGGTAAATTAAGGTACTAACCTAAGGGGGAGGTTAAGGTCCTATACCCACACCTGTGCAGGGAATGAAGGTTTATAACAGAAGAAGATGGGAGTTATAACAGAAGAAGACAGAAGGTTTTATAATAAAGGTTTATAACAGAAGAAGACAGAAGACAGGAGAAGGCAGAAAGCAGGTCAGTTGACAATAACACGAAAGTACCCACATGTGACTGCAAACTTGGAGATTGTCCTCAGGGCTCAAGAGAATAACCTGATATATATATATTGACATGGATCATTTTGTATAGAATCTTAGAATTCAGTTTTCTGTTCTTGGAACTTGTACTTTATTTATTTTATTTTTTTGTGACCAGGACCCTAGTGAGGCCACATAGAAATGCATAAAGATTTTAGGAAGAATTATTTTCAGGACAAATCCAGTATCAAAACTCTAGATACTGGGGCAGGGAACTGATGGTAAAGGCAAGCAAAGTCTCAGGGAGCCAGTTGTAGGAGTTGTCTTGTTGGGTTCAAGTTAAGCAAGGCAATCGTGAATAAAAAGAATGTTGGCTGCTTTCTCCCACTCAGAAGTTTCAGTGATGGGAAGGTTTATGTCTTATTGTTTTCTTGCCTCACTTAAAGATAATTTCTGAAGAAAATTTTATTTCTTTCTCTAGGTAGGTGGATACAAAGGAAGATAGGCAAAAATAATTGGCCAGAGATAGATATTCTGCTTTCTAAATACAGTCACAAATCAAGTGTAGAACTTGGGTGTTTCTACTGGACTATAAATTGCACATTGCCTAAAAATATTCCCAATGTCTTAGCTTAGTTTCCCCAAAAAAGCAAGGCCTGAGGCAAAGCTCATGTGCTATCTCTTTATTAGGGAATAAAATTCAAGGGAGCAGGAGTGAGTGACAGGAAAGTGAGCCATGGTGGGAAGGCCAATGTGGGGGTGCCTTGGTTAGCTGGCCGCCACTCAGTAAGTGTAACCAACCCCTCTAGAGCGTGGGGTCATCTGCAAGGCCAAATAAAAACATGCTTCTTAGAAGAGTCCATTTGGTTCAAGAAGGGAGAAGAGTTTCTGCCAGATTCCATCTCCCATTGGTCAAACACTTGACCTACAGGGCTTAAACACCCTCATCCTTTCAGACTGTGCAGCATGGACATTCATACTTCAGTGTCAAATGGGAGAAGTCCTAGGGCAAGAGGATAGAGGTCCTGCCCCAAGGCAGGCACTCTCAGGTTGTATTTGTGTGAGGCTAATGCTGAGTTAATCTGAGCTGGTCACTGCAGTGCTGGCCAAGGCTGGAACAAGCAGCCCTGAGTCAGATGAGGCTGGGAGGACTGAAGTGACGTACGAGAGGGCCCTCTTTCCCCTAGAATCAGAATTTCAGACCTCAGAGAGAACTTACAAGTTCTTACAGATGGTAAGGGACTTGCTTAAAAAACCTCACAGCCAGTTTTTCCAGTTAGTGACATAGCTTACAACACATCTATTTCCACCTCAGTCTATTCATTCATTTACCATGGTTCCCCAAACATCAGATGCTCATATGTGGCAAAATTTCCCAGACACCTTATGAGGTGAGAAGCACGTCAACACCTCCTAAATATTCATGAGCTGTTTAACGGTTCAATCTTGGTGGGTTGCAATATGTCTATCAGGATCTATTTATTCTCATTACTTCAGTGCTGTGCTGGAGCGATGCATTATAAACAATTTATGATGTGTTGACAGGACAGATGAACGCTAGGATAATAGGCTGAAGAGGAGAAAATCTCACCACAGCAAACAGAATGCAGAGGCGTGACTCCGTAAAGGTTGATGGGAATGATATTGATGGTTTGTGTGCTTAGCCATTTACGCGCCAGGCTGCAGCCCTGCTCATTTTGTGTCACAGCTGTGGCGTACCTGCCTGCCTCTGCTGGCATTGGGTGTCATCATGGTAGAACCTGTAGAATTTCTGCTTCCCAAAAGGAGGGTAGCATGGCTGGGGAGGTGCAGTGATCAGCGGCCTGTGGGTACGGATATCTTTGAATTCCTAATACCTTAGTAACTTTTAGGTGGAGATATCACCTTACTTAGGCAATCTAAAAGTCATCTAGCTTAAGTTTGGGTTGAAGATTAAGTTTCCAAAAGTCAACGCTAATAGCCTAAGTAGTGTTATCATTTAGAGCTGCTGTTTTGAAATTTGTGTCTGAGACTAGAACCAGAGCATCTCTTAAATGCTGAATATTTATTCTTTTCTGCCATTCACAGTGAGATTCTTTGCTGACTCATTCACCCAGAGTGAGGACAGAACTCTGCTTTTCTCCCACTCTTGCATACCTCTCCTAGAAAAAGCTCCAAACAAGTAAGCAAAAATTGTGTTGAGCTTTTTCCTTCCCAGGATACACATTAGGGGAAAAAGAAATCTGAAGTACTCATTAAGTATTACTCCTGTTTTACAAAGGAGGAATAAGAGGTAAAAAGGGGTTAAGAAATTTGTTCAAGGAGACAGAGATGGAAATTGTTAGAATTGGAAACCTGAGTCCTGCTGGTTAGCTCCGAGCACGTGCGCTGTGAACACTGTCATCTCCGAGTGGCCCTGAGGAATGTGTTTGTTTCCCGATGCCTCATATTTCTCATCTATGAGATGTGTGTTTAGATAAATTGCCTGTATACCTTAAAGGCAGGTTCTGAAGAGACAATAAATGAATACATCTGAAAGCACATCGAAAAAAGTGAAAAGATAAGGGGAAAACAAAGGAAGGACTTCCCCCTCTGTTGTCTGTTCTGTTCATTTCACTCAGTTCTTGAGTGTCATTTGGATGGTTTGTACACGTTATTCCTCATATCCACCGTGTAGGTGAACTCTGGTGCTCTGCAAAGTACATTTATGTATGCTCCCCCAATCTGATCTTCAGAATTTTGAGAGCTGGGGTGGTGAAAGGCAGGGGTGGTGCTCTTTGATTTCTGAGCAAACTGCGTCTACCATGGACGTATCTGCCCCAGACTGGTGTAAGACACTCCAACACTGCAATAAGCTAGCGGCAGAGCCCAGCACTTGGCTATGGGTTCTGTGTTCTTTCTCCACACACCATAGTCTAAACTAAGTTTCCATACTTGGAATTTCAAGAAATTCTTGAAATCAGGTCTGGCAGTGTGTGCTGGGCAGGCTTCTGGGCTTGAGGTGAGGGAGAGGGTACTGGAGATTTCCTCACTGGATTCTATTCTTACTTCACTCTGCAGTGCTTGCATGCCTTTCTGAAGCACCCTGTGCGCCTTCTCAGCTTTGACCTCTGTTGCCCTCTCTTTCCCTCCATACCAAGTCCAGAGTCACAATCCAAGAGGGAAGAAGAAATGACAGCAATTCCAGGCTGCTATCTAAACATTTGCTTGATGTAGTGGTTATGCCTCTGGTTGCAACTGTTTTTAGCTGGTGATATTTATGTGGTATAAATTATTGGATACCTTGTAAGAGGCACAAATGGAGACTTGAAACAATAAACCTCACCTGTTAGCAAATACCTCTCATAAATTGGTGACTGCTGAAGTTTAGTGATGGGTCTATGGGGGTTCACTAGATCAAAGGTCAGGACACTTTTTAAAGGGCCAGACAGCCGGTAATTTAGGTTTTCAGGCCATATGGTCTCTGTTGCAACCACCCAACTCTGCCTTTGCAGTGCGAAGGGAGCCATAGACAATATGTACATGAATGAACATTGCTGTGTTTCAATAAAACTTGGCAAAAACAAGTGGCAGGCCAAATTTGGCCTATGGAACACAATTTGCTGACCCACACATTATTCTGTATAGTTTAGTAGATGCTTTACATTTTCCAGAGTAAAATGTTAAAATATTAGTGCCTAAAGTTATGTGTGATAATTTCTTAAGGAGTGAGACCAAGTTATAGCATTCTTACTCTCTATTTCTGTGTGTAGAGCAAATGGTTACTTAACAATAATCACATTTTGATAAAATTAAGCCTTTTCCAAATAAATGAAGTAGAATGTTTGGCAATTATCTTGAAAATATTGAAGACTACAAGGTAGCTCTTTTGCAAAGTTTGGGTAAAAATAAAAATCTAATTTTGCCTGAATTATTTAGACTGGCGAAGCTTAGCTGAGGGGTTGGATGTCAGATCTGGCAGGGCCTTTGTTTTTCTTCCCAAAGTCAATAACCTACAAGCTCCAGCTGCGTATCTTTTGCCTTGAGCTGGGCAGGTGCGGTTTAGGAAGGGACAATTCTGATTTTAGGCAGCAATTGTTTCTGATGCTCACCAAAGCCAATTCTCACTCCACTGCTCTTATCATTTCTACTTCATGGAAATGGACACCAGCTCAGCTAAAACAAAGTAACTGAGGTTTAAAAACACTGATTATTGGGACTCTCATTTTCTATGGAAATTCCAGTTAGCAATAAAGATTATTGTTTTCATCTCTGAAATGGAATACCAGGCCTTGGGCAACAATCTTATCTGTAAAGTGGGGATAATAATGAGTGCCTGCCTCATAGGAACTCTCCAGCTAACTAAAGGCAAGTAGTAAATTATAGTATATTATGCAGCTATTAAAAATAATGCTATGGGGAGTGATGAATAGCAGGTAAAATACTCACATTAAAAGTTAAGTAAAAAAGCAAGATAAAAATTATCTACATACTATTATCTCAATAACTTTAAGATATGTATATAGAAAAATTGGAAGTAATATTGTAAATGGGATTCTCATTAGTGAACTTACAAATTATTTTTATCTTTGCAAAGTGGGTCTATGTTCAATTTTAACACAAACTTTTAGAATTATGAATTGTTTTCTGTGACTACATGTTGTGTGTTAGATTTTCATATGACTTGAAAGTTTCAAAAAATGTATTTCCTGGGAGCAAAAAGCTAGTGCTTTTTTTTTTTTTTTTACATATACAATATAAAATGATATTTCGAGTTCAGTATTTTACTAACAGCATTTCTCAAGGATCTAAAATGTCTCATTGTAAAATGGTCTGCGTATGCTGTGTTTTTTAGACATGGATTAATTTTTCTGGGCAAGATTGGAGCTTCAGTTTCCTCCACATTCTTGCAGGATGGAGTGAGTGGACTAAATGCAGGTACTGCAGCCAATGACTTGTGTTGTCTTGCCTACAAATGACTGGGGTAGAGAAGGTTGTCCTCCTCATGGCCTCTGTCTCTTTCTCGTACACACACACACACACACACTCTTTCTCTATAATGAAATATTTTAGACAAATTAAAGGACACACACACACACACACACACTCTTTCTCTATAATGAAATATTTTAGACAAATTAAAGGACTGTTCTATGAAATTTCTCCCTGAAAAACATAAACAAGAAATTAGAAAAAAAAATATTAAAAAAAGAAGTTAAAACACAAAATTTCCCTATATTTGTAAAATGCTTTGGTGTATTGCTAGTTGACAAATATGTCCCTTGACATGTTATTTTTCCTTCAAAGGAAAAACTGAAACTAACTCTTGATGAAAGTGAAAGAGGAGAGTGAAAAAGTTGGCTTAAAGCTCAACATTCAGAATACTAAGTTCATGGCATCTGGTCCCGTCAGTTCATGGGAAGTGGATGGGGAAACTGTGGAAACAGTGTCAGACTTTATTTTTTTGGGCTCCAAAATCCCTGCAGATGGTGATTGCAGCCATGAAATTAAAAGACGCTTACTCCTTGGAAGGAAAGTTATGACCAACCTAGATAGCATATTGAAAAGCAGAGACATTACTTTGCCAACAAAGGTTCGTCTAGTCAAGGCTATGGTTTTTCCTGTGGTCATGTATGGATGTGAGAGTTGGACTGTAAAGAAGGCTGAGCGCCAAAGAATTGATGCTTTTGAACTGTGGTGTTGGAGAAGACTGTTCAGAGTCCCTTGGACTGCAAGGAGATCCAACCAGTCCATTCTGAAGGAGATGGGCCCTGGGATTTCTTTGGAAGGAATGATGCTAAAGCTGAAACTCCAGTACTTTGGCCACCTCCTGCGAAGAGTTGACTCATTGGAAAAGACTCTGATGCTGGGAGGGATTGGGGGCAGGAGGAGAAGGGGATGACAGAGGATGAGAAGGCTGGATGGCATCACTGACTCGATGGACGTGAGTTTGAGTGAACTCTGGGAGTTGGTGATGGAGAGGTAGGCCTGGTGTGCTGCGATTTATGGGGTCGCAAAGAGTCGGACACGACTGAGTGACTGAACTGAAATGAACTGAACTGAACTCCCATAAGGGGTGAATGATTTAGTAAATTATAAACATACTTATATGAACGGGCCTTTGTGCAACCATTTGAGATGTTCACAGAGGGATTTTTCAATGAAAAAATCACTATGACATGATTAGTAAGAAACAATCAAGATTTTAAATTTCAAATGTAGTCTACTCATATCTATGTAATAACATATAACATAAACATAAAACATACTAACATATAATATGGAAATAAATATTCCAATAAGAATCATACTTTTTAAAATTTAATTCTTAATTATAAGAAACACATGAATATATTTTTATGTAAAAAATTGAAATATTGCACTAAGGCTAAGTGTCTTTTGAGCACTGTGAAATAATCAGTTATAATAGTCTGATATATTATATAAAGTGTCTTCTTCTATGTCTCTCCTATTTTTTTATATTAGCATATGTTACTTTTATAGTACATATGTGCTTTTACAGTCAGAAAATAATTTACAAGAGAAATGCAAAATAAAACAATCATAAGACATCATTTCACATCCATCAGAATGGAAAATATTTTACAAATCTAATAACACTATTTACTTACAAGGATGTGGGGAAGGAATGAAGGAGTGTTAACTGACACAACTACTTTAGAGAGTATTTCATAATGTATAAGATATAATTTTTTTTCTCTATAATGACACTTCTAAGCATATATTCTAAAAAAAACTCTCACACACAGACATGAGGAAACATGTACAAGGGTATTCACTACAACAGTTTTATAGCAGTAAAAATTTAGAAACTAAATATTGATCAGTTGTAGGTTAGTAAGTACAGCATGTAATAACATGTATAAATAAGACCTGCATGATAGTATAAATTAAATGGAATAGTAAGCTAAGTGAATGAAATAGTCTGACATAATCTATATAGGATTTAGAAATATACAAAAACATTTCAAGTTTCAATTAAGAGGAAGTAAACACATTCCATCCTGTTTCTCCCACTGAATATAACTAAAAGCCCTGAACAGAATAGATGGAGCAGCTCTCTGAAGACTGTGAAAAGTAAATGGTATCAGGCTGATTGGGGAAAAAACTTGAACTTGATGTATGGTTGATATATTGGTGATTTTCCTGCCATTCTATCATATTCTGTGTTAGTTCAAAGGCACTAGAATTCTGGAACTGCTCACTGAACAGAAAGAAAAAAAGAGCTCCAAGAGAAACCCTTCTTTTCTTGACAGAGGATTAGGAAGAGGAGCCCCTATTAGAGAATGGGGAAAATTTCCTATATTGTTTTCCTTCTCTCCTTAGTTTTGAAAGTGAAATCTGTCAGGGGGTGATGGTAGCAGCAGTGACCAGGCAGACATCTAAAATTCTGAGGAAGATGAATCCTTCTTTCCAAACATAACTGTTGTCTGAAAAGCGGGGGTATTCCCCACTGCTTTTCCTCTCTTTGTTCTCAAACTATTTGGCCCTTGAGGTGGACCCTATTGTGAGAAGTGCAGAGCACATTAGAGAGATGAAAGCCCTGGGTTTCCAGCCAAAGGGCAGGAAAGGGAGTCCTGGCAGAGAGTGTGAAAACAGTGGAGAGGAGGAAGATTGAGGAAGGGATCCCGTGAAATTGCTGTGGATGAACATATGGGCTCAGTCTCTAAGCTGCACACGTGTGGATCTAATTCCAATAGCAAACCGATTACTTTGAGAACTGAACTTTGAGGGTAGTTGACCACCCAGGTCCCCAACTGGCCCTTGGGTGACACTCACATAGAATATATCTGAATAACACTGCAAAAAGTTTGTAAACAGAACAGATATTGAAACCACAGACCACAAAAGGTAGGTCAAGAGAGATTGTTTCAAGACGGCAGAGTAGAAGGATGTGTGCTCATATCCTGCTGCAAGAGCACTGAAGTCACAACTAGCTGTTGAACAGCCATCAACAGGAAGATGCTGGGGCTGACCAAAAAAGATACCCCACACTCAAAGACAAAGCAGAAGCTGCAATGAGGTGGTAGGAGGGGTGCAATCACGCTAAAATCAAATCCCGTATCCGCCAAGTGGGTGATACACAAACTGGAGAACAACTATACCAAAGATGTAATCCTACTGTCGTGAAGGCTTCCCAGGTTGGTAATAGGAAAAAAGAATGAAAAAAAAAGAAGAAGAAGACAGCCTAAGAGACCACTGGGACAACGTCAGTCACACCAACATTCATATTAGAGGGTCCCAGAAGAAAGAGAGAGGAAGGACCCAAGAAAATATTTGAAGAGATAATTGTTGAAAATTTCCCTAACATGAGATGGGAAATAGTCAACCAAGTCCAGGAAGTGCAGAGAATCCCTGGCAGGAAAAACCCAAGGAGGAACACACTGAGACACATAGTAATCAAACTGACAAAATTAAAGACAAAGATAAAATATTAAAAGTAGCAAGGGAAAGATGACAAATAACATACAAGGGAACTCCCATAAGGTTGCCAGCAGATTTCTGAACAGAAACTTTACAAGCCAGAAGGGAATGGCATGGTATATTTAAAGTGATTAAACAAAAGAACCTACAAGCAAGAATACACTACCCAGCAAGACTCTCATTTAGATTTGATGAAGAAATCAAAAGCTTTCCAGACAAGCAAAAGTTAAGAGAATTCAGCACCACCAAACCAACATTATAACAAACGCTAAAGAAACTTCTCTAGACAGGAAACACAATAGAAGGAAAAGACCGACAAAAATGAACCCAAAACAAATAAGAAAATGGTAATAGGATCATACATATTGATAATTACTTTAAATATAAATGGATTAAATGCACCAACCAAAAGACATTGACTGGCTGGGTAGATGAAAACATGTGTATATATACACTTTTATTTACAACATCACCTATTCTGTGTTCGACCAGGTGGAGAGGACTGTAGTCATTGTGGATGATCGAGGCAGGCCCTCAGGAAAAGGCAGTGTTGAATTCTCAGGGAAGCCAGCTGCTCGGAAAGCTCTGGACAGATGGAGTGAAGGCTCCTTCCTGCTAACCACATTTCCTCGACCTGTGACTGTGGAGCCCATGGACCAGTTAGATGATGAAGAGGGACTCCCAGAGAAGCTGGTTATAAAGAATCAGCAATTTCACAAAGAGTGAGAACAGCCACCCAGATTTGCACAGCCTGGCTCCTTTGAGTATGATATGCCATGCACTGGAAGGCACTTATTGAGATGGAAAAGCAGCAGCAGGACCAAGTGGACCGAAACATCAAGGAAGCTCCTGAGAAGCTGGAGATGGAGATGGAGGCTGCTCGCCATGAGCACCAGGTCATTCTAATGAGGCAGGATTTGATGAGGCGTCAAGAACTTCGGAGGATGGAAGAGCTGCAGAATCAAGAAGTGCAAAAACGAAAGCAGCTGGAGCTCAGGCAGGAGGAGGAGCGCAGGCGCTGTGAGGAAGAGATGCGGCGGCAACAAGAAGAAATGATGCGACGACAGCAGGAAGGATTCAAGGGAACCTTCCCTGATGTGAGAGAGCAAGAGATACAGATGGGTCAGATGGCTATGGGAGGTGCTACGGGCATAAACAACAGAGGCGCCATGCCCCCTGCTCTTGTGCCAGCTGGTACCCCAGCTCCTCCAGGACGAGTCACTATGATGCCAGATGGAACCTTGGGATTGACCCCACCAACAACTGAAGGCTTTGGGCAAGCTGCTACAATGTAAGGAATTGGGGAAATTGGTGGAACTCCTGCATTCAACTGTGCAGCTCCTGGAGCCGAATTTGCTCCAAACAAACATCACCGATACTAATAAAATTGCAATGTCTAGTTTCCCAAAACCCTTAAAAGAGGGACCCTTTTTGGACTTAGCCGAATTCTACTCTGGAAAAGTGTTAGGGATTCCTCCCAATAGTTTAGGTCTTCCCTGCCTGTAGTACTCTAGGGAGTATGTTGGAGGCAGAGGGTAAGGGAGGGGTGATATTTAACAAATCAGTTCTATGTGGTATACCCTTTCACTAATCAATTCTGTGTGGTGCATTCCTAAAATCTCATGTGACTGTTGAGAGCCTGCGAGGGCCAGGGAGCCATGGCAAAATGGATCCAGTTAGAGCCCCCATTAGTCTTAATCATTCCACTCTTTGTCCACCCTGTTCTATTTGCTTTCTTGTTCTTACACCCCCACCCCCCACCCCCTACCCCAGTCGGTAAAGAATCTGCCTGCAATGCAGGAGACCTGGGTTCGATTCCTGGGTCGGGAAGATCCCCGGAGAAGGAAATGGCAACCCACTCCAGTATTCTTGCCTGGGAGATCCCATGGATGGCAGAGCTTGGCAGGCTACAGTCCATGGGGTTGCAAGAATCCCACATGACTTAGTGCACTGTCTGTCTCTACTTAACCCCCCAAATTGTATGTAATTATTTTATATTGTTAGGTTAATCATTTTTCCATTTGGCTTGCAATTGTAACTATCTTTTATTTTTTTATTTGGCTATTGGCTGTGAAAACTGATAAACATTTTTTACTATGGTGAAAAAGATGATAGGTTCAAAATTTGTGAACTGGTCCTCATTGGGTCTACTGTCTGTCAAGGAATAATAAGCTAACAAATAAGCAAACAAATGAATAAATACTCTCTATGATTTAAACAGGAGTGAGAGTCTCTTGATATAACATTCAAAATGTTCAGGATACAATCTAAAATTATTTAACATACAAAGTAGCAGAAAAATTAAAACAACATACAAGGAGGAAGAAAATTAGCAAGCATTTTCTTCGAGATGATCCAGATGCTGAAATTATTAGAGAAACCTTTCTCCAAGAAGTAAGGGTGAATACTACTTTAAACAAATGAAAAGTTTCAACAAAGAAATAGATACTAAGAAAAGAACCAAAGTGGAAGTTTCAGAATGAAAAGCATGATAACCGAAATAAAATGTTTACTTAGCATCTTCAATACCAGGTAGAGATGACTAGAGGAAATAGCCAGTATGCTTGAAGACAGGTGAATAGAAAACACCCAAACTGAGAAATGGAGGGGGGAAGATTGTGAAATAAAATTACCTTGTAAGACATATCAAAAGGTCTAACACTGTGTCACTGGAGTTTCTGAAAGAGAGAATAGTGTGAGAAAAAATGTGTCTGAAGAAATAATGATAGACAGCTTCCTAAATTTGGTAAAAGATGTAAAGTTACAAACTCAAGAACCTCCACAAACATCAAACCAGATAAACTCAGAGAAATACACACATAGACACATATCATAATCAGAGTGCTAAAAACCAAGGTGAAGAAAAATATAGTGAACCAATCAGAAAAATGGACATCACTTGTAAAGGAGCAATAATTTGAATGACTACATATTTCTGTTCAGAAGCCATGGAGGCCAGAAGGCAATGGAATAACATTTTTAAGGTGCTCAAAGGCCCAGAGTTCTAGGTCTAGCAAAAATGATATTACACACTGAGGAAACCAGAATTGAAAGAGACACATGTACCCCAATGTTCATCACAGCACTGTTTATAATAGCCAGGACATGGAAGCAACCTAGATGTCCATCAGCAGATGAATGGATAAGAAAGCTGTGGTACATATACACAATGGAGTATTACTCAGCCATTAAAAAGAATACATTTGAATCAGTTCTAATGAGGTGGATGAAACTGGAGCCTATTCTACAGAGTGAAGTAAGCCAGAAAGAAAAACACCAATACAGTATACTAACGCATATATATGGAATTTAGAAAGATGGTAACAATAACCCTGTATATGAGACAGCAAAAGAGACACTGATGTATAGAGCAGTCTTATGGACTCTGTTGGAGAGGGAGAGGGTGGGAAGATTTGGGAGAATGGCATTGAAATACATATAATATCATATATGGAACGAGTCACCAGTCCAGGTTTGATGCACGATACTGGATGCTTGGGGCTGGTGCACTGGGACAACCCAGAGGGATGGTATGGGGAGGGAGGGGGGAGGAGGGTTCCGGATGGGGAACACATGTATACCTGTGGCGGATTCATTTTGATATTTGGCAAAACCAATACAATAGTGTAAAGTTTAAAAATAAAATAAAATTTAAAGAATTAAAAAAAAGAAGAAAAATGATATTAATAATTTTTTGGAATAAAGATGAAAAAGGGACATTCTCAGTTGGAGGAAAACTAAAATAATTAATTGCCAATATACCTGCACTAAAGTAAGTGCTAAAATAAATTCCACAGGTGGAAGAGAAATGATACCAAAGTAATTCAAAATTCAAGATAGAAGGAAGAGCAACAGACATGGTAAATATGTGGACAAATGTAATAAACTGGCTTTCCCCTTTAAATTTTTGATATGAGATGTGCAAGACTGAAAAGAAAAACTGTAACATTGTCTAGTAGGATTTTCAGTGTATGTAGAGATGCTGCTCATGAAAATTATAGGATAAAGGAGGGAAGGTAAAGAACCTATATGGTGGCAAAGTTTCTGGATTCCAACTGAAGTGATAAATAGTAATTCCAAGTAGCCTGTGAAAAGTTAAACACAGTCGGTTATTGTTATTCATAGTAGTTGTGTTGGATAAACTCTCCATGAATACTGAATTCCCAGATACTGAATCATTGTTCTTAGTGTAAATACAGGATTAGGTTTCTGCAAGATTCTGGCCAAAACTTACATCAACTGATTAACAGATAACTTTGTTTGATGTGTGTTTCTTATTTAAAGATATGCTATTTAATCTATATGGCTGATTCAGTGACACTGAACTCACAACTGACAGCATTATAATTCATTTCTGAACACACACACATATATATTTTTCCTGTAAAGCACACCACAGCCCTTTTAACTTAGAGATAGTAAATAGCATTTCAAGACTATAATTTGGGACCATTTCAGACATTGAATTCACCAAAAAAGTATAAAATGTGAAAAATGTGTCATTAAATAGACCATGAAAAGGACGTTTGGTTACACCATGAAACTGAAATAAGAAGGGAGAGCATCACCTTATTCTAATGGAGTCAGGAATATACATATTGGATGAATCAAAATTTTCATCATTCTGTGCATGTCTGTGAATAACTGTGAAGGTGCCACAAGTATTGTGGTTACAAATGAATTTTAGTGAATAGGCAAATTCACAAATACAAAATCCATGAACAATAAGCATTAAACCCTGGTAGCTCAGTTGGTAAAGAATCCGCCTGCAATGCAGGAGACCCTGATTTGATTCTTGGGTTGGGAAGATGACCTGGAGAAGGGATAGGCTACCTACTCCAGTATTCTTGGGCTTCCCTGGTGACTCAGCTGGTATAAAATTTGCCTACAACACATGAGACATGGGTTCGATCCCTGGGTTGGGCAGATCCCTTGGAGAAGGGAACAGCTACCCACTCCAGTATTCTGACCTGGAAAATTCCATACGGAGGAGCCTGGCAGGTTACAGTCCATGGGGTCGCAAAGAGTCGGATACGGCTGAGTGATTTTCACTTCACTTCACTTCAAGTGTATATTTACTATGAACTCTAGGTTAGCCCAGTCAAAAAAGTATACAATTAGATAGTAAAAAACCCAACTAAAGATATAACTCAAAATGATAAGATTTTTGGATCACTAAAAAAAATCACAGTTCTAAATTTATATGCAATCAAAAACACAGCCTCAAAATGTATAGGGGAAAAATTACAGAGCTAGAACAAGAAATCTAAAATCATAGTGGGTAATTTTTAACATTTTTCCTTCTGTGAGTGCTTGGAAAAACAGGCAAATTATCATAAGAATATAAGATATTTGATTAATTCTTTTTAAAATGAAAATCAAAGTACGGTACTCCATAATTACAGAATACTTATAGTTTTAAACCACACAGGAAACATTTGTACTTATTCACTATTTACAATAAATCTCTTGCATTAATAGGTCTTCAAGCAAGTCTCAATAAAGTTTAAAGGATTTAAGTAATTCAGAGTATGTTTTCAGAATTAATGTACTTAAGCTGGAAATCAATTACAAAAATGTAACTTACATACGTAAAAATTAAGATATACACTTCTATTTTACCCATGGGTTTATTGACTGTGGGTTAAAGGAGATATCTCAGTTGAAATTAGAAATGTTTTGCTCATTAAAAAAAGAGATTTGTGGTTATCATAGGCAGGAAGTGGGGGGAGGGGTAATTGGAGGAAGGAGGTCAAAGGTAAAAACTTACAGTTACAAGATAAATAAGTTCTAGGGATATAATGTACAAGATGGTAACTGTAGTTACCACTGCTGTAGGACATAGGAAAATTGTTCAGAGAGTAAATCCTAAGAGTTCTCATCACAAAAAAAGACAAAAATGAAAAAAAAAACAAAAACAGAAAAGGTGAAAGGTCTGAAAGGTCTACAGATATATCTATCTTACTTCACAGTTTTGCCAAGGGCCTGCGGTACTTACTCTGTGGTTAAGTTTCTCACTCAAGTATTGATTTAATTATCAGAAAACATTGGTGCCCAAAAGCATTAAGAAAAAAATAGGCTGTAACATTTGGAGAAAAATGTTTTGAACTGATTGAAAATTAAAATTCTACATTCAAAACTTGCTCATGGTATATAGTTAAAGTTGTGCCTAGAGGGATTACTTCAACTTTAAATGCTTATAAAAAAGAAGAAAGACTGATATCAATGAACTAAGTATCTAACTGCATGAAGTGGAAAAAAAGTCAAACTCAAAGGAAGTAGAAGAAAGGAAATAAAAGGGTTAATTAAATGAGATTAAGTTAAGATTAATAATATTTGATACCCCTATGGAGGCTGATTAAAAAAAAAATGAGAGAATGCACAAGTAACCAATGCCAGATGTGAAAGAAAGAGAGCATTAAATCCCATAGATACAAAAAAGTTAATATGTGGATCTAATGAACAACTTAATGCCAATAATACAACATAAGAATAAATAAATTTATAGAAAAATGCAACTTACTAAAATGAGCACACACACACAAAATTAGAAAACCTGAATAGTGCAGTTTTCTGTATATGTGAAATGTATCACAATAAAAAAGGTTAAAAATTAAACATAAACTAAAGTTGAGAATCACAGAACAGGAGAGGCACCTACTAAGTCAGTTGCTTTATTATGTGCCTTTGAACAGATTAATGCCTAGATTCAAATTTTATGAAACCTCAGATATGCAGCATTATTTAAGAGGGTAGAGATTACTTTAATTTAAATTCAGAGAAGTAAAAAGCCAACTTAGAGTTCTTTGACATGATGTTTCTGCAAAAACTGGGTAACTTGACGTTAGAACTTTACCAAACTCCTCAAAGGTTGATGGGCTTTCCTGGTAGCTCAGCTGGTAAAGAATCTGCCTGCAATGCAGGAGACCCCAGTTCCATCCCTGGGTCAGGAAGATCCCCTGGAGAAGACAGAATTCCACTGACAGAGCAGAGGAGCCTGGCTGGCTACAGTCCTTGGGGTCACAAAGAACCGGACATGACCGAGTGACTTTCACTTTCACTAAAAAGTTGATAACCAAGAGAAAGGCAGACTTGCCTATTGTGTTCTTGGCACAGTTTCTATTGATTCCATCCTTTTTTTATCTCCTTGACAGTCAAGCTATTTTTCCTGTGTTAATATCAGTACATTCTCTTCTTGTTTGTATTAAGAAAACAACTGGGCTATATCTGCCTCGTAACTGCCATCTCTGAAAGAGAAAAAGCTCTCAATTCCTCTCCTTTTCCCAAATGAATATTATACTTTTCACTTGTCCTGGGATGACCCACTGATAAACTGTGGATACATTTTTAGGTCTACCCTGTGTTTTTAAAGGAGCTTAACCACGTGGAATATATCTTTCAGAAGACAGTGCTTACTTTGGATACCAACTACAGCTTGGGTGTTCGCAGGCTGCACTTCTGATTAATTGGCTATAAATTTGGGAGCTCCCATGACCCTCTCAGGTTTGATAATTCATTAGAATGACTCCCAGAACTCAGGAAAACACTATAGTTACAATTATAATTTTACTAAAAAGAATACATGTAGGGAGGTCTGGGAGGGTCTTGAATGCAGAACTTCCATGCCCTCTTCCTGCGGAGTCAGGCTGTGTCACCGTCCTGGCATATCAACATGCTTACCAACTAGGAAGCTCTGCCGAGCTTTGGTGGCCAGGGCTTTATTGTGGTTTTATTACTTTGGCATGTTTGATTAAATCCTTGACCTTGTGCTTGAACCCAGTGCCTTCTCTTCTTTCTAGTGGTTGGTCTGGCCAGAGGTCACTGCCCTTTCATCACCTGGTTGGTCCTTCTGGTGACCAGCACCATTCTGAAGCTATTTGAGCTCCACCATTAGCCACCTTATTAGCATAACAAAGACACTCCTGTCACTCAAGAAATTTCAAGGTTTTTAGAATCTTCCTGCCAAAAACCTGGACAAAGATCAGACAAATTCTTTATTAAACTACAGCATCTAATAAGTGCTCTGATTAGGATGAACGATTTTATCTTTCCCAGAAGATAAAAGACACATTCCAAAGCCAGAACGTGTGCAAAAGATAGAAGGCAGACATATTTTAGAGCACATTTGACTCCTGAACTTTATTCAACTCAAGGTCACATAGTTAAGCAATTGAGTGAATGCTTTCTAAAATAAGAATTTACTAAGTAGAATTTTCTTTCAGTCCTCAAGTGTGATTTTTATAGGTGTCCGTGTGTATACTAGGAATTCTTTTCTATTAGCCAAAGATAACTGTATTGGGATCTTTTGCTTTGTAAAATGCTGTTCCCAAAGCATGTCCCCAGCTGAAATGATTGTTTGGGATGCTTTTCAATGTTATCATATTATTTTTCTGTAATGAGCTAAGAATTAAAAAAAAGATGGCACTGAACCCTGGGGTTAGTCAAGTTCTCAAAGGTCTTCCAGTTCAATTCCTGTGTGTGATGCCTGGATTATTTCAGAGTATTTCCAGCAAATATGTATGCAGCTGAACTTTACCTGTAATGGGTGGTTCACTCCCCTAGAAGCAGTCTGTCTCATATTCAGATAGTCCTGTGAGAAAGTTCTACTGCCTTACTGAGTTGAAAACCTTTCTCCCCATATTTTTCAACTGGTGGTTCTACCCCTGGTTCTTGGACTAGTTTGGGATTGACAAAAGGATGAGGAACATTGTTCCAAAAGTGTGTGAAAACACATTCTTGCAGCAAGAGGACATCATATGTGTGTCTCAGGAAAGATGATGGTCAAGAGCCTGTCTTATGGCTCTCTTTAGCTGTTAATCTGGGAATTTTAGCACCAGAAACTTTACTAATAAGATGATAAAGTTGATGAAACAATAGGTAACATTTTTTTGAGTGCTACTATGTGCCAGGTATTGTGTGCTGGGAGCGTTCCTTGCATGTGTGCATGTTCATAGCCGCTCAGACATGTCTGACTCGTTGTAACCCCATGGACTATAGCCCACCAGGCTCCTCTGTCCATGGGATTCTCCAGGCAAGAATACTGGAGTGGGTTGTCATGCCCTCCTCCAGGGGATCTTACCAACCCAGGAATTGAACCAGGGTCTCCTGCATTGCAGGCAGATTCTTTACCAGCTGAGCTTCTGCAAGATGTCTCTGTATGGTAGACATTGTTGCTGCCATCACTTTACAGATGAGCGTACCAAGGCTCAGAGAAGTCAGATAACTTTCTCAAGTTTCTTCAACTAAGGGAGCCAGTTTCAAACCATGAATCTTAACTCTCAAACATGTTTTTAGTGGTTGACACTCCACTGCGTTCCATTTTACTTTTAATGACACACACGCACTGTTGATTGTTTTTTCCTGAAGCTAAGAGTATTTGTCGTCAGATTTTCCTGTATGCCATTGACTCCTGAGAGTGTCACTATCACTGTGGACAGGGCTGGGTAGTTTGGCTAGCAGCAGCTGGGGCATAAGTTGGTAGCAGCAGCTGGGGCATAAGTTAGTAGCAGCAGCTGGGGCATAAGTTGGTAGCAGCAACTGGGGCATAAGTTGGTAGCAGCAGCTGGGGCATAAGTTGGTAGCAGCAACTGGGGCATAAGTTGGTAGCAGCAGCTGGGGCATAAGTTGGTAGCAGCATCACAAGGGAATGAAACAAAATAAGAACCAATATGATGCCTAGCACCAGAATCTCTTTCTCTGACTAGTGTCTTCCGGGTCTATTTTTCTAACCTAGACAACTTTCCTGGGAATACCCCACTCCAGGGCATGTTACCAGCTGGATGTCATATCACAATGACTTTTACAGATGATTAGTGCCACCAAGAATGCTGGCCTGAAATCATTTTACCGATTAGTAACTGCCTGGGGTCACAGTAATTCAATATATGAAGGTTCTTCTGAGCTGAGAATGAAAAATAGCCTCTACTGTGAAAGACCCAGGGTGGGGACAATGAAAGGGAGGTTTCAGGGAGTCTTCTCAAAGAATACACTCAGGGTCTTTCCCCATTTTCTCACCCTCAAAGCTTTCAGGAGATAATCTGATCGTGTTTTTTGAAGTGCTGCAGTTAGTAAAACATACACAGTTTTTGCCTGTGTGCATTTTCTCCCAGAAAATTTTCAAGAAATTTCTTTAAGAATTTTCTTCAAGAAACCCATCTAATCTAGGCATCATGGTACTACAGAGATAAGTCATCTATGATTTCTGTCTTGGAAATACAGAGATCAAAGGGAAAGGATGGATACACAAATCACAATAATACAAGGCAGGACATGTTATGAGTGGTCATCATTAGCAAAATGATAAGGTGTCTGTGGAGTGTTCACCTCCTCTTGTTGAGAATCAAAGAAGGCTTCAACAAAAAGGTGGAATTTTAATCTAGAGGTCACAAACTGGAGGCCACCATCTGCATTTAGTCCATAAATGCGTGGGAAGGTGAAAGATACAGTCGATATAAGGCAGCACATCAAACAAGAATGGAAACTGTATAGAAAATTTTTTAGTTCCAGATTTGTTGCAATAGAGACCAAACAGGAGAGCTGAGGGATTGAATTGGAAAGTCTCATAGTATTAGACTATGGAGAGCCTTGCCAAGGCTTTGGAAGATTCCTTCATATTGAGTATGTGCCCTAAGGGGGCCTCATGAGGTAGAATTGTCCTGTAACTCTTCAGCGCTTTTCTCCAGAGAACACTCAACAATGATGAAGGTGAAATTATCACCGGAGGTAAGTCATCACCTGCTTATTTGTTGACAGTATTCTGTGCCAGGAGGGGTTATTGTTATGGAGCTCTGAAAACCCCAAGAGGATTAGCAAATGCAGTGTTTTTGTGGTTAAACCAAGGAAAAGGAAGCACATCTTAAATTCTACATTATTGGTAATAAAATGTATGCTGTGCGAGCTTCACTTCTAATACAATACACAAAGATCCTCGAAGGACCAGCTCTGAACCATGGCTCCCCGGAAACAAGTCACACCTGTCATCCTTCTTCCTGCTCTCCTCCAACCAGCCAGTCTGTTGCATTGTTCTGGGCATTTCAGGTTGGAAAAGCTCCACCTTTAGTCTCACTTTATTTTCATTTAATATGCCAATTACAGTCTTGATGATCTGCTCATGGGCAGTTTTCCAGAAGACCTGTCTCACTTTGTGTAGATTAAATTATATATGCTGATTCAATTCCACTGGCCACACATGTGGGACAATTATTACCCAAGTTCTCTACTTCTCATTCCTAATTTAGTTCTGCAGCTCCTTTCCGAAATTGCCTCTCTTCTTGCATCCCATCTCTGTCTGGACTCAGATCCAGGAGTTTCTCTCTCTGTGTCTGAGGAGTGCTGTGAATTTAGCATTGTCATTTCAGAATCAATATAAAATCATTTGAATGCAAAACTCCATTGGCTATGTCTTGGTGCCATGAAACCTTGGCTGGCTTTTCCATAATGTGATCGAGCCATTGAATCAGAGCTGGGAGACCTGGCTGCTAGCCTGGACTTTGCCAGTAACCCTCTGTTGTGGTCAGCTGTGGATTGCATCCATAACTTCCATTCTCCTATCCTCTTCACAATGGCTTCCACAATTTTTCAGCTACGAGGTTCCCGAGGACTGATCCTACACCAGCTCTAGGGTAAGGCTCTGCTTGCCTTAAGTTAGTCTCCATCTCCTTTTCCAGTACCACAATGATAAGTTCCGAGATGTACCACATACCAAGCTAGGTTAGTCAGGGCCAATAAAACCAACTTCTGGAGCTCCAGTTGGATTATTGGAGAGACAGAATCCAGTGAGGAAGTATATACTTCTGGGATGTTTGAGGACCCATTTTGATACCACAATACGAGAGTCAGAAAGAGACCGCACATTAACCCCAATTCTCATCATTAGAGTCCTAGATCAAGTCTCAGCTAAACCTTGGTATACCTCTGGACTGTTCAGTTACAGGCGCCAATAAGCTCTCTATTTGTGTAAGGTAGTTTGGGCTGAAATTTCTATTTTCTAAAGGCTTTCTATTGGCGTACAGTTGCTTCACAATGTTGTGTTAGTTTCTGCTGTATAGCAGAGTGAATCAGCTGTATGTATACATATGTCCCCTCTTTTTTGGATTTCCTTCCCATTTAGGTCACCACAGAACACTGAGCAGAGTCTCCTATGCTATACAGCAGGTTCTCATTAGTTATCTATTTTTTCGTAGTGTGTATATGTCAGTCCCAATCTTCCAGTTCACCCCACACTTCCCTCCCCCACCTTGGTGGTCATACATTTATTCTCTACGTCTGTGTCTGTATTTTTGCTTTGCAAGTAGGTTCATCTGTATTATTCTAGATTCCACATATATGCAATAATATACAATATTTGTTTTTCTCTTTCTGACTTACTTCACTTTGTATGACAGAATTTAAGGGAATATTACTCAGCTATAAAAAGGAAAAATTCTATTTCTCGCAGTCAAAGCATCTGAATGTGGTGTTGATAAATTACTTTCCCTGTCCGAGCCTCGCTTTCTTCTTGTGCCTTGCAAGGGGCTAGGCAGGCTAAGGTCCATTCCAGTTCTGAAATTCCGAGACTCTGATTTTTTCTTCCAGTTCTTTATAATGCACCTGGCCATTTTTCCCCTGGTGAGAAAGAAAGGAGGCGTAATTGGAGACTCTCACTGTGCGCTAGTTGATGTCAGGGGTGGATCAGGAGAGGCTGCTCTGAGGGAAACGTTTGTTTTCAGTTGAGGCCTGAAGAACGAGGGTTAGCGAGGGTGACAGAGTGTGGTGTGTGTTCTCCAGGCAGCAGGAGCAGCCAGGAGCAGATGGGAGGTTTGGGGATGGGCTGGCTTGATGTCTTTGAGTCACAATTATAAAATGAAGCACCTGTCCACTCTTGAGCTCCATGTGCCCACTCCTCTTACACATCTGCCCTCATAAGGAAGGTCCTCCTCTCTCTAACAGAAGCATCTTTCATTTTTACTGTGACTGAAATTCTTTGAGGATAGAAGTTGTGTCTTTATCAACTCAGTGCCTCCAGATGCCCAACAAAGTGGACACAATGTGCCTCTGGACACAAGGAGTTGAATTTCAACTCATGAGATAAGTTAAGTCTCAAACATGGGAAAAGTCATGACAAGTTTGATAATGGAAAAGAGACAGGGGTGGCTGGAGTAGGGACTCAGGTAGGAGAGCAGAGGAAACCAGGCTACAAAATTACATTTGGAGAGAGTCTCAAATGCCAAGATAAGGTCTTGGGGCCATAAGCCAGGTTTGAAGGGAATAAGGTGACCAAAGGACACAATTGTGCCACCACAATGCATTCAGGCTCTTTAAATGTCCAGGCCATTGACAGATCATTTGGCAACAATAGATTTGCATGAGCTGAAAAGATACTAATGCTCTGGAGATAACTTGGGAAATTTCTGACTTATGCTTTCACTCTTGGCAACCTTCCAAGAGTAATCAGTTATATATTTAGCCTCATTCCCCACAGGTGTGGATAATCAGGGTGTTAGAGAAACCGGGTAAATAATGGTTGGAATGCTGTGTATTCAGTTATTGAGGGTGAACCCAGGACAAGCCAAGCTTAACACTGCTTTACTTCCCACACCACACACACACACACACACACACACACTTATGTTTAGCATCTCTTATTATCCAAATCCTCACAAAGACCTGGATTTTGAATAGACTGTGAACTACTTTCAACTCAACATATCTAATATATCCAAAAAACAAACTATTCTTGTCCTCCTTCAGCCTTCTTCCTGATTTATACATTTCTACTTTTCTTTTTCTTACAAGGCACCAATACTTTCTCAGTCTTTGAGATCTGAAAATGGACAATCATCCTAGTCTTCACCTGCTATTGCTGCCCACCCCTCATCCACAACAGTCTCCAAGTCTTCCCAATTTCATCCTCATCCTCTTGTCCTCTCCCTGATAACTCCATGTTCATATTTTCACTGGGGCTCATTTGAACAACTGTTACAATCACTCAAGCAGCCTTCATTTTTGAAACAATCTTACAGAAAATTGTAAAAACATTTGAGAATAAGTTGCTAATATCATGCTCCATTACCCTTGAATACTTTGGTAACTACAAAAAACCATAATGCAGCCATCAAATGCAGGAAATTAAAACTGATACATTATTACAATCTAATCTACAGATTCCCTTCAAGTTTTCCCAGTTGGTCTAAAGTTCCTTTTAGTCAAAGTTTCTGGCTCAGGATTACATGTTCTATTTCTTTAGTCTTCAATCTGTAAGAGTGACCATCTTTTTTTGACTTTGACACTTTTGAAGATTATAGCCACTTGTTTTGTAAAATGTCCTTTACTTTGGGTTTCTTTGATGTTTCCTCATGATCAAACGAGGTACACATCTCTGGCAGGAATATCACAGACGTGATACAATATCTCATCTTATTGCATCTTATTTGATGACAAGTGAAAGTGAAATCAGATGGCACATAATTATGACTCATCCTATACTGGTAACTAGCCTTGGTCATTTGTCTATCAGGCTTTATAAAATTATTATTCTTTCCTTTGCAATTGACATTTTTTTTTTTGGAGAGTGAATATTTTGAAACTATGTAGAGATTCTATTTCTTCTCAGACTTTCAATTTAGTATGTCTATTGGTATGAATGTGAGAGTTGGACTGTGAAGAAAGCTGAGCGCTGAAGAATTGATGCTTTTGAACTGTGGTGTTGGAGAAGACTCTTGAGAGTCCCTTGGACTGCAAGGAGATCCAACCAGTTCATCCTAAAGGAGATCAGTCCTGGGTGTTCATTGGAGGGACTGATATTGAAGCTGAAACTCCAATACTTTGGCCACCTGATGCGGAGAGCTGACTCATTGGAAAAGACCCTGATGCTGGGAGGGATTGGGGGCAGGAGGAGAAGGGGACGATAGAGGATGAGATGGCTGGATGGCATCACTGACTTGATGGATGTGAGTCTGAGTGAACTCCGGGAGTTGGTGATGGACAGGGAGGCCTGGTGTGCTGCGATTCATGGGGTCGCAGAGTTGGACACGACTGAGCGACTGAACTGAACTGATTGGTATGGATTCATGAAGTCTTATTTCAGCCAATTGTCATAGTTTGTTACTATCATTCATTTTGATGCTCAAATTATCCAAGTGGGGTCCCTTCAAGCTGGTTTCTGTGCTCTTTTGACATGACTCCATCAATATTTGAGCACCTAGGCTTATCTTGTACCTGCCCTGCTCCAGGCCAGAAATCAATCATTTTTCCAAGGAGCTAGGATCCTGTTATAGAAAAATGATGCTCAGATTTGGTGTGCTTATTGATGCTAGGGTGTCACTGTGCTTAGACCTTCACAGTGAGGCACTGGGGAATTTATATTTACACTTTAACACATGTATATATTTCCATATTTATTTATTCATTCTAACTTTTTTCCTTTTCCTATTTCTAACTTCCTTCTCTGACAATAAGAAATCTGCCTCCAAAGGCTTCCAGTTTTAGTTCACAAGTAAGGAGCTTGAAAATTGCCACTCTGCCCTAATAAGAAGCAAAAAGCTGAACGGGAAGGATAATCAACTCTTTTTGGATCAGCAGTTGGAATCAGGACAAACTGCTGCCCCCCAAATTGAGAGAGAAGCAATTAAAGGCAGTGTTAAGTCACAGCTTACTAGAGACTCGAAAATATGTGCCACTGAGGGAACAAGTGCCAGGGTTCAAAACTGACAACTGTAATTGACAATTGCTAGAAGCCCAGTGTCGGAGAAGGCAATGGCACCCCACTCCAGTGCTCCTGCCTGGAAAATCCCATGGACAGAGGAGCCTGGAAGGCTGCAGTCCATGGGGTCGCTAAGAGTCGGACACGACTGAGCGACTTCACTTTTCACTTTCATGCATTGGAGAAGGAAATGGCAACCCACTCCAGTGTTCTTGCCTGGAGAATCCCAGGGATGGGGGAGCCTGGTAGGCTGCCGTCTATGGGGTCACACAGAGTAGGACACGACTGAAGTGACTTAGCAGCAGCAGCAGAAGCCCAGTGTCGGAGAAGACAATAGCACCCCACTCCAGTACTCTTGCCTGGAAAATCCCATGGATGGAGGAGTCTGGTAGGCTGCGGTCCATGGGGTTGCTAAGAGTCGGACACGACTGAGCGACTTCACTTTCACTTTTCACTTTCATGCATTGGAGAAGGAAATGGCAACCCACTCCAATGTTCTTGCCTGGAGAATCCCAGCGGCGGGGGAGCCTGGTGGGCTGCCATCTATGGAGTCGCACAGAGTCGGGCACAACTGAAGTGACTTAGCAGCAGAAGCCCAGTGTGGACAACTCTGAGAGTTGAACTCCAGGGGAGGATTTATCTTTAGAAACTCGAAAGCTCCCAGAGTAAATACCAGAGAAAAATCCCTTTTTGCTTCTGGTGGTGGTGGTGGTTTAGTCACTAAGTTGTCTCTAACTCTTTGCAGCCCTGTAGAGTTAGCCCACCATGTTCCTCTGTCCATGGGATTTAAAAACTGGATTGGGTTGCCATTTCCTTCTCCAGGGGATCTCCCCAACTCAGGGATCAAACCCACGTCTCCTTCCTGGCAGGCAGATTCTTTTACCACTGAGCCACCTGGAAAGCTCCTTTTCTCCTTGTAGTGGGAGGGGGAAAGAAATCATTTTGCAATACACCAGAGCACTGTGTTCTTAACAAGCCCTGCCCTCAGGAAAAACTAGTTAACTAGACCCTATAACCTGCTGGGGTATTAGCAGGACCTAACTGACATGGGGAAGGGAGATACCCAACTCCAGTCCATTTTAGTCATCCTATCCTAATAAGGAGGAAGAAAAAACCAGAAACTCTTGTGTAGTTCACAGTCCAGAGACATAGATTCACTAAAAGGCTGAGACCTAGTCCCTGAACTATAGAGTGCTTACCCTCCCCCCACACCTCACCATCACAGTACCAAAGATCCATTTATAGCAGTTCCTATCACTCAGTAGGTCATATCTGGCTATCAAGAAAAAAATAACAAGGCATATCAAAAGGCAAAAAGTACAATTTCAAGAGACAGAGCAAGCATCAGAACCAGACATGGCAGGGATGTTGAAATTATCTGACCAGGAATCAACTAGGATTAATATAAGACTCGAAGCCAGGCTTCAGCAATATGTGAACCGTGAACTTCCAGATGTTCAAGCTGGTTTTAGAAAAGGCAGAGGAACCAGAGACCAAATTGCCAACATCCGCTGGATCATCGAAAAAGCAAGAGAGTTCCAGAAACACATCTATTTCTGCTTTATTGACTATGCCAAAGCCTTTGACTGTGTGGATCACAATAAACCGTGGAAAATTCTGAAAGAGATGGGAATACCAGACCACCTGAACTGCCTTTTAAGAAATTTGTATGCAGGTCAGGAAGCAACAGTTAGAACTGGACATGGAACAACAGACTGGTTCCAAATAGGAAAAGGAGTACATCAAGGCTGTATATTGTCACCCTACTTATTTAACTTATATGCAGAGTACATCATGAGAAACGCTGGACTGGAAGAAGCACAAGCTGGAATCAAGATTGCCAGGAGAAATATCAATAACCTCAGATATGCAGATGACACCACCCTTATGGCAGAAAGTGAAGAGGAACTAAAAAGCCTCTTGATGAAAGTGAAAGTGGAGAGTGAAAAAGTTGGCTTAAAGCTCAACATTCAGAAAACGAAGATCATGGCATCTGGTCCCATCACTTCATGGGAAATAGAAGAGGAAACAGTGGAAACAGTGTCAGACTTTATTTGGGGGGGCTCCAAAATCACTGCAGATGGTGACTGCAGCCATGAAATTAAAAGATGCTTAACTCCTTGGAAGGAAAGTTATGACCAACCTAGATAGCCTTTTCAAAAGCAGAGACATTACTTTGTTGACAAAGGTCCATCTAGTCAAGGCTATGGTTTTTCCAGTAGTCATGTATGGATGTGAGAGTTGGACTGTGAAGAAAGCTGAGCGCCGAAGAATTGATGCTTTTGAACTGTGGTGTTGGAGAAGACTCTTGAGAGTCCCTTGGACTGCAAGGAGATCCAACCAGTCCATTCTGAAGGAGATCAGCCCTGGGATTTCTTTGGAAGGAATGATGCTAAAGCTGAAACTCCAGTACTTTGGCCACCTCATGCAAAGAGTTGACTCATTGGGAAAGACTCTGATGCTGGGAGGGATTGGGGGCAGGAGGAGAAGGGGATGACAGAGGATGAGATGGCTGGATGGCATCACTGACTCGATGAATGTGGATCTGCGTGAACTCCAGGAGTTAGTGATGGACAGGGAGGCCTGGCGTGCTGTGATTCATGGGGTCGCAAAGAGTCAGACATGACTGAGCGACTGAACTGAACTAATGGGTAAAGTAGACAGCATGCAAGAAGAGATGGGCAGTGTGGCAGAGAGTTGGCAATCCTAAGATCCTTAATCTTTATCAAGGATCTTTTATCAAGCCTCCATGATCCTTATCATCCTAATTGACCAGTTCTTCTGTATGTGACCAGCCTCCCATTGCTGCTGCCCTTCCCTCCCATGTGGGCACCTCTTCACCCCATCCAGTCACTGTCACCCCACACTGGCCGCTGCCCTGTTGTCGCCAGGATTTCACACCTGGTGCTAGGCTGCCACCCCTGTGAAGGTGCATCCTGCCCTAACTCTAGCACTCCATGCCAGGTTGCCCTTCCCTCCAACCACATGGGAGCCTTCCTCATCCTTCACCATATTGGGCTGGGATGCCTCCTTTGTTCTTCCCAGCCTCCTGTCAGGCTCTGTTAGTCTGTATTGGTCTGTCCTCCCAATATCTTCATCATACCTCTCAGGCTTCAGCATCTTACACATACCACCTGTTGTGGGAATGCTCTCAAGGCATCCACTTATGGCCAGTATCTTGCTGTGTGTAATAAAAAGCTCTGACCATGCCAGTACTCTGCTTAAAAAAACCTTCAGAAGAAAGATCTTATATTCAAAAACCTCTGGAAAAAACCCCATGTTCTTCTTGACTTTCAAGCCTTCCCTAATCTGAGACCATTTTTTATGCCTACAATTACTGATTTCCTATGCAATCCATAGTTTTCTTGAACCTGACAACTTAATTTCTCACATGCACTTCACACTACTTTTATTCTGAATCTGGAGTCCCGTAGCCTGTCTGCTCTAATGCTACTACCCCAAGTTCTTGCACACTCAACCTCTGTCTTCCTTATAGTCTCAGCTCAAATGCCACCTCATATATGAAGAATTTCTTGAGAGCCACCCACTCCAAACTCAGGTACAATTTGTTGAGTGTTTCCATGTACTTCACACTACTTGTAACACTTTTGTGAGGTAGATAAGCATACGGAAAAGTGGCTGATATTACTAGTCCTTAGGAAAATGCAGATTAAAGTCATAATGAAATATCACTACACACCTATTGGAATGGCTGGAGTGATTAAAATAATAATAATACCAAATGCTGGCAAGGATATGAAATAGATTTGTGCATGCATGCCCATAACACATGTTTGTGTATCCATATATATGGGCTTCCCTGGTGGCTCAGCAGTGAAGAATCCACCTGCAATGCACGAATTGCAGGATATGCAGGTTTGATCCCTGGGTCAGGAAGATCCCCTGGAGGAGGGCATGGCAACCCACCTCAGTATTCTTGCCTGGAGCATCCCACGAACAGAGGAGCTTGGTGGGCTACAGTCCATAGGATTGCAAAGAGTCGGACATGACTGAAGTGACTTAGCACGCACACATGCATATATATATATATATGTAATATATGCCTCAGGTTTACTAAGGCATAATTTACATATAGTGAAATTCACCCTTTTTAGTGTATAATCCTATGAGCTTTGAATAATGCATGCAATCACATAACCACTGCTATATTGCTTTGTAGGCAATTCTTCCCCAAACCCAGCCCCAGCAACCACAGACCTATTTTTGTCATGTAAATGGACTCATGCACCCAGAATCATATACCCTTTGAGTTTGGCTCTTCTCACCTAGAGTAATGCATTTCAGATGCATCCATGTTATGGAAAGCAATTGTCATTCTTTTTATTGCTGAATTATTGTATGGATGAATCATTCTTTAGTAACTATTCATCAGTTGAAGAATTCTTCTGTTGTTTCAACTTTTTGATGATTATGAACAAAATCATAAACATTCATGTACATGTTTTTGTGTAAACATGTTTTTTAATTTTAGTAGGGTAAATAATAATGGGTTACTGGGTCATATGGGAGGTAAAGGTTTAACTTTAAAGAAACTGTCCAACTATTTTCCAAATTGATCAAGCTATTTTGGATTCCCATCATCAATGTCTCAAAGTTACATTTGCTCCTCATCTTCCCCAGCACTTGACATTGTTTTTTTTAAATTCTATCCATTTTAATAGATGTACAGTAGTATCTCACTGAGGTTTTAATTTAATTCAATTTTAACCCAAAGGTTAATGATACTGAAAATCCTTTCATGTTTGTCAACAATTTATCGTCTTTGGTGAAGTATATGTTCAAACATTTGGCCATAGATTTGGATTCTGTATTTTCTTTTCTATTGAGTATTGAGAGTTGTTTATATGTATTCTTTTTTTTAAATTTTATTTTATTTTTAAATTTTACAATATTGTATTAGTTTTGCCAAATATTGAAATGAATCCACCACAGGTATACATGTGTTCCCCATCCTGAACCCTCCTCCCTCCTCCCTCCCCATACCATCCCTCTGGGTCGTCCCAGTGCACCAGCCCCTAGCATCCAGTATCATGCATCGAACCTGGACTGGCGACTCGTTTCATATATGATATTATACATGTTTCAATGCCATTCTCCCAAATCATCCCACCCTCTCCCTCTCCAACAGAGTCCATAAGACTGTTCTATACATCAGTGTCTCTTTTGCTGTCTCGTACACAGGGTTATTGTTACCATCTTTCTAAATTCCATATATATGCGTTAGTATACTGTATTGGTGTTTTTCTTTCTGACTTACTTCACTCTGTAGAATAGGCTCCAGTTTCATCCACCTCATTAGAACTGATTCAAATGTATTCTTTTTAATGGCTGAGTAATACTCCATTGTGTATATGTACCACAGCTTTCTTATCCATTCATCTGCTGATGGACATCTAGGTTGCTTCCATGTCCTGGCTATTATAAACGTGCTGCGATGAACACTGGGGTACACGTGTCTCTTTCTCTTCTGGTTTCCTCAGTGTGTATGCCCAGCAGTGGGATTGCTGGATCATAAGGCAGTTCTATTTCCAGTTTTTTAAGGAATCTCCACACAGTTCTCCATAGTGGCTGTACTAGTTTGCTTTCCCACCAACAGTGTAAGAGGGTTCCCTTTTCTCCACACCCTCTCCAGCATTTATTGCTTGTAGACTTTTGGATCACAGACATTCTGACTGGTGTGAAATGGTACCTCATAGTGGTTTTGATTTGCATTTCTCTGATAATGAGTGATGTTGAGCATCTTTTCATGTGTTTGTTAGCCATCTGTATGTCTTCTTTGGAGAAATGTCTATTTAGTTCTTTGGCCCATATTTTGATTGGGTCATTTATTTTTTTGGAGTTGAGGTGCAGGAGTTGCTTGTATATTTTTGAGATTAGTTGTTTGTCAGTTGCCTCATTTGATATTATTTTCTCCCATTCTGAAGGCTGCCTTTTCACCTTGATAATAGTTTCCTTTGTTGTGCAGAAGCTTTTAAGTTTAATTAGGTCCCATTTGCTTATTTTTGCTTTTATTTCCAATATTCTGGGAGGTGGGTCATAGAGGATCCTGCTGTGATGTATGTCAGCAAGTGTTTTGCCTATGTTCTCCTCTAGGAGTTTTATAGTTTCTGGTCTTACGTTTAGATCTTTAATCCATTTTGAGTTTATTTTTGTGTATGGTGTTAGAAAGTGCTCTAGTTTCATTCTTTTACAAGTGGTTGACCAGATTTCCCAGCACCACTTGTTAAAGAGATTGTCTTTAATCCATTGTATATTCTTGCCTCCTTTGTCAAAGATAAGGTGTCCATATGTGCGTGGATTTATCTCTGGGCTTTCTATTTTGTTCCATTGATCAATATTTCTGTCTTTGTGCCAGTACCATACTGTCTTGATAACTGTGGCTTTGTAGTAGAGCCTGAAGTCAGGTAGGTTGATTCCTCCAGTTCCATTCTTCTTTCTCAAGATAGCTTTGGCTATTCGAGGTTTTTTGTATTTCCATACAGATTGTGAAATTATTTGTTCTAGCTCTGTGAAGAATACCATTGGTAGCTTGATAGGGATTGCATTGAATCTATAAATTGCTTTGGGTAGTATACTCATTTTCACTATATTGATTCTTCCAATCCATGAACATGGTATATTTCTCCATCTGTTAGTGTCCTCTTTGATTTCTTTCACCAGTGTTTTTAGTTTTCTATATATAGGTCTTTAGTTTCTTTAGGCATATATATTCCTAAGTATTTTATTCTTTCCGTTGCAATGGTGAATGGAATTGTTTCCTTAATTTCTTTTTCTGTTTTCTCATTATTAGTGTATAGGAATGCAAGTGATTTCTGTGTGTTGATTTTATATCCTGCAACTTTACTATAATCATTGATTAGTTTTAGTAATTTTCTGGTGGAGTCTTTAGGGTTTTCTAAGTAGAGGATCATGTCATCTGCAAATAGTGAGAGTTTTACTTCTTCTTTTCCAATTTGGATTCCTTTTATTTCTTTTTCTGCTCTGATTGCTGTGGCCAAAACTTCCAAAACTATGTTGAATAGTAATGGTGAAAGTGGGCACCCTTGTCTTGTTCCTGACTTTAGAGGAAATGTTTATATGTATTCTACAAACAAATCTTCCATCAAATATTTGCCTTGCACATTTTTTTCTTCCAGTCCATAGCATGTCTTTTCATTTCTAATGTTTTATTGTAATAAAATATACATAACAAAATATATCATCTTAAATATATTTTATTTTCAACAGGATCTTTGAAGAGCTGAAGTTTTGAATTTTGATCATCGGATTTATTAAAAGAAATTTTATGAATCACTCTTTTTGTATCATATCAAAAAATCTTTGTCTAACCTAAAGTCACAAAGATTTTCCCTTATGAATTCTAGATGTTTTATAGCTTTTGTTTTTACCATTTTGCCTATAACCCCATCTGCAAAATTGTGTATATGGTGTAAAGGATGGTAAAGATTCACTTGTTGCATATGTATATCCATTTATTCCAGACCATTTAATGAAAAGGCTATGATTTCTCAAATGAAATGCCTTTTTGCCTTTATCAAGAAACAATTGGTGACATCAGCAAGATGGTGGAATAGAAAGCTGCAGGTCCTCATTCACCCACATAGACATCAAATTAATAGAAGTATATTGACCAAAGTACAATTGTGAATATTCTAGAAATCAGCTGGAAAGCTGAAAACCCAGGGAATGTATAGCCAAGGAGGGCAGAAACCAAACCATTTGAAATGGTAGGAAAGTTTGTGGCATTATGCACTTTCTAGCCCTTTCTCCTGCCCAGATTTTTGCAGCCTGATTGGGAGAAAAACTCCCAAATCCTGGCTCCTCCCTTGGGAGAGAAAAAAGAATGGAACTTGTGTTCAATATTCTGGCTTGTCTGGTAGCTGCCTAAGGGACTGGTTTCTGTCTTATGACATTAAAACTAATGGCAATAGTGGCATAGTTTAGATATTAACTTTGAGACCATGCTGAAAACAGGCAAGCACTGCAGCATGTCAGAGCAGCAGGGAGTCTGAATTCTGGAGACAGGCATCAGAGGAATAAGAGATTATAGGCAGAGCAATGCAATAGAAGTAGAAACTGAAAGCTCCTGAAATGGAGCAGGGTGAGCTTCTTAGTGTGGAGAAGGCAATGGCACCCCACTCCAGTACTCTTGCCTGGAAAATCCCATTGGTGGAGGAGCCTAGTAGGCTGCAGTCCATGGGGTCGCTAAGAGTCAGACATGACTGAGCGACTTCACTTTCACTTTTCACTTTCATGCATTAGAGAAGGAAATGGCAACCCACTCCAGTGTTTTTGCCTGGAGAATCCCAGGGACGGGGGAGCCTGGTGGGCTGCCGTCTATGGGGTTGCACAGAGTCGGACATGACTGAAGTGACTTAGCAGCAGCAGCAGAGCTTCTTAGTGACATTAAGAATAGTTAAAAGCAGCTGTATGTACTGGAATAAAAGAAACGCACAAGTCCAGAGAATATGCATGCCAAGAAAAGTTTTGAGAGGTCCCAGAACCTCTAGGAAGGCTGATTAGAGAAGGTCTTTCCTTGTATGAAGTTAGTCTATAAAAACTGGGAGAAGTACTCTTCAGTCAAATGTACAAGTCTCAACAAAAGATCCCAAAGCATACAAAACAACAGGGACACTCAGACCAAGCAAAAGAATGAAACCAATCTCTAGAAACCGACCCTAAAAATACATGCGTCTCTGAATTTCCTGACAAAGTGTCAATTCACCAGGAAGACAGCACAACTATAAAGCTATATGCACTGGAGTTCCTAAATACATGAATCAAACTTGGCAAATTGGAGTGAGAAACAGACAGTTCTACAATAAGTGAAGAGAACTTCAGTACTTTTATTTTCAATAATGGTTAGAACAACCAGACAGAAGATCAATTAGGGGACAAAGGACTTGAACAACACAACAGATGAATTGGACCTAATAGACACATACAGAACACTACACCAAATCAGCAGAATCAACATTCTTTCCAAGTGCACACAGAACATTCTCCAGGATAGACCACTTGTTAGATCACAAAATAACTTTTAAAACTTTAATTAACATTTTAATATTATCTCAAATTCTCTGTTGTTGTTATTCAGTTGCTAAGATATGTCTGACTCTCTGCAACTCCATGGACTGCAGCATATCAGACTTCCTGTCCTTCACCATCTCCAGGAGTTTGCTCAAATTCATGTCCATAGATCGGTAATGCTATCTAACCATCTCATTCTTGGCCTCCCCCTGCTCCTTTTGCCTTTAAACTTTCCTAGCATCAGGGTCTTTTCTAATGAGTTGGCTCTTTGCATCAGGTGGCCAAAGTATTGAAGCTTCAGTTTCAGCATCAGTCCTTCCAAGGAATATTCAGAGTTGATTTCCTTAAGGATTGACTGGTTTGATCTCCCTGCAGTCCAAGCGACTCTCAAGCATCTTCAGCTTGAGAGTCTGAAGCATCTCCAGCACCACAGTTCAAAAGCATCAATTCTTTGGCACTCATCCTTCTTTATGGTCCAACTCTCATATCCATACATGACTACTGGAAAAACCATAGCTTTGACTGTACAGAGCTTTGATGTCTCTGCTTTTTAATATGCTGTCTAGGTTTGTCATAGCTTTTCTTGCAAGGAGCAAGCATCTATTAATTTCATGGCTGCAGTCATTGTCTACAGTGATTTTTGAGCCCAATAAAAGAAAATCTGTTGCTGTTTCCACTTTTTCCCCTTCCATTTGCCATAAAGTGATGGGACTGGATGCCATGATCTTCATTTTCTGAACCCACTCCAGTATTCTTGCCTGGAAAATCCCATGGATGGAGGAGCCTGGTAGGCTGCAGTCCATGGGGTCCCTAGGAGTCAGACACGACTGAGTGACTTCACTTTCACTTTTCCCTTTCATGCATTGGAGAAGGAAATGGCAACCCACTCCAGTGTTCTTGCCTGGAGAATCCCAGGGATGGTGGAGCCTGGTGGGCTGCCATCTAAGGGGTTACACAGAGTTGGACATGACTGAAGTGACTTAGCAGCAGCAGCAGTTTTAAACCAGCTTTTTCACTCTGCACTTTACCCTCATCAAGAGTCTCTTTAGTTCCTCTTTGCCATCTGTCATTAGAGAGGTGTTCCCTGAATATCCAAGGTTATTGATACTACTCCTGGCAATCTTGATTCTAGCTTGTGATTCATCCAGCCTAGCATTTCACATGACATACTCTGCATAGAGTTAAATAAGTAGGGTGACAGTGTACCACCTTGATGTACTCGTTTCCCAATTTTGAACCAGTCCATTTTTCCATGTCTGGTCCTAACTGTTGCTTCTTGACCTACATACAGTTTTCTCAGGAGGCAGGTAAAGTGGTCTGGTATTCCCATCTCTTTAAGAATTTCCCACAGTTTGTTGTGATCCACATGGTCAAAGGTTTTTGTGTAGTCAATGAAGCAGAAGTAAATGTTCTGGAATTCCCTTGCTTTCTCTATGATCCAGCAAATGTTGGCAGTTTGACCTCTGGTTCCTCTGCCTTTTCTAAATCCAGCTTGTACATCTGGAAGTTCTCAGTTCATGTACTTTTGAAGTATATCTTGAAGGATTTTGAGAATAACCTTGCCAGCATGTGAAATGAGCACAGTTGTGTAGTACTTTTCTTTGGCATTGCCTCTCTTTAGGATTGAAACAGAAACTGAACTTTTCCAGTTCTGTGGCCACTGCTGAGTTTTCCAAATTTGCTGGCATATTGAATACAGCACTTCAACAACATTATCTTTTAGATCTGAAATAGCTCAACTGGAATTCCATCACCTCCACTAGCTTTGTTCATAGAAATGCTTCCTAAGGCCCACTTGATTTCACATTCCAGGATGTCTGGCTCTAGGTGAGTGACCACACGATCATGCTTATCTGGCTCATTGAGACTTTTTGTATAGTTCTTCTGTGCATTCTTGTACCTCTTCTTAATCTCTTCTGCTTCTGTTAGGTCTTCACCATTTCTGTCCTTTCTCATGCCTATCCTTGCATGAAGTGTTCCCTTGATATCTCCAATTTTCTTGGAGAGATTTCTAGTGTTTCCCATTCTATTTTTTTCCCTCTACTTCTTGGCATTGTTCACTTAATAGGCTCTCTTATCACTCCTTTTGAAATCATGCCAAGTGTCTTTTCCAATCACAGTGGAATGAAATTAGAAATCAATAGTAGAAGGAACGCTGAAAAATCCACATGTGGAAATTTCAATATGTGGAAATTAAGCACCATACTCTTAAACAACCAATTAGTTGAAGAAGAAATGACAAGAAATTAAAAAATATCTCAAGATAAGTGAGAATGAAAGCAAAAGACATTAAAACTTATGGATGGCATGAAAGCAATGTTAAGAGGAGCATTTATAGCTATAAATGCTTTAAAACATGAAGAAAAGTGAACACTTCCAAATTCATTCTATGAATTTAGCATTACTCTGATACCAAAGCCAGAGAAAGATACACTAAGATAAGACAAACAAACTTCTCCTGTCAAAACCTCCATAAAACTTCCAAATCATAGAGAAAAATATATTTAATGACTAGAGATGCAAAAATCCTCAACAAAATTCTAGGAAGTCTAAATCAAAATTATCTTAAAAGGATTATAACCATGACCAACTGGGATTTATATCTTGAATGTAATGATGGGTCAACATACAAAAGTTAATCAATTTAATACACCACATTAATAGTAGGAAGGTAAAAAAAAACGCATAATCATTTTCATTGATACAAAAAGAGCAGTGACAAAACTGAAGAACTTTTTATGCTAAAAACATTCTTGAAATTTTTTTTAAGGAATTAAGGTAAAAAACTTCAACATAAAAAAGGCTATATATGAAAAATCCACAGCTAATATCATACTCTGTGATGAAATACTGAAAGCTATTCTTCTATCATCAGGAATAAGTTGGTGCTCTCATCACTTCTTTCAACATAGTAGTAGAAGTCCTAGGCAGAGCAATTAGTCAAGAAAGACAAATAAAACACATCCAAATTGGAAAGGAAGAAATAAAATTATATGTTTGCAGACAACATGATCTTACTTGTAGAAAATTCTCAAGATTCTTCCCCAAAATTGTTAGAACTGATCAATGAATTCAGTCAAATTGCAGGATACAAAAGCAAACCATAAAATCAGTTGTGTTTCTATACACTAATAAAGAACAATCACAAAATGAAATTTAAAAAATCAATTCCATTTACAATAATCTGAAACAAATACTTAAACTTAACTAAGGAGATTAAAACTTATATGCTAGAAACTACAGAACAGTGCCTAAAGAAATGAAAGAAAACACAAATAAATGAAAGACACCTTTTGTTTATGGACTAGAAGCCTTTCTATTTTTAAATATTTCACTATCCCGCAAAGCAATCCACATATTTAATGCATTTCCTATCAAAATCTCAATGGCATGTTTTGTAGGAATAGAAAATCCATGCTAAAATTCATGTGACATCTCAGGAGAACCTGAATATCCAAAACAATCTTGAAAAATTAGAACAAAGTTAGAGATTTTACACTTCTTAAATTTCTAAACATATTACAAAGCTTCAGTTATCAGAATAGAGTGGCAGTCTTGTCTGGCATAAAGATAAGCATATAGAGCAAAGGAATAGAGAAACCAGAAACACACTTTTATATGTACAGTCAAAAGATTTGCAACAAGAGTACCAAAGCCACTCAGTATGGAAAGGACAAATGGTGTTAGGAAAACCTGATATCCACATACAATGAAAGAAAATTGTGCACTGTTGGTAAGATTGTAAATTGGTGCAGCCAGTATGGAAAACAGTATAGAGATGTGGACTTAAAAATATTCACGATGTAAAAGTTGAGAGTTACGTTTTGTTCAGTGGGAATTTTTAGAATTTCAAGCCTGGGAGATAGCAACTCAAGTAACCCTGAAAGAAATACTCCAAAGAGGAGGAGTTGGGGAGCCAGGTTATACAGAAGCTTTGCAATAAAGGGCAAGGTAGTCTGAACATCAAAAGATTATTATAAATGAAAGAAAACCAGATGTCTCAAGTTAAGGAATTTGGTACTTCTCTGTATGTGGGAAGACGCAATCATTCCTCAGCTTACTGAAACCAGTCTTCAACGTACTGGGGCCAGTGTCCTGTGTTTTCACATCCTGCGTTTCCTCAGGGCTCACCACAGAGAGTGGATGCAGTCTGATGACTGCTAGATGGCAGGTATTCTTTCCTTCCTGAGTTCCCTCCAGGCTCACCAGCCCACCATCCATGCAGGCTGCAATTGCTGGTGACTATGACATCCATTGTTTACTGATATAGCAGGAAATATTCCATTTCTCAGAGGTGTCTCAAAAAAAATTTTTTTTTAAATAGAATTACCATATGATCCAGAAATTCCACTTTTGGTTAGTTATCCAAAAGAATTGAGAGCAGAATCTTGAAGAGATATTTGTACCTCAAATTCATAGCAGCACTATTCTCAATAGCCATAAGGTGGAAGCAACCCAAATGTCCATTGGCAAATAAATGGATAAATAACATGCATTTCATACATATCTATTAATTTTCAAGGACTGCTGTGGCAAAATACCATAAACTAGATGGTTTAAACAACAGCAAAAAATCTATCTTCTCACAGTTTTGAAGGCTGGAAGTCCAAGATCAATATGATAGCAGGGTTGCTTTGTACTGAATCTTCTCTCTTTGGTTTGCAGGAGGCCAGCAGCCATGTCCCCACAATGGTTTTTCTCTGCATCTTTGTCTCCCTGGTGTCTCTTCTTTTCTTTAAGGGCTTCAGTCCAATTGGATTAGAGTCCTGCCCTCATGAGCTCACTTAAACTTAACCACCTCTTTAAAGCCCTTTTCTCCAAATTCAGTCACATGGGGATTAGGGATTTAACATATGAATTTGGGGGAGGTCCAATTCAGTTCAAAACAACATACAATGGAATATTATTCAGGCTTAAAAAGGGAGGAAATGTACTGCAAAATGGATGAACCTTGAAGACATTATCACTTAATGTCCTACACAAAAATCTCTATAGTTTGATCTTAAAATGTGCCCCCTGTCCTGCCATGCAGAGCACTCAGCTCTCCAAACCCCATGCTGTCCTGCCGCATACCCTGATCTCTGCACATAGCTATTCTCTCTTCAGGAATGCCTCTCCTTCACTCCTTCTCCCATTGGGGGAATCTCATCCATCCTTTCAAGCCGAGCTACCACACTCTGTTGCCCTGAGGGAGAGTTCATTTCTCCTCTTCTGTGCTCCCCCAGATCTCTGTACAATGTACTGTGTTACAACTCTCTTTGATTTAGCCTGTCCCTCTGCCACTTGTAAGCTTCCAAAGATACAAAAGCTCTTCCTTTCTCATTACCCATACCAAGCACCACACCCATAGACAGTAGCTACTCAACAGTGTCTGTTGAATGAATGTAGACACAGATATGTAAACAGTGGTAAGAGAATTGAGACCACCATTACTCGGACTAGGAGAGGCCATCTAGTCTGATATGGGCAAAGTGTGGCTTGTATATCAGTAGTGACCCACAGGATGATTTTAGGTGGCACATGGGTGAGCTCATTTTTTAAAAATGATAAATTTATTTTAATGTATCCAAGAATATATAGCTACATCCCAACTTGCACTTTTCTAAATCTCATTGCCTCTCATGAGGCTAAGTAAAAAGTAGGGAGTCAACTTAACAAGAGCTATTGAGTAAATAATACTATAGGCAGTAGGTACATGGGAATAGTAAAACTCTTAGATGAGCAAAGATTGAGAAATGCTGGGTTATTACCTTTGGCAAAGTTATAGAATGATGTTCCCGATGACTCTTGGAGAATGGTATTTTCTATGATTCAATCTATTTTTCAGTCTTCACCACAGAGATGGGATGGACTAGGGTGGGGAGATAAAGGTGTCCTCACTGCGTCTCTGCTGCCTTAGGTTTTGGGCTGAGCGAGAGATGAGCCATTCTCTCAGAGAATATCAGCCGGTTCCTTTCATAGCCAAGCTCATCAGCACTTCTGGTGATTGTGCATTGTGGTATCTGCAAACGAGCGATATATATTCCACGGGCCACCCTTTCAGGGTGTTTGTAAGATTCATGTTAAAAAAGATGGGCTTTGGTTTGCTTCCAAGTCACGAAAACGTTAAGTCCTCTTTTAAACATGTTATTTATGCCTAAAGCTGACCTTACAAATGGAGTGGGTGGGGGCAGGTGACCTCCAGGCGGGGAGGAGTGGAGGAGGAAGAGTGAGATGGAGGCAGATGATACTGGTGATTTTATATCACAAAAAGATTCTTTGCCTTACAAAAGGATTAATCACAGGGTTCCTTTTAAACTGAAAGTTTCATGCATTTTAAAAGAGGATTTGATTTACAAGAAACTTTTCAGGAACACAGCTGCTGGGCAAAGCAAGCTATTTACACCGACTTGAAATCCATTTTATGAGCCAGGAGTCTGGGGTGTCAGGGGGAGTGATAAAACTCCTTTTGTTTTTAATTGACGAGTGATATTGACTCACACAGTTAGGAGCCTGGGTATTGAGCCTGAGCCAGTGTGTTTCTGTAGTAAATATGTGTGAATGTGCTGAGTGTTTGAGTATTGATTCATTTATGTACCTGTTTGGCTTTTGCTGTGCAGGGCTTTGTATTTTGCAGCTTTAGAGCCAAGCTGGCTTTCACAGAAGCCAGTGTCAGAATGTACCAGATTGTACAGCGTGAATCATCTGGCTCAATGGCCTCTGGGGAGGGGGGCTGGCTTTGTACAGCACGGCAAGGAGTAGCCACAAAGACATAGGTGGAGGGGAAGAGCCCAGGGGGTGAGCGGGCTGCACAGGTAAGGTTCGGTCTGTGCCTTGGAAACAAACGTCATGGTTTCTTTTAAGCCCCTCCCCCTCCATGCTGCCGGCTATTAGTTCTCTCCCTCCCAATTGCCCCACTCCAATGAGTTTTTATTATCACGTCTGTCTTGCAGAAATTCCACACCAGCCCTGGGGTCCTTAAATGATTCCCTCTTTCCTGCTCCCTGCTGCCAGGGCACAATGACAGAGCGTTAGGCAGAGAGCTTCCAGAAAAGAGGGTGTCCTACTGCTGAGCCTCAGATCGCAACTGGGCAAAGAAAACCATAGAAGGCCTTTTCCCACAGGTTCTAAGAACCACCTTGAATACCATCTGCGGGATTTCATCCTGGAGCAGGCTCAGGATAAGGCTATTGTACTTAAAATGAGTTACTGTTCTCAGAGGGTAAAGCTATTAAGAGATTCAGTTATCAATGACAAATATTTACTGAGTTTCAGAGAGGTGGAAGTTTCCTAGGCTTCGTATTTTGCATAATTAGGGCAAAGAAAACCCCATGGAAACTGACCTCAAGGAGCTTGCCGTCTAATAGAAGAGAAAGCCCAGGGTAGCTTGTGCATCACCTGCCTGAGGACAATGTCATGGCTCAACATACTCGCTTCTTCTTTGGCCAGGTGGCTCTTCTGCTTTAGCTGATGAAATAAGAAGGCGCCTCAGAGACATCTATGCTTTGCTGGACTGTCTTCTTTCCTTCAGGCAAGTATATTGGTTTGCTGTCAAGTGAGCTCTAAGAACAGAAAAGATGACAATGTAGGTGGTGATGTCTGAGCAAAGCCCCCAGCTAATCTGTTGAGGGGGCCTTTGTCATCTTAAGCCCCGACATTTTAATGATATTTGCTACCTCAGCGTAAGCTAGCCCCTGACTCACCCTCTGGCTCAGTTCTGAGTAGCTGCAAAGGTTAATCTTAAGTGGTTTTCAGTTGGCTAATGTTAGTTTATCTTCTTATTATATTATAGTAAATATTTGATAAATGCTGAGGAAATCAATATATAAGCATTGAATTTGCGAGAACAAAAGGACCTTTGAGATTTGTCCAACACAGTGCTTTTCCCATCCAGCTATTTAGCATCTCTCTCCATCTACAGACCCTCTGCCCATCCATCAGTCCAATTAGGATTGATGCATTTCAGGTGAGCTTCTAGTTGTTGCTCAGTCACTCAGTCGTGTCTGACTCTTTGCGACCCCATGGACTGCAGCACACCAGGCGTCCCTGTCCTTCACCGTCTCCTGGAGTTTGCTCAAACTCACATCCATTGAGTCGGCAATGCCATCCATCCATATCATCCTCTGTCGTCCCCTTCTTCTGCCTTCAATCTTTCCCAGCATCAGGGTCTTTTCTAATCAGTTGGCTCTTTGCATCAGGTAACCAAAATATTGGAGCTTCAGCTTCAGTATCAGTCCTTCCAAGGAATATTCAGAGTTGATTTCTTTCAGGATTGACTGGTTTGATCTCCTTGCCATCCAAGGGACTCTCAAGAGTCTTCTCCAGCACCACAGTTTGAAGGCATCAGTTCTTCAGCACTTAGCCTTTTTTATTGTCCAGCTCTCACATCTATACACAACTACTGGAAAACCCATAGCTTTGACTAGACGGACCTTTGTTGGCAAAGTAATGTCTCTGCTTTTTAATACGCTGTCTAGGTTGGTCATTGCTTTTCTTCCAAGGAGCAAGTATCTTTTAATTTCATGGCTGTGGTCACTGTCTGCAGTGATTTTGGAGCCCAATAAAATAGTCTGTCACTGTTTTCATTGTTTCCCTGTCTATTTGCCATGGAGTGATGGGACTGGATGTCATGATCTTCGTTTTTTTGAATGTTGAGTTTAAACCAGCTTTTTCAGTCTCCACTTTCACCTTCATCAAGAGGCTCTTTAATTCCACTTAGCCTTCTGCCATAATGGTGGTATAATCTGCATATCCGAGGTTACTGATATTTCTCCCTACAATCTTGATTCCAGCTTAAGCTTCATCCAGTCTGGCATTTCACATGATGTACTCTGCATAAAAGTTAAATAAGCAGGATAATAATTTATAGCCTTGACGTATTCCTTTCCCAATTTTGAACCAATCTGTTTCATGTCCCGTTCTAACTGTTGCTTCTTGACCTGCATACAGGTTTCACAGGAAGACAAGTAAGATGGTCTGGTATTCCCATCTCTTTAAGAATTTTCCAGTTTGTTGTGATCTACACAGTCAAAGGTTTTAGTGTAGTCAATGAAGCAGAAGTAGATGTTTTTCTGGAATTCTCTACTTTACTCCTACTGTAGTGCTTTTAAATGGTTATCATTTATGTTGCTCACTTTGACCTGGGTTGGACAACTGTTCTGTTGACTCCATGTAGTTATGAGGCTTAAATGAGGTAAAGAAGTAAAGTGAAGTGAAAATTGCTCTCTGTTGTGTCTGACTCTTTGTGACCCCGTGGACTGTAGCCCACCAGGCTCCTCTGTCCATGGAATTTTCCAGGCAGGAATACTGGAGTGGGTAGCTACTCTCCTCTCCAGGGGATCTTCCCGACCCAGGGATTGACCCCAGGTCTCTTGCATTGCAGGTACATTCTTTACCATCTGAGCCACCAAGGAAGCCCTAAATGAGGTAAGAAGTATTCAAAAAGTTAAAAGCAGCATTCAAATATATTTATCTAATAAATGTTGATTGAGAATTTTGGCAAAAGCAGTTTCGTGTGTAGTCTCAGGGATCAATCACAGAGGCAAGGATCAATGACTGTCTCTTCAGTGGTGGAACTTAGGGGCTTCACTAAAGGGAACAAAGTGAAGCTTCATTGTACGGTGCTGATTTTTGAAATTTTAATAGAGTTTCAGGGTCACCAGTGACCATTTTTGTAATAGGCAAACATACAGACACTTGAACTGATTAATTTGCTTCTCTGTCCCCTTTCTTCAGACCAAGGTTAGCAGCATGGGTATGAAGATACATACTTTTTAAGTGCGCAATCATGCTCGCACATACCCTAACATTAATGAAAATGCAGCTAGCTTTATGCACAAAGGAGTTTGAAAGAAATCAGTGATTGAAAAGAAGAAATGGAGCACAATGAGCTCTCCCAGCTCTGAGTCCTCAAATACCTTTTGTATTCTGAGGACTGGTTTTGGGGAGGTGGGGAGAAAAATCCTCTTTCCCAGCATGAGTCAGGACTGAAGAGCAAAGCAGTTTCAGAACTTAGGGGCAGAAGAAGCCTCACACTGGGCTGGTGGTATCCATGGCAACCCAGGTGCCTGGTGGAGTTAATAACCCTGTTTTTCAGATCTCGGCTGCTCTCCTTTGGTGGGGAGAGAAAGTCTGGGCTTCACTCCTTTTAAAATTTTTGTGAATTTCTCAGTTGGTGCATCACGTCTGAGGTGCCAGTCCCCTCCTGTTACATAATGCAGCAGGGCTGACTTAGTGGGGTGTGACAGGCCTGAGTGAGACCTGGAGGCTCTGAGGGCTTTGGACAGCCTTTGGGGTTACCCTTGGGGCACAGAGCAGTGTTTGTTGCATGGACAGAAAAATGGGTCCTTTGCTATACCCCAAAGCAAGTTTGCCTTGGGGCCGTGTCATCTCCTCAACCCACGTTTTCCTCCTGGCCTCTGGGTTCATGGCTGCTGAATGTCCTGGAGTAGTTCAGACTCGAGGTGGACAACCTATGTTCAAATCCGTGCTTGGCCATTCATAACTCCCTAAGCCTCCCCGTGCCTTGGTTTACCCATCTTTAAAGTCATAAGGATGTTGACTGAGTAGGGTTATCTGTGTCCAGTGTTTAGCCCAGTGGCTGGCATATGTTATAATGGCATTACTATTTGTACTGCTGGGGAAGCTCATTAAGGCTGAGGTACACCCGGGGAAAGGTGGGGCAGGGGTGTGGGTTGTAATTCTTGGTGACACAGTGAGGTGGGAGAGGCTGACAGAGGAAGATGAGTGGATGACACTGTGCCTGGAAGTAGTTCAAGCTTGTCAATTCCTCCCTACCTCCACCTCCATCCTGCAAATCTGCCCATTTTCTAGTCTTCCCAATCTTGGAAAATGACATATTTCCCCCATCTCATTACCAAAGCCAGCCTGGGGTCATCTGTAGCTCTTGTCTCTGCCTCCCCTTCTCAACCAATCCCCACATCCTATTAGCTCTTAGGTTAATTAATCCCTTCAGTACATATGGATTGGGCCTCTACTGTATGTTAGACAGCTTCTAGGTACTCAGCTGTATCAGTTAACAGAACAGCACAAACATCTCTACCTTCATGGAGCTAGAAGAGGCAGACAGGAAATAAACAGAACAAAGCAGGAATTTTTATACTGTTGTCCATGTCTTCCAGTCAGAGACCAGCAGGAACGCAAGAGTAGTTGAGCAAGATAAGTTTATTGCTCTTTGTACCAAACAAGATGGCCCATGGTTCCTGGTACCTGCAACAGTGATAAACTGAGGATGCGCCACTGTGGATGGATTCCTGATGGTCTGTGGACAGAGGGCACCGACAGTTTGTCAAAAGGTGGGCACTACAGAAAAAGCAAAGCAAAGCAAGGTATAAAAGCAGAGAGGTATTGAGGTCCTGGGAGGGGGGGTGTCTTTGGTATTATATGGGTGACCCTGGTAAGCTTTACTGGGAAGGTAAGATTTGAGCAAAGAGGTGAAGAGGAGATGGTGTTGAAGGTGAGGCAGCAGCCAAACAGAAAGCCCTAGGGGGAAGCTGGGGTGGCTGGAGCCGTGTGGCTGGTGGGTTGCCTAAAATGAGCAGGGAGGTAACTGCCCAAGTCTCCAGGGCTCACGAGGATTTCAACACAGAGGTAAAAGGGGAGCCGTTGGAGGGAATTGAGTAGAGGCATGGTGTGATCCGACTGACATTCAGCGGAATTGCTTAGCCTGCTAAATTGAGATAAATTGTAGGTGCCAAAGGACTCCTTGGAAGATTATTGTAGGGAATCCCCCATTTCTCTTTACTTTCTCACCCATCCTGCTTAAAACAACTCGCCATTACCCTTAGAAAGAAATACCACTCCTTTAGCACAAGTTATACAGTCCTCTAGGCCCAGGTTCCTCCCCGGTCTCCTGTCTTTCCTCTAAGGCACATTTTTACTCTAGTCAAACTGATTTTCTTTGTGTTATAACAACCCCCTGTTGAAATGGCACAACCTTCCTGAACCCCAATGAATCCAAGATTATCGCCACTGTGATGCAGTCAGCCTCCTGAACGCACCTCAGTGGTCCTTCCCTTCCCCCACCCCTCCCCCCACACCCATGCATGCACACATACGTGCACACATGCACACCCTGCCTATAACTCCCTACAGGTAGGAACTGTGTCTGCTCGATGGTGTTGTCAATTCGTGCCCAGTACTGTGCCTGAGGTATAAGATAATCCCTAATTATCTTAAGCAAATGAATGCATACAAGGCTTAAGGCCAACAGTTTATACACTATTTCTAAATTTCACAAAAAACCTGGGAGATTTGTAAATTACTCTCATTATACTGAAGATGAGATGGAAGCAGAGAGGCCATGTCCAGGGTCATAGTCATTAACTTCTCCAAGCTGCACTTTCCTCCTTTGTAAAGTTGGGATAATCTTACCAGCTCAGCTGGCCACATTGCCACTTGCTTCTGGGTGCTTCTTTCATCCCCCTCATTGGTCCCAATCCCCCTACCTGCCAATATAGAGCCCTGGGGACTGAATGAGGCTCAGCGGGTGGGGTGGGGGGAGGACTTCTTTCCTTCTGAGAGAAGGCTAGTGGTTGGACTGGGGTGTCTAGTCTTAGGGGTTCAGAAGCAGCCTGAGCAGCAGGGAAAGAAGCTGGAAGAAGCAGCAAAAGGCCCTGATCATATTCAAACATATATATATATATATATACATACATATGTGTGTGTGTGTGTGTGTGTGTGTATAATTGAATCACTTTGCTGTATACCTGAATCATTGCAAATCAACTATACTTCAGTTTAAAAAATTTTTTAAAAAGAAACAACATTGATTGTGATATGTCCTGTCTCTTCATTATTGGCAACAAATCCAATGTAGGCCAAAATATCTTGTGAGACTGGTGAAATATGGTTGGGGTCAAACTAGTTTGTGACACTTTTTTCATTTTTTTTTTTACCTATGATGATGAGCAACTTGAGAGTGAGTTAGACAGGTAGAGAAAACGTTGAAAACTGTGACCTAGCCCTCTTGGGAAAAGCTCTACTCCCCGGGGGTATCTGAGGAGCCATGTCTCATCCTGGTACTCCCAGGTCGTCTTCAGGAGGGGCCCAGCTGGGGCTTTCTAAAGAAACTAGCGCCTGAAATACTCCCACGACCTTCCAGCCATAACAGGCATCTTAGCTCAGTGCCTGGTGCACAGTAGATGCCTAAAAAATGTTTATGGAATGTGTATTATATGGGCGTTCACTTATTCTGAAGCAGCAGGGAGACTGGTCCTCTAATATGGGGGATAGGAGATCTGGGCCAAGATTTTGATCCGTTTTGGGGATTTGAAGTTTGGCAAATTATTTAACATTTTTAATTATGTTTCATTGTCTGGAAAGAGATAATGTAGTTAAAGTTGGCACATAGTAGACAGTTAATAACAGCTATTCAAACAAGGGTTGTATGAGAACTTTACATGCCCCTAGTTGCAGTGTTTGGCTCATGGGCAAGTATGACTCAACCAGGGCCAGTCAGAGTCATGGCAGAATCCTTGTTGGGACTTTTGCTGGAAATGCTGGCAAAGACAGATTCTCCTTCCTGGGGAGACCAAACTGGTGAGATGTACACTTGAAAAGACTCAAATAGACTGAGCGACTGAACAACAACAACAAGGCTTTTAACTGGAGCTGCTGGGACCCATCCTTGAGGCACATGAAGAGAGAACACCTGGGAGAAGAGTGGGTATGGAAGAAAGCAGAGCATAAACAGAGAAACTCATGTCTGGCAATATTTTTTGGACATTTAGATGCAGCTGTGCATGGAACAACAGCCTGGTTCCAAATAGGAAAAGGAGTACATCAAGGCTGTCTATTGTCACCCTGCTTATTTAACTTCTATGCAGAGTACATCATGAGAAATGCTGGGCTGGAAGAAGCACAAGCTGGAATCAAGATTGCTGGGAGAAATATCAATAACCTCAGATATGCAGATGACACCACCCTTATGGCAGAAAGTGAAGAGGAACTAAAAAGCCTCTTGATGAAAGTGAAAGAGGAGAGTGAAAAAGTTGGCTTAAAGCTCAACATTCAGAAAACTAAGATAATGGCATCTGGTCCCATCACTTCATGGCAAATAGAAAGGGAAACAGTGGAAACAGTGTCAGACTTTATTTTTCTGGGCTCCAAAATCACTGCAGATGGTGACTGCAGCCATGAAATTAAAAGATGCTTACTCATTGAAAGGAAAGTTATGATCAACCTAGATAGCATATTCAAAAGCAGAGACATTACTTTGCCAACAAAGGTCTGTCTAGTCAAGGCTATGGTTTTTCCAGTGGTCATGTATGGATGTGAGAGTTGGACTGTGAAGAAACCTGAGTGCCAAAGAATAGATGCTTTTGAACTATGGTGTTGGAGAAGACTCTTGAGAGCCCCTTGGACTGCAAGGAGATCCAACCAGTCCATTCTAAAGGAGATCAGTCCTGGGTGTTCTTTGGAGGACTGATGCTAAAGTTGAAACTCCAGTACTTTGGCCACCTCCTGCGAAGAGTTGACTCATTGGAAAAGACTCTGATGCTGGGAGGGATTGGGAGCAGGAGGAGAAGGGGACGACAGAGGATGAGATGGCTGGATGGCATCACCGACTTGATGCACATGAGTTTGAGTGAACTCCGGGAGTTGATGATGGACACGGAAGCCTGGCGTGCTGTGATTCATGGGGTCGCAAAGAGTCGGACATGACTGAGCGACTGAACTGAGCTGAACTGTGCCTGAAGATGGACCACTACAGCTTCTCAGTCACAGGGTCCCCTGGGCCTCCAGTTTTTTGCTTATGCTAAGCTCAGCTGGGTTTCTGTCATCTGCCCTCAAGAGTCATGACCAATATAGTCCTCTCTAAGTGAGAAAGGAGACCAGAGGAAGACAATGAGTTATTTCTAAATGCATGTGCCTGGAGGGAAGTGATGTGGGAATGACTTCTGTGTCAATCAGAGGTCTACATTTTTACATCTGATAATATATAGGTGCAACACAGCGATTTCCAAAAGGGCTTTGTTTGTTCATGTGGAATGCTAACCTATGATAGCCCAGCCTTCCTGATCAGAACAGGGGGCAGATGTCCTGGAAATGGTGTGCTTGTGTGAGCCCGGGGCAAAATTGTTCACATAGATTCCTGACTCCTAGACCTTAGGAAGCAGGAGGGTCTCTGTTTTACAATATTCATATCAAAATCAGAAGTGACAAAGGAGTACAGTGATGCCTCAACAAGGCTTGGCAGCCGGCTGCTGCCCTGGCATCTCAGATGGCCCTGGAAGACTGGATCCAAGGTGGAGAGGCATCCTTGTCTGTCCTTAGCTGCACTGATTTCTGATCAACATGCAGGGTTTCAGAAGCTGTGACTCCGAGTCAGCTCTGAGGGCACAGCAGCCATAGCCCTGGCCTCCAGCGCCCTGGTGTAGTCTGGCAGCCCTCACATGCATTTTTGAACTGCATCCTCATGTGTCTCTACCCTCGAGTCTTCTCCACACAACTGTGCTCTGCCGAAGGGAGCTAAAATAAACCCTTGTTTTCCCAGGCTGCTGGAGCACGGCTGATACAGTGTGCTGCCAAGAAGAATTGGGTTGGGTGGGGGTGGGGATGGTGCAGGGAGAAAGGACTGCATGTGAAATCCCTGCCTCCCGAAGAGGATTTGGCAGAAAGCCTGTGTTTCAGGCTTATTTTGACAGTTCCAGGCCAGGAGTTGTAGGACTCTAGCTGGAGAAAGCTCAAGAAACACAATTTTTGTTATCCTATTAAAATATTCCAGGGAGCCAGGTTGTTGGGGCAAGTTCTGTGTCATTGCTGACATCAAAGGAGAAAGAGAAATAAGTGAGCTGGCTCAGGTACTGAAGTTCTCATCACAGGGAGGAAAATGAACGTTCACTAAGCCCAGTGAGAGCAGCAAAAAATATTTACTGAGTGCTTTGCATGTGTCAGGTTCTGCATTAAACACCAAATGGGCATGAACTCAGTGATTCCTCTGCTCATCCTCTGAGGCAGGCTACACTTGATAACCCATTTCACAGATGCAGAAGTGGAGGCTTAGAGGGGCCAGGCGATGTGCCCAAGCTTCATTGATATAAGTGGTGGAGGTGGGATCTGAACCAGATTGCCTGGCCCAAAGCCCATACTCTTACTCACAATGTTGAGATACTCTGACTGGAAGGAGCAAGGGTCCCTTCATCAACTCCCAGGCCTTTGCTGGGTGAGTTGCGCTCATTGTCTCATTTAAGCTTTACAACAACCCTGACGTTTAGAGTTTATCAACTGTGCTTTAGAGGTGAGGAAATTGAGGCCCAGGGAGTTCAAGTTCACATCATCCATAAACAGCAAGATCAAGATACACAGAAGAGTTTCCTAGCTCCAAAGCCAGAGATTTTTCTACTGGTTTCTATCAACAGAGAAGGTAGAAAGGGCCAACTGTTCTGTCAGAGCTGAATTCAATTACAGAGACAAGCAAAAAGTCTGTATCTTTTCTTTGCTTTTGATTCATTTTTTTCTTTTTTATGAAATGTAGTTGATTTTCAATATTGTGTTACTTTCAGGTATACAGCAAAGTGATTTGATTATACATGTATACATATATATTCTAAAAGAGAAAGTAACACTTTAACATTAGTTACTCAGTTGTGTCAGACTCTTTGCGACCCCATGGACTGTAACCCCCCAGGTTCCTCTGTCCATGGCATTCTCCAGGCAAGAATACTGGAGTGGGTAGCCATTCTGTTTTCCAGGGGATCTTCCTGGAAGATCCTGGGTCTCCTGCATCGAAGGCAGATTCTTTACCCTCTGAGCTATCAGAGAAGTCCCTAATTTCTTTTCCATTACAGTTTATTGCAAGATATTGAATATAGTTCCCTGTGGTATATAGTGAATCTTTGCTGTTTGATCCTTTCTTCAATGCAGAAAAATATAACAGGTTCTCCTTTCAGGCACTCTGCTCAGAGCAGGGCACTCTGTTGGTTAAGATGCTTTGCTTGCAAGCAAAGTAATAGACTTGGGCTAGACTAAATTAAAAGGGATTCACTAAAAGGATATTGTTATTCATCGAAAAACTATTTATTGAGCACCTAATATGTGCCAGGAAGTATTCTAGGTGTTGGGATACTTCATGGGAAAAATAAAGATGCTTGAGCTTATAGAATTAGTTTCTTGTTGGGGAAGGGTGGTGGGCAAACAGACAGTAAATATTAAATAAAAATAAGTTATAGCATACATGAGAAGTGATAGGTTATTATGTGGAGTGAATAAAAGTAGAGCAAGGTGAAGGGGTCAAGAGTGATGAGGTGACACTTTTGATAAGGTTGTCAGGGCAGGCTTCATTGAGAGAGGAGACATGAGGTAGTTGCAGGGTCAGCCGTGCCTGCCAGAGCTCCTGAAGGCAGACACATGCTGGGATGATTCAGGGCGGCAGGCAGCGCCAGGTGCTTACTGGAGCAGAGAGAGTTAGGAGGAGAGTAAAAAGGGTCCCCAGATCATGTAGGTTCTGGCTGGCCATGGCAGGGACTTTGGAATTAACTCTAAGTTCAGAGATGAGCCTGGAGGGTCTGAACAGAGGAGTGATAATCTCTGATTTTCATTTTAGAAGTTATACTCTGGCTGCTAGAGGAGGAGACTGTGGAAACAAGGAGGCTGAGTATGAGGCAGTTGCAGCATACGCTGCAAAAGGTGACCGTGGCCAGAAGGAGGTTGAGAAGTTGGATTCTGGGCGTACTTGAAAGGAGAGTCAGTAAGAGGTCCTCAGAAGCTGCTTGAGGAATAGGAGAGATGGACAGGAATCAGAGATGACTCCAGGGCTTCCAGCCTGAGTAACTGGAAGAACGTGTCTAGAGCAGGGTTAGGGGAGGGTCAGGAGTTAGACTGGATTTTGGGGTGTCTGCTAAATATTTAAGAGGAGGAGACAAGTAGCAGTTGGGTTTGTGAGTGGAATCTGAGAGCAAAGTCTGGGCAGGAGATATAAATAGCTCACAGAATCCAAGGTAATTCTGAAAGAAAAACCTTTGGAAAAGCTAGGAACTATGATAAATTTTCAGTAGCAGGAATATCAGGGATTTTCCCTAAAGGACAATCCAGGTGATCTGGACATGTAAAGTGGAAATGAGAGAGGACACAAGGAAAAATTAGTGTCCACTGCAGGGACGTGTGTGGACATCTCCGGTATTTCTTTCCAAGCCTTCTTGCTCCTGCAAATGAAGGTAAGTGACATTGGTGCTAGTGGGCTTTCCCATCTGCTCAGAAAAATCTCCAAGTCTTGAGGAAGAGTGATGGGATGTTTAGTCTATCTTATTAAACACTGTTTATCTCCTAAAAGCAGTCAGCTGCATGTTTAATCAAAGTCAGAGCAGATGTGATCTGCAACCTCCAAAAGTTCACTTTTCACTCTACTTTCCCTCAGAGAAACAACCCATTACCCTCACCATGAGCAAAGCTTTGCACTAATAACAGGGGCATCTAACCCCTGGAAAGGACTAGATGTGTCCACCCTGCACCCATCCCTGACAACTCTACCTCTGCTCTCAGTATACCAGTTCTTTGGAAATGGAAGGGAAAGGGGCAACCAATGTCTATAGCTATTTTGTTCCTACTCTGATGGAAAGAGCACCATTCAAACCATAGAAGAATCAAACCACTGCTCTGCCCATCTTGGGATGTTCTGCTGGAGAGCATCCCACGTTGAATGGACAGGTATCACGTCCTTTTTCACTCTTGAAGATAAGCAGTCAATGGGTCTATGCCTGTGTGTCTTTCATTTCTGCCCACAAATATCCAAGGAAATAAACTCTACCCTGATGTAGTGGAATTGTGTCATATGTTGAAGTCATAACCCCCCAGTCCCCCAGAATGTGACCATATTTGAGGATAGGGTCCATGAAGAGGTGATTAAATTAAAATAAGCTCATTAGGGTGAGTACTATATCAATATGACCTATGACCTTATAGGAAGGGGAAATTTGGACGCAGATACGAACAGAGAGAAGACACAGGGAAAAGAAAGCCATCTACAAGTCAAGGAGAGAGATCTCAGAGTAAACTATCCTGCCTACAACTTGACCTCAAAACTTCTAGAGCCCAGAACTGCGAGACAATGCATTTCGGTTGTTTAAGCCACTGGGGGTGTTGGTACTTTGTTATGGCAGCCTGAGCAAGCAAATATACCTGAATGAAAGGTTAAAGACTCTTTTAATCAAATTCTAAATTTAACTGTTTTACCTTTCTTGAGAGATGATCAAGAAGGCCAAATATTTCCATTGTAACCCTAAAATAAGAGACATCTCATATCCAGTTGTGTTGGGAAGGAGAGTAAGGAAGGGCAAGGAATTACTGGGAAACCTTTGTGACTTACTGTTTAGACAGTGTTTTTAAGATAATTTTGTCTTACTAGCCTAAGCAAGGGAAATATTTATAGATCCTCTCCAAGTGGGCAAACCCATGGGACATTTTCGGCAGGGTTTGGACATCTTTGCAGCTCCATGGTAATGTTCCATTTTCTTCATCTACTTTTCTTTAAGAAATATTTGCTGAGGGAGAAAAAAAAAAAAACCTTCCTTCTGGAACTAAATGATTTAGTGTTTGGGATGCAGGCCAATTAAATGTGACTCTAAGAATATATTTAACCTTGAAAATGCTTTAATTTCAAACAGAATGCAGCCCTAAGGCAAGAGGGTGACTTGCTGCCCCCAGAAATGCTATGCTGGTCTATACCCTGTTCACTCATTCAACAAAGTTTATTGAGTTTCTTAACATGTACCAGGCTCTTTGTCAGGTGAGAGATATTCAGTGCCAGCTGATGGGGTATCTACAGGGAAAAGACAGATGAACAAGTGGACAATAATAACCCATTGTGATGATGCTACAAGGTGGCCCCAGGGTCTGCATGATTAGGGGAGAATTTTGGAGGAAGTGTTGTCTCAGCTGACCTTGAAGCCACGAAAGAATTAGCTGGTTGAGAGGGATTGGGAGAACTTGGCAGACAAGCAGGCTGGTTCAGAGAACTCCAGGTGGAGCCCTGTGGCTAAGTGTGCAGCGCTCAATAAGTCCCATTCCATTCGGGATGCCTGGTGGGGAGAATCTCTGTGTTTAAGGTCAAGTCTGACTGTCTAGTAAGAAACCTCAAGTATCTAAGGGAATGGCTGAGGCACTTATTTTCCTTTCTTCTAATTTATAAAAGTCTTTCTTCCCCCCAGTCATTTTCTGTGTTGAGCCCGATGTCCCACGCTGCTTTCACTGCACTTTCGTACTTTGAGTACAAATGATTTCAAGTCACGAAGCAGTATCAATAACCGAGTCTCTCTCGGAAAGAAATAATTTTCCAAGATGAATTTAAGCTTCATTTTATTGTCTCCTGTTCATCCTTCACCCTGTAAGATTCTTAAATAAGGATTTTCCTCACCAAGAAGCAGCCTGTGGTTAAGAATTCTCAGCGTTTTCCTTCTTCTTTTCTATGCCTGAGGCAGTTTCCTGTGAAAGTGTGTGCACAAAGAAAAGTGGACATTTTCCTTCCTGATTCAGAGGCTGTGGGTTTTATTACTAACATTCAAAAAGCGCCACGGAACAGCAGGGTTCCCAAGAGCCAGTCCACGCAGCTCCAAAAGCATCCAAGGGTAGAGGTGCCATGTGTTAATATTAATAGGCTGAGTTGGCTCTCCAGAGGAATTTTCAAAGGGCTCATTTTCCTGCCTCCTTTCTATTTCCTAGCCCTCATTGATTTTTTTTTTAAAGTTTGGATTGGTTAAATCAAATATGAAAAGAGCAAATTCCTCTCTGGGAGGATAGTTTGCTTTTCTCAAATTTTCAAGTCCTTCTGGATTGATGTTGCCACCAGGGCAAGTTTCAGCATTCCCTTTCTCTGCTTCTTCTCTGTGGAAAGAGTCTGTGTGTGAAAGGGTGTGCGGACCCAGAAAGTCAGACTGTGCCTTTTGAGAGAAGTCAGGGCATTTCCCCATGGCATCTATCTGCAGTGTGGCAGGAGAGGGCTACTTCTCACTCTTGGGGCTTCCCAGGTGGTGCTAGTGGTAAAGAATCTGCCTGCCAACGCAGGAAATGTGGGTTTGACCCCTAGGTCAGGAAGACCCCTTGGAGAAGAGAGTAGAAACCCACTGAGGTATTCTTGCCTGGAGAATCCCATGGGCAGAGGAGCCTGGCGGGTTATAGTCCATGAGGTCGCAAAGAGCTGGACATGACTGAATGTCTGAACACTCTCACTCCTGATGCTTTGATTTGACATGGAAGGTCTTTCAGAAACAGGAGCGTGTTCGCCATGGAGGCCCTACTATCTGTGAGAATGCTACTTGAATTCTTTACATTCTGACTTACCTAAATTATTTAAGATCAGAGCATAGCTTATGTAATGTGGTGAAATAAGTCATAGAGAAAGCAAAAATTTGTAGAGGAAAATACAGTGTATTCAGAAAAGCTGAGAGACTACGATAGGGCAAGGTTCCTGAAGGACTTTCAGATTGCATCAGATTGTCTATATTTCCCGGAAAATAGATGCAGAAATTCAACAAATAGTCATTCAATAAATATTTTTTGAGCACTTATTTTGTGCACTAGTTTGTAGATGATTTAACTGCCCACCTAGAAAATTCAAGACAAGCCAAAAAGCTATTAATTCTTATGTGTTTAGTAATATGGTCAAATACAGAAATCACAAAATTGTTGATTATCCTGTATATCATTAATAATAAATTAGAAAACATAAAGGGGAAAGGATGCCATTCACAATAGCAAGAACAATCCTACAAAGAAGCATACGGCCTATGTAAAAGGAACACTGAAATTCATGGGTGGACATAAATGTTATGTGTTGTCCTGTTTACTTGTCTTCCCACAAGATTCTTAATGCCTTCAGGTCAGGACTCTGGCCGTTCTGCTCATTACTGTCTCCCCAGTTCTGACCACAGTGTCTGCTTTGAACAGTTCCTGAGTAGACAGTTAGGGAAAGGGGCCCTGAGCCCAGCTGCAGGAGTGTTTCAGGAAAGCAGAGTGTGGTTAACACCCGAGAGACATCAAGATGGGTACGTTCTCTTTAGAGTGAGTAACTCGAAGCTCATGGCTGACTTTGTACAGTATAACGGTTCCAGGGCAGTACTGGGCTTGGGGAGGCAGATGTCAGATTGCAGTGGGTGGTGAAGAAGTGTAGGTGGTGAGTGAAGAACACTTTTGACTCTTTGTAGGGAAAGGTTAACTGGTGAATAGAGGAGGATTTTTTAATGATAGGAGAGATTCAAACATGTTATTAATAATAGGCCAAAGGAAAAGGTCTAACAGAGAGGAAGAGGTAGAATATAATTGCAAGAGAGAGGTGATTGAGAGAGGAAGAAGCATCAGAAGTGAGCAGTGGTGAGATGCGGAGCCTGGGCAGGGGTGTGTGTACATTTGTAAACATTTGTCATGTTCAGGGTGTTTCAGTTTCTACCCAATCCTCCTGGGCTGGGTGAAATCTCCATTGAGTGCAGTCTTGGAGGAGGAGGTGCCTAGCCTCTACGTGGAAGCTGAGGGCCGTGCTTTCCCCCTTCCCTCTGTCTGGCAGTCAGCACATGGTTTCGCCAGTGAGACCTTTGCAGCCAACTTTGAATCTTGGCAGAGAGACACACACCTGTGCGTTCCTTTAGGATTCTCATGGCAGCGATGGCTGGGTCCTGCCAGAAACTCTCGTGTGTCCCCTATTTGGTCTTCAGGTTCTGCCCTAATTAGAAGCGCCTCTTGGTTCTGTGAGGCCTCATTTCCCTTATAGTAAATTTGTCTTCTCTGTCTGTCTTCTGTTGCTCTTGTTGGTTATTTCTGTTTAAGTTAGTATCCGTTTCTGCCACCTGCACTCTAACTATTTTTAGCGGAAGAATGAGGAATGATGTGAGAAGCTGGGAAGGCTGATACCAGGCTCTAACTCCTGTTCACCCTGGTCGACCACTGTTGTGTGAAGCTGAACAGATTAATCATACCCATAAGAAAGTTTGGTAGTGTTTTCCAACCTTCAGTCCTCTGTCTACCACCTTCCCAATATTTGCCAGGTCCACACACACCCTATATATAAGATGCATTATTATTATTATTATGTGCTACCATATAACAGTGTTAGTTACTCAGCTGTGTCTGACTCTTTGAGATCCCATGCACTGTAGCCCACCAGGCTCCTCTGTCCATGAATTCTCCAGACAAGAATTCTGGAGAGGGTAGCCATACCCTTCTCCAGGGGATCTTCCCAACCCAGGGAACAAACCCAGGTCTCCTGCATTGCAGGCAGATTCTTCATTGTCTGAGTCACCAGGAAAGCCCCTACCACATAATACTTGCTTTAAATTGATTATATTTTTGTTTAAATACATTAATTTAAAAATCATAATTTTGAGACGTCCCTGGTCGTCCAGTAGCTAAAACTCACCACTCTCCATGCAGCAGGCCCTGGTTCAATCCCTGGCCAGAGATTTCACATGTCACTACTAAGAGTTTCCATGCTGCAGCTGAAGATGCTGCATGCCAAAACTAAGACCTGGCACAGCCAAATAAATAGATAGACAAAAGAATAAAATAATAATCATGACTTCAAGTGAAAAGAACAAAATAGCTTGCTTCAAAAATAGATATAAGGAAAACAAAATAATACCACTAAATTCTAGATGGGTAATGAGGCTTCTCATCCAGAAAACTCTTCCTTTGTTTAAAAAAAAAATGGAGATTAGCAAATATCATAGTTGTTACAGACTTGTTAATACCAAAAGGAGACTTTATTTTGCCTTAACCAGATGCACTGAAGCAGAAGCAAGAAGGCAGAGACTTTCCCATTCTGTGGCTTAATGTAATTTCAGGTCGAGTCAGCCTACCCTTCGGTCATCTCACACATCATCAGTGGGGTGCAATAACTGCTCTGCGAAAGCAGGCTGCAGCAGTCTGGATAGGTGCATGCAGAATGCTTGGGAGGCACCGGGACATTTGGGAGGAGTGATCACTCCTCTGCTTTGGGGAAGCAGGGGAAGCTTTGATGGAGGAGGCAAAGCCTAAATTCCGAGAGATGGACAGAGCAGTAGAGGTCATTTCTGGCAGGAAAACATAAAGATATCGGGGTGAAATTTGATGGTAGGGTTATAGGACAGTGATAGCCTGGTGGATGGCAGAGTTTGTGTCCACACAAGCTCACAAGAGGTTGATTCCCCCTCTTTCCCCCACGGTGCCTCCCTCACTTCACCCTTTATCGGCAGGATCTTTGATGTTGCTGTCTTTTACAGTGGCATGTCTTTAGCCTGTCCTTGCCCCTGGGATAGGAGGTGTGAATCTTTGTGTGTAGCCGCTGCTTCATGGAGACTTGGTCTATGACTCGCTGGTCTCAGTGAACTGTGGGCCCTCCAAGGGCTTCATGCTGGTGCTGGGCTGACTCCACTGCCTGGGGCTGCACAGCAAGTCCCGAAATGCTGGGCATCAGACTGCATGCTTTTTGCCCTCTCTGTGCCCAACATGTACTGCTACTTAACAATGGCTCAGTAATGAAAGCGATGGGGATAGAAGAGGATACAGGTAGTTGTAGAAGTCCCAGTAGGGAACTATGGATAGAGAGTGAAACCCTAGGCCATTAGGTAAAAGAAAAATGTCACCACCCATCTACTGATTTGAGTAAGTGCTATGATAATCCTAGTTTAACCAAATAGGGTCAGACACTCTCCTGACAGATACGAAAAAGGAGCCAGTGATGTAAGCCTCCTGTCTACTTAAAGAAGGTGATCTTTTCCCTTCCTCCTTTCCTTTGGGCTTCCCTGGTGGCTCAGATGGTAAAGAATCTGCCTGCAGTGCAGGAGACTCAGGTTCAACCCCTGGGTCAGGAAGATCCCCTGGAGAAGGAAAAGGCAACCCACTCCAGTATTCTTGTTGGAGAATTCCCTGGACAGAGGAGCCTGGAGGGCCACAGTCTGGTGGGGGGCAGTGGGGAGAGCAAAGAGTCAGACATGCCTGAGAGACTAATAGGTTTCATCATTTTCCTTTGACTATGAAATTGTGGCCCACTTAATCCTCAGGGCAGAGCTCCCTCGTCTGCCCACTTGCACCTCTTACAAGTGTGCTCTATTCATAAATCTGTCTCTTGTCTCTCACTTTGCCTCTTGCTGAATTCCTTCTGTGCTGAGACACAAAGAACCTGAGCCTCAGAAAGTCCACATACCAGGTGAGTGATTCTAATGAAAAGACTATGGGTTAGAATCCCAAGCAGGGTTTTGGCTGGATTTGAGTCCTGGCACATGGGTTTAAGTACCAATCTAAGGTGAATGGTTTCAAAAACAGTTCACTTTGTAAAGGGATAAATAGGTTGACTTTTAAAAAGACATTTCCTATCCTATATTCGTATTATTAATGCAAAAACAGCATCAGTTGCTATAAACATGAGATACCACTTGAAAATTAATGTATAACTGTTCAATGATTTTTTTTTTTACCCAAGTACTATGTAAAATCTCTGGGAATACTTTTATCCCACTTCAGGAAAACTTCAAGTTAGAACCATTTTTGCTGAAAGGGGAGAATCTTAGACCCTCAGGGCCAGAAGGGGCCTTAGTGGTGTGCCAGCATTCTTTGCCACCACTGATGCCCTTTTGTCTTCTTTTATTTTTTAAGCTGGAAGTGATACATAAACAGCAGAGAGCCGAGTTGCTTTGGCTGAACCCTTGCATGGAGTCTCCCTGGTTCCCTGGGGAAACTAAATCTCCCCAGAAACCCAATGTGGAAACCTCCCCTTCTTGCGCTGGTCTCCTGCCTGCCCTTTCCATACAGCAACGGTGGGAGTGCCCTACCCGCTCCCATCAGCAGCCTGGGGGAGGAAGCCTGTCACAGGCCGGGCAGTGGGCTGGGCTGCGGGCAGCCTCCTCTGCTGTGTGACACCAGTGCACCCCAACCTTGGCTAGCACCCCAGGCCTTCATCAGACATTGACTGCTGTGTGTAAGAAGCCAGCAAGAAACACCCCAGGAGCCACCAGCATCTTTTCAGAGGCCCATCAGCTTGAGCCTCTGTTCTCTTTGATGCCAAGCACTGGGCAGACTTTAAAGAGCAGGATGCTGCCTTTCTTTGCGTGTACATTCAGGCTTCACTCCATCTTATCCTCCCCGTGGTGTCCCAGACACTCCTTTCCTGAATATCATTTCTTTTCCTTTATCCAGCAGACAAAAGCTCGATGCAGAGTTCATTCTGTGAGCCTGACCTTTTGCTTCCCCACTTGGGTGGCTCAAACACCACTTGCAAAAATGCAAATCTCATTTGGGCTGAGTACATTTTCTGCTGTCCCTTTCCAAACTCCTGCTTAGCTCTGAATCACCACCCAGCTCTGCCTGGAGGATTCAGAGCACACCAGGCCTTGGAGAATTCATTGCTTCGGCTGATGCTCATCACTGGTTGGGTGGATATTCCTCACCTGGGTAAAGACTTTAGAGGCAAATCTGGTCTCTTCAAGAGGGAAGTAACACTCCAGTTCCAGTCCTGACACTTACAGTGAGACAATTTATAACCTCGAGTTGATCTCCATTATAATTTAGACAGAAACAATTGCTCTTGTCAAGCTCACAGGGTTGCAGTGAGGACCAAATGGCAAAGGAGACTTGTATACCTGAAGTGTTGTAACAGCAAGGACATTCTTTTTGTTAGGCATCTGGAACCTCTTCCCAAGGGGGTCTAGCAATTTCCCTAGAGAAAATGATTTGAAAATGGATTGATTTTTCCTCTCTCTCTAGACCTCCAAATGCCAGCAATTGTGGAGGTGGTAGGTAGAATCATTTTTATGCAAATTGCATCCTGATTAGATGCAAAAAAAAAAAAAAGAGTAATGGTTGCTGACTGCTTCTCGAGTGTTCATTTTCATCCGAGGGCTTTGTTTGCACATTAGGTGCACACAGTGTGATTTATATCATTGGCCTCACCCTGTCTTATTTGCCTTAATGTAATTGTCTGTTCAGATCCACTGATGGTGAAAATTGCATTTGTCCTTATCAGTGGAGATATTCTAAAAATGAGAGATTCAAAGGAGGCAGAGGCTTTAAGACAGAGAAAGTGGGTTTATTTTCTTGGCTCCTTTGAAATAGTCTGATCCCCTGGAATTGGATAATCTCTTTGCAGAACACCAAAATGGATGGCTCACAGTAACCCCTAATCAGGGAAGCTGCTAAAAAAAAAAGTGGCCTGATTCAGAGCCTCTCTATCAGTTCAGCAGTGTTCTGGGGTAACCTTGGAATATCTGAGAATGTTCTGAGAAATCCACAATGTGTGTCTTGCCTTGGATGCAAAGGTAACTCCAAACTCTTCCTTTATGAGGATGCTGGCAGTTGGGGGGACACATAGGAAGACATGGGGTTTAGATGTGGGGATGGAGTGAAACTGGAGAGCTGGGGTTTGGACCAGATGCGTGGCCTCTGTAGCAGTGGTCTTATGACATCAAGCACATCAGTCTCACCCAGGGAAGCTTTTGAAATGTGGTAAAATAATGAGGACACGTCACTGGAGGTGGAACCCACGAATTTGTGTTCTAAGACAGTCAGGCTCAGCTGTGGGTAAGACCCATGCCCCAAGCCAGTTAGGCTGGTGTTGCACAAGCTGGCCTGGCTCCCAGAAGAACCTGTGGGGCATTTGTTGTCAATGCAGGTTCCCAGCCCCCACTTCAGAGCTCTGAAATCTGAATTGTGCCCCAGAGCACCTGGGAGGCTGATATTTAGAAGGCTCTTGTCCTGAGCACTTACCCAAGGACTGTGTGGAAAGGAGCTGGTAGTATAGAAGGTCATTTTGTGATGTGTTATGAAGAGTGCTTGGGCCTAAGTCCTGGTCCGGTCCTGCTCTGTCCTCACTTGCTGGCAAGTTCCGACAAGTCACTTCTTCTCGCCAAGACCTTGAATTTCTGATGTGAAGTGGAAAGTGGCCAGGATAACGCTTTCCAACTTTCACATTTTGAATAGCATTAGTATTCACTAAGCCCATTGTCATTTAAAAACAACCAAACACAAGGCTGTAGGCTTTAGTTAAGATCCCCCAATACTAATTTTTTTTTGGAGGGCCTCCCTCATAGCTCAGTCAGTAAAGAATCTGCCTGCAATGCAGGAAACCCGGGTTCGATTCCTGGGTCAGGAAGATCCCCTGGAGAAGGAAATGGCAACCCACTTCAGTATTCTTGCCTGGGAAATCCCAAGGACAGAGGAGCCTGGCGGGCTACAGTCCACGGGGTTGCAAGAGTTGGGCACGACTTAGCAATTAAACCACCACCACCAATAGGGTGAAATACCTTAATTTACTGTGAAACAATGAATCTTCGTGGATGGAAGTCTGTTTTCTTATAAACTCTGAATACTGATAAAGCAGTCGCCCCACCAAGGTTCAACCTCTGGGCAAATACTGGAGATGTTACCCACCCACTTCTCCCTGTGCCATCTCAAGATGCAATTGTTCTTCTTCACCCAGGAGAGACAGGCCAGGCAAGTGATGGATGTGCCTTACCTTGAAGGCCCCAGTTTCCCAGTGCTTTCCACACCCTGGCCCCGTCTGACCTTGACACAAATGCATTGGGTGAGCAGGACAGAGAGTGTTATTACCCTCCTCTGGCCAAGGAGGTTGATGCCCTGCTGGAGCTGCTTTCTCAGCTCCTCCAGTCTGGATGGGGTTTTTCCTCAATAAGGTGTAGCTGCCATGAGAGAAAAGAGCTTGGCTGTCTTGTTGGCTTGGCACCCAGAGAGTGTCAGCACAGGGCGGGCACGGCCGTTATGTTTAGTTGGAGGGCATGAGTCGCACCCTCTCTTTCTGACCACGGCCTCCATAGAAGTTTGTGGGTGTTTGGAGAGTCATTTTTGCTACCACTGTCGTTATCTTTTTCCCCTGGGGACTGTTAAACCTTTCTTTTTAGAGTGCTGCTGAAAGGCGTGAGAGCAGTGTCCCAGCATGAGAGCTACTAAAAGAGAGGCACCGACCGATGGTGGCTACCCACCCTCGAGAAATTTCCCATCTCTGTATGGTGGGTGAAAAAAAGAGGGGGCACTTCATCCTTCCAGGAACTTTTGATCTAAGGCAACCAGCTGCAGGAGGTGGGAGGGTCACAAAACTATTGGTGGAGAGACAAGTGAAGCTGGCAGACTCCTGCATCAGCAAAGTCCTTCACCTTGAATTCTGCCTCTTGGGTGGGACAATTCAGAGGCATGCTCTAGGCAGGAAGCTCTCTCAGAAAATGGGTTCTTCCTCTGAATATGATAAAGGCCTCATGAGATGACAGAAGGAAAATCCCTTGGCAGGAAGGAGCAAGCATCCTTACCTATTTACCAGAAGTTATAAACTGTGACCGGCATCCTTACCTATTTACCAGAAGCTATAAATGGCAACCCACTCCAGTGTTTTTGCCTGGAGAATCCCAGGGGTGGGGGAGCCTGGTGGGCTGCCGTCTATGGGGTCGCACAGTCGGACACGACTGAAGTGACTTAGCAGCAGCAGCAGCATAAACTGTGACCTGCAGATGTTTTTATTTAGCCTGTAGTATTTTTAAATTTTTGAATTTGTTACCAACACATTTGAAAATGGGATTTCAAATAAAATTTAGGTATGTATTTTCTCTTAAACACTAATTCTACCTTTTTGCATGGCCAATAATTGGCCAGAGCTAAACAGGCCTGCAGTTTCTCTCTGATACCAGGCTCTTGTATTTTCATAGTAGAGAGGTTTTCTGCCTGTGGGGCAGGCACTGTCGGTGCCCTGTCCACCTCCCCTGGGCCTGTGCAGTCCCCACAAACCCTAGCCGGATGGCTTCTGACCTCTCTGACCTATGCTTCTTCCCCTGGAGGTGTTCCTTGAGGACCTGAGCATTCTTAGCCCATCAGAGGGTGGAAATGTTAGGTAGCTGCCCCTGGGAGCAGCACTCAGAAAGTGATGGTGGGAGTTGGTGGATAAATACCTCCATGGAGGCACAGTCTAAGTGGTCCCTGAGGTTCTCAGTGGGACTGGACCCCAGTTACCCCCAGCAGAACCTGCTCACATACACACCTTCATTGAAATCCTTCCCTCCCCTTTCCTCCTGGATTCCTGGGATCGCCTCTCAAACAACTGACTTGCACTTAAATCATCATCTCAGGATTTACTTCTCAGGGATCCCAACCTAAGATAGTTTTCTTGATTCCATCTCAAAAGGGAAGTGAAATGAAGACCCTGTAGCTG